>NW_025764724.1:0-474059 GCF_019669845.1 Emericellopsis atlantica
CGTAGGATTTGCACCAAAGCTAGCTGGATTTAAACGACATGCAGACTTAGCGCCTTTAGCGTCAACGCATAACTTTTGAACTCGTCCTCCGTATGACTGAACGCTTTACTCACATTTTTACTTGATACCGTACCAGGGGAGAGCGGGAGGGAGCTCTGAAATATTGACTTATGGATTGCATGTACATGAGAGACGCCCATTGACGCAACGACAGAGCTTCGGCCGGAGGCCCGGATCACCGTTTACTACTTCTCGCAAGATGCCGGAGTTATTGAGATATCGAGTATAGATAAATAGTCAATCCATCCAAACGTCCAAAGGCTGGCGGGAGCCTTAGCTAAGTTAACAAGCGCGAGAGAGGTAGACAGATTCGCCATCAACTGGCATTGACCGGCACCTTCTGCGGCACTCGCCGGCTTGGGAAGGCTGTCAGAAATGCAATTATTCCATACAGCCAACATTGATACCTGTCAATATGCTCATGCATCTTTGCCCATCTCCCAAATACTGACATAATGTTGTACAATCGTCGTCGCAGCTAGGGTCATGCCTCGAGATCGAGGCGGCAATCACGAAAACCGGTCTCCTTTCGGACTTCTGTACACCCTGTCTGTCTCGTGTTTCCCCTTCTCGCTCACCCGTTGCTGTTCTGTCGTGGGCTCATGTCTCGTCGGGGCCGGATCGTTGCTGGCCTCCTGGCTTGGCGACCATCCATTGTAGTTCGCTGCTGCCCCCCGATTGCCCGCCGACCCGGCGCCTTCGCTGTGTTCCAAATCCCGGATCGCATCCTGCTTTCTGCGATAGGCCTCAAGCTTGGCTTGGCGGTCTGCGTTGATCTCTTTCTTCGCAAAGATGTAGGCTCCGACGCCAGCTGTCGGGCACGTTAGCTACCGTCGTATGCACTCCCGCGAGTGAGTTATGTCGTACCAACGCAGAGAGAGCCCCATCCGAGCCTAAGTAGCTAGGTTAGCGAAATTTCGTGACGGGAGCTTTGAGGGTTGAGCTGTACCAGAAAGATTTGATCTAAGTCGTACGATTAGCATGCACCCTCCCAATTGAGCTTGGCAAGAGACGTACTGTATTCATGATGTCGGCAAACGAAAAGGTCGTAGAATAACGATTATGGCGTCTCGAGAAACTGAGTTGGTTAAATTGGTCGGTAGCCGCAGTTCTTCGAACGGAGGAGATGCTGACTTTGTAGGAGATGGGATGGGAATCATGCGATTCCGGCGGTGGAAGAAATTCGGTTGGCGTCGCATATCGTCATGGTCCAGACTCCAGTAACTGCGACGGCAGGGTTGTGCGGCGCCGGGTTGATAAGGCAAGCACGTACCGTGCACCCGCATGCCAACATTGCATTACTGTACATTGCTGATTGCGGCAAGCTACTTAGCTATTGTGCATTTTCAAAGCAATCTTGGGCGTCTCCTCAACAACTACTGTGATCTATCATGTTAGTAGACCTGCTAGGTAAGCTCTGGTCTGTAGTGGTGCGTAAGCCAAGGAACTTGGTAAAATGCCCAGTAGGTGTCGGGCTCTAAATCCTCAGGGGACTGGGCGCGCTGATCACTACTAGTGGCGTCTTTTTCGCACTGTAAAACAAGCGGTTGTGCGTGAAAGACCCACAGTGTAAACAAGTAACACCCGATATCTGACTGTGCTTAGCGTCGACCAGTTGCAACAACCCTCCACACCAAGCTTCCGAGGCCTCGTGTAACACCTCGCTCCGCCACGGTCCTAGAGGCAGTACGTGCAGCACGTTTCACTCTTCCAGGACACCCTCGATCGCGAATGCGCCGTACGGATAGACGACCTCGTCTTGATGCTTAGATGAACAACTGGACTCTTGACGTCGTTGTCATGGGGACGATTGCCCTGAACCCCGCCGTCCTCGCAAACACCAACAGTACGCTGTTGTCGTCCACCTGATCATGGAGTCAAGCGAGGGCGATGGCCCTGATGCCTCGTCTTTGGTACGTCAATACATGTAGTTATGCTGCTCTTCAAGCTGATTGAATCTCAGGGGCCAGTCTCGTCGTTGCGCGCTCGCTTCGAGAGCGCTAACAGGCCTGACGAAGCTGCGCCGGCGTCGCAAGCTCTGGCCCAGCCCTCAAGGGCCCCTTCAAGGCCAATATCGCCCGCTCCGAAACCCGCGAAACTCAAAAACTTCAAGCCCGCCCATGATGTCCCCGTTTCAGCACCGACGACACCTACAGTACCCTCGAGGCCGAAGCCAAAGCTGGGGATAGCATCTTCCACGCGACAACAAGTGGACGCAGCCGCGACAGCACCCCATGAGTCGAATCTTTCGAAAGACCCGACGTACAACCCCAAACCTCCTGCAGTCACTATACAACCTCCACAATCGCCTCCCAAAGGCCGTGTCTGGAGCCACCGTCCCGAGGAGACCCCAACATTCCTCAACCCAGATGCAGTCACTGGAACAATCACCCCTGGTGGTTCGCCCCAACACTCCGTGTCACCGAGGCGGCCTACGACACCGACATCTGCTGTACCGGCGCCTCGTTCACCTCGAGGTTCACGTCCACCTTCGCCACCACCTCCTAGACGATCTGGGGAGATCAAACGCGAGCCGAAGCAAGCGCCCCCACCCCCAGCACCTCGGCGTGAGAAGGCATCGGGATCGGACACACATAGCAATGGAGTCGGATTTGGTCTCTTCACGCCGAAGAAGGAGAAGATATCGACAGAAACGTCTCCATTCAACAGCCCGCCTGGTAGTCCAGAGGCCGATGGTCCGGAATCTCCTCCGCAACTCCCAACTCGTCCCCGGCCCCAGGCGATACCCGATCCTCCACTGAGACCACGATCAGCCATGGGGAAGTCCTTTGAGCCACCCCCAGTGCACCATGCTGTGCAGAAAAAGAGGGATCGGGCGTCAGAAACCAATGGCACGGGTGGACAAGCTCAATACGGCCAGTGGGCTAGTGGTGACCTCCGGCCTGGGTCGCTCCCCAAGCACCATGGCTATGAGCCACCGCAAAGACCTGTTTCAATGCAAATACCGAGTGCGCCTCCAAGACCCCCACGCGCCTCACCTCCTGAGCCAGAACCAGTCGTCAGGTCTGCGCCTGGGAAACGAGTTTCATCCAACCCCTCACCGCAACAGCTCCATGTACCACCGACACGCACGCATGGTAGATCCATGACCGTGGACAGTAGACCGACCGATCGACTGGCGATCGAGGCACACCCAGCCCCAAATACGGCTGTAACTGCTCCAAAAGCAGCAAATCAAAATGCACCGATGGCGGCCCCGAAGAATGAGAACCTAGTTCCGGTGGTGGAATACCCGGATTGCTCCAGCACCAACAGGAGACCACCTTTTGGCAAGAAGACTGCTAGTGAAATCCAGACTCGATACGAACCGCGGGTATTCGACGTATGTGGTGAGCTTGTGTGCACCAGCGGGCAGTTGACCCGTCTGTGGAGTGTCGTCGATGGGGATTTGCGGATGAGCCTGGCACACACTGAGGGTGTGAAGGCCACATCAGTTGCCTTCAAGCCGTCTTTATATCCCCAGAGTGAAGCAAGCGATATCTGGGTTGGGACCAACACTGGCGAGGTTCTGGAAGTCGACCTGGCAACACATACAATTGTGCCGAGCAAGGGCAGCATTCATCAACGGCGCGAGGTCACACGTATCTACCGACATCACAACGAGATGTGGACCCTCGATGAACTAGGGACATTGCACGTTTGGGGGCCAAAGGAAGATGGTCTGCCTGACGTGACAGGCAACCCGAGTCAGTCCTACAAGATGCCCAAGGAACACACTTTCTCCATGGTCGTTGGAAGTAAGTTATGGCATGCGACTGGGAAGGAGATACGGGTCTTTGCACCGACACTGGACGGCCACACGCAGTTCCAGGTGCTGATGCGGCCCATGATTGCCGAAGGCGCAGGAGACGTTACCTCAGGCACGCTTGTGAAGACGCAGCCTGGCAAAGTCTTCTTTGGACACGCCGATGGGAAAGTCAGCATTTTCTCCACCAAGGATTACTCCTGTATCGGCATACTCAGCGTCAGCACCTGGAAGATGAATGCACTGGCCGGCGTTGGCCATCGCATATGGATTGGGTACAACACAGGGAAAATCTGTGTCTACGATATTAGTGAAACACCTTGGACCATCTTAAAGGAGTGGCAGGCCCACTTGGGACCTGTCATCAGCATGAAGTGCGACCCGGCAGGTGCTTACCGACTCGACCGCTTGCAAGTCGCGTCACTCGGCGCGGACAACAAGCTCAAATTCTGGGACGGGATGCTCGAGGACGACTGGATTGAGGACGAGATGAAGTCAAAGGACACTGAGTACTGCGATTTCGATGAGCTGAGGGCCCTTGTGTTCACGTGGAATGCTGGCGCCTCGACGCCCTCGAGTCTACGATACTCTGCTAATGATGGCGTCTTCTTTCCAGAGCTCCTACAGTCCAGCAAATCCCCCGATATACTCATCTTCGGCTTCCAAGAGCTGGTCGACCTCGAAGACAAAGCAGCCACGGCAAAACGCTTCTTGAAAGTCAAGAAGAAAGAGGGGACCGACCAGGAAACCATGAGCCACCAATATCGCGACTGGAAGAACTATCTTGTCAAGACTCTAGACGACTATATGCCCGCCGACGACCTGTATCAAGTCCTACACACAGCACCCCTGGTTGGGCTGTTCCTCTGTGTTTTCGTGAAAGCATCGCTCAGGGGCAGAATACGAAATGTGCATGGTGCTGAGGTGAAGCGAGGGATGGGCGGTCTCCATGGGAACAAGGGTGCCGTTGCTGTGCGATTCCAAATAGACGACAGTTCGCTGTGCTTTGTCAACTGTCATCTTGCAGCAGGGCAAACGCAAACCAACGCGCGCAACAGCGATGTTGCTGAAATCCTCGAATCTGGACTGTTCCCGACGGAGAAAGACTCAGACGTACGCATCGACACTTATGCTGGGGGCGGTGACGGCAGTCTGGTGGTCGACCACGAATTATGCGTTCTCAACGGCGACCTCAACTATCGCATCCACAACATGTCGCGGGACACCGTTGTTATGGCGGTCAAACAGAACAATCTGGGCAAATTGCTTGAGCGCGACCAGCTCCTGGTGGCGCGTCGTCGCAACCCTACCTTCAAACTACGGGCCTTTGAAGAGCTACCAATCACATTCGCGCCCACGTACAAGTACGACGTCGGCACTGATCGTTACGACACGAGCGAAAAGCGTCGGAGCCCGGCATGGTGCGACCGTCTCCTGTTCCGCGGTCGGGGCAGGGTACAGCAGCTCGACTACCGCCGACACGAAGTCTACGTGAGTGACCATCGCCCCGTCACTGGCGACTTTAGGTTTTGGGTAAAGAAGGTTCGACGCAAGGACAGGGCTGTCGTCTGGCAGCAAAGCCAGCAGAGCTTTGAAACTGTCCGTCAAAAAGCAATTGCTGATGAAAAGTAAGTCTGCATCTCTGATACACTCTTGGCCAGCGTAACTAATCGCCATAGACTTCATTACCTGATGTTGGTCTGTGGGTACGACGAAACGACGAGCAAGCGCCTGATTAGAGAGCAGGGGGAAAGCTAAAGCTGAAATCATGAAGAGAGGACATTCATGTCTGGCTACTTATACCATACAGCGAGGCAAGGTATAGCATGCATTATACAGAGACATCTCCCATGGGGTTTTTGGGTGGTAATCACGGCCGCGCATAGCTAGTAAGGCGCTTGAAGGTTATAGACGCATGAAAAGAAATGCACCCTTGTCATGTACACCAAATGGCACAGAGTTTCTAAACACTTCACTGCTTGGAGAGTGGTTGGCTTGCCAGCTTCGGCCGTAGAGACATGAGAGTCCAGGCTGAAGGGGAGCCCGGAAATTATAAGCACCGAATATCCGATACACCGAAACCCCGAGCCAACAAGGCGGCAGACGTGACGCGTTTCTGGCATTTGCCACAACACGGTCCGGAAAACGTCACCGGTTCATTTGTCCGACGACCTCAAGCCGCAACAGCCACCAACCAAAGAAAAGGCTCGGACTTTGGTCAATCGTTTTCGCTCCCCGCGCCTTGTCTCCTACCCTAGATTTCAAGCCTGCGCAGACCTGTCTGTGGTGTGGCTTTCGATGAGTCTCAATCGTTTGTCCGTAAGTCCGACCTGGCCCAACACGTGCGTTGCTACATAAGCAGGGTACCTGAAGCTGACTGCGACTCCATGTCTCTCTAGTGTGTAAGGTGCAAAGACAGAAAGGTAACAACAGACACTTTTTCCATCGCTAACTCATTGCTGACTGCCATTCAGGTGCGCTGTAACCGGATAGAGCCACAATGTGATCGTTGCAAGGCCCAAGATGTCGAGTGTACGTACCCTGTCCGACAAAAGCGGAGGGTGAACCGGTCAGCAGGAGACCAAGAAAGGTGAGCCAGGTCGAAGGCTCAGTACCATGTCGCTTGCTGAATGGGGATTATCACCAGTCTTGCGAATGGCGCCCTCTCCACGATCCTCGAACGTCTGCAACGCGTTGAGCAGCAATGCGTTGCTCTTCCAGCGGACAGCCAGCAGGGTTCGCCAGCTGAAGCCGTACCGGATGTTCCTAGTCACAGGCCATTGGCGGAGCAGCCTGCTACGACGGTGAGCCGGCCCTCGGCACTTCCAGCAAGCGTTGCATTGCACAGCCAGTCAGCCAAGAGCTCGCCTGCTTTGTCGACCACGCCTTATGGCCCAACGCCCCGTTCCCCCTGGCGACCACAGACAACGGCAGCAGCAACTCCTGCGATAAGCAGCAATTCGGTGCATGCAACGGCCATCCTCAAAGATGCCATGGAACAGGTGGAGAGGCATCGTCTGCAGACATACTCAGCCTCCATGATAACTAGCGAGATCGACATCCCGCCAGATTTAGCCAGAACCTGGATCCGGCGTAAGACCAGTGAATCGCATGCACAACTAGCTCGCGCTGACTCTTAAAGGATACTTTGCACAAAAGCCGACAGATATGTTTCTTAGTCTGATCGACAGGAAACTTGTCGAGATGATTCCAGAGATGCTCAACTTCCCACATGTGCACATTGACTCTTGCGTACTGGTTATATACTACAGCGTCTTGTTCCATGGTTGCTCTATATTTGCGGGCACGGAGACTGCTCACGCCAACAAGCACTGGGCGAAACTGACATATGTCGCTTGTCTGCGCGCCATGCCCATCTGGCAACGCGAGTCGACTGGATCGATGACTGACATGATTGCATCGATAACATTGGTAAGTCAGACAGGCCCAAACTTGCTGTCCCGCTAACATGTTCAGGGCCGGGTTTGTGTCGAATGGTTCGACTACGAGCTTGCTTGGAACATGTTCAAGCAAGCTGGTGAGTATGCCACGAAACTAGGGATCCACAACCTGGACAGCAATGGGGCCGTGATGAGGGGAATTCAAAATCCCGACAATGCGGATGATGATCGGAAAGCTTTCTGGGACCTGTTGCAAGTCGACTTGTTCTTCCGACTCATGTTCAACAAACCTCCTTCTATCTCTGGCAACCCATGGAACGTGAACCTGCCCTGGCTCAACGAAACGATCCCGAACCAAGGCGCTGAGAGGGCCACGATATTCCTCGCCTCCTCGCGTGTCACCCTGCTACTGATGCAGTTCTTCGCCATGCTCGAAGAAGCGGCGGGGAATCCGTCGTTGATGATGCGCAGGACCGAGGCCATGTGTCTCGAGATCAGGGCCCTGCATGACGAGTGGGATCTGGTACTTGCACGCATCCAGCTTCATAGAACGTCGCTAACAAGCATTAGGGGAGATTGGCCAGGGAATCCGGCCGCAACATTACAGACACAATGGCCGTCGCAGACATTGCCCTCAACTTTTTCACATGCATCATTTTCATGCTCCGGAAAATGGCCACGCTCGATACTAGCTCTCCGCAGCCGATTTTGACCGACGCCGATGTGCCCGACTCACCAATCGCGCTCGACGCTGCGCGCAACATTGTCGACATTGTCGGTTGGCTCCTGGCCAAGTACCCAAACTCTTCCACTCTTGCTGTGACGTTTGGAGTGTACCGCGCTTACATCTCCTTCGCGTACCTGGTCAGCCATATCCTGAGAACAGGAAATGTAGGGCCATATGAAGCAGACATGGGGTCTCTGAACAGAGTCAGCCAATGTGTCTCTGACATTGCAGCCTGCGAAAGGGATTTCATACCGCTAGCTACGGCTTTGCAAGGACTCAATGAGGAGCTCAGGAAGAAGACGGGGGATCGATGACAGGACGCGTTCTTGCGCAACCCTGTATCACTGCAGGCGTTTGAGAGGCTTTCATAGTCAACCCGATGCGGGATATGATGGCCATTGTATACATATTACTAAGCATCAATTGCACGCTCACGCGTGCGTCAGTAATGGTAGCATCTCGAGAGCATCTCGAGAGTGGACCATGCCCATAAATCATGTCCTACATCTCTGCCCTGAAGTAGGCCGCGAGGGACCCTATATTTGCCATTTTAAGACTGCAAAGGGCCCAGAATCAATCACTGCAGTTTAGTAACAGTGCCAGTACTCCGTACACAATCGAAATAAATACAAGTAAGTTATAATAGTGAATCAGTACCAGAAGATTCGTAGTTGATCTTCAGGAATCAGGTGCCTGTCGTCGTGATCGCGCTAGCCCTAACCAGACTAGCGTCACATGAGCGACCTGACAGGGGAAATTGCGGTTCCGAGACCCCTAAAGAAAAGGCAGGACCGACTGGAAGGCGATGAGATGCTGCAGCTAGGGACCGGTCAATCTTTTGAAGTTCCAAATTCTTCTCAATCGTCCCTACTGTCCACCATTTCTCGATTTACTGGCATCTTGGCATACAAGGTCTTCTGTCGGGCCCAGCAGTCTCAAGTTTCGGTAACGGTAGCCGGTCGCTGACGTCCTCCTGGGCGTTCACCGACTTATCTCACCTGCCTTCCTGTAGCAGCACCGTCACCAGTTCAACTGCCGCAGTCAACATGGCCACGCTTCAAGTCATTCCTACAAAGCCCCAGAAGACGCCTTTGGGCGCTCCTCTACCGGAGGTCAAGCCTGCTCCTCGGCCCAAGCTCGACGCGGAGCAGGAGGCCAAGTTCAAGTCGCTCCTCGAGAAGGCGCGCGCCTTCACCGAGATCACCTGCCCCAAGGAGACCTCCAAGTCCGGTCCCATCCGCGAGAATGAACGCATGTGGCTCACAAAGGAATGCCTCCTGCGCTACCTTCGCGCCACGCGTTGGTCTGTCGACGATGCCGCCAAACGGCTCCTGGCCACCATTGCCTGGCGTCGCGAGTATGGACTGGAGGAGTTCACTCCCGACTACATCTCTCCCGAGCAGGAGACAGGCAAGCAGATGATTGTCGGTTTCGACAAGCAGGGCCGCCCGTGCCAGTACCTGAACCCTTGGCGGCAAAACACGGATGCTTCGCCCAGGCAGATCCACCACCTGTTCTACATGGTGGAGCGGGTGACGGATATGATGCCTCCCGGCGTGGAAGCGCTGAGCCTGCTCATCAACTTCAAGACCACCAAGCAGAGATCAAACACCAGTGTGCCTGTGTCGACGGCGAGGGAGGTGCTGCACATTCTCCAGAATCACTACCCTGAACGTCTGGGCAAGGCCCTCATCATCAACGGTACGCTAAGCTGAGCTTCTCGAGGAGAGAACATGTTCACTGACTAGAGTAGTGCCCTGGGTCGTCTGGGGCTTCTTCAAGATCATCACACCGTTCATTGACCCCATCACCCGCGAGAAGCTAAAGTTCAACGAGGACATGAAGGCCTACGTCCCTGCGGAGCAGCTCTGGAGCGAGGATTGGGCCGGGAACATGGACTTTGAGTACGACCATGAGACGTACTGGCCTGCGCTCAACGAGATGTGCAAGCAGCGCCGCGAGGAAAAGCAGAGACGCTGGGAGGCTGGCGGCAAAATCATCGGTGAGAGCGAGGACTACCTGGCTGGCGGCACCAAGGTCAGCGCCGAAGGCGTTGAGTACTCCACCGAGGCCGGCAAGGAAGACCAGAAGCAGGTTGAGGATGTCGACGCCGTCGGCGAAAAGCTGGCTGCGGCAAACTTGCAAGATCCTGAGGCCAAGGTCGAGGCTGCTTCTTAATCCGATCTGAATAGATGCTCATAGATTTTTTAGAACTTGGAAAGGTTTGACGGCCTTGGGATTCGGTAACGTCATCTCCTAGGTTTTCATCTCCAGCTGGCCCAAGAGCGACTCGAGCGACCCAACACACGGCATGATGAGTTTGATTTATGGAACTTTACGCATTACGACTCGAACCCCTATCAAGAGCTCCAAACACTAACAACTGAGTCTGCCGCAGCATCGGCTCCCGCTTTCCTCAATGCCACTCGAATCAGATTCAAAGCAGAGTTGCCCAAGAACACCGGGACCTTGAGTCTTTGCGCCTCATCCACCGCCGCACCCAGATCCCGGGCAAAGTCCGCCAGCTGGAGTGCATCACCGCCCCGAGCCTCGCCTCTCAGTGCCTTCATGATATTGGGGCCGACCTTGGACAGCATCGCGGAGCCTCCGGCCGCATTGATGCATAGCTCAAAGACTTGCTCCAGGTCCAGCCCGACGTGGTGAGCAAACGACAGTGTTTCAGCCGCGGCACAGAGATGGATGCCCTTGAGGAGGCTCGTCACCAACGCCAGCTTCTCGTCGTCCGTGGTCGACGCAGCCTTGACAGGCCCGAGTTTTCCCTTGCCCTCGGTGTACAAGCGAATGAGGCTGGCGTCATCGTCGGTTCCATATCCCTTGCCCAGACCCAAGAAGTACATCTGCTCCGCTGTGCTGGTCATTGGCGTGGGGAATTCCGCCCTACGCGCCTCGACCGTGATGATACTCGTGTCCTTGATGATGATGTTGACTGCGCTGGCCAGGGGACCGTGGTCTGCGTCCAGGATGCGCGGCATTCGGTTCTCCAGCATCCAGCTCCATCCGTCCGACTTGATCAGCGCCTCTGCCGTCTTGGAGAGGTCAAGATCCAGCTGGTGCGCGAGACCCATGGCTTCACTCGCCGAGGCGATCTGGTTCGCTGCCAGGACCTGGTGGCACATTTTCATATTGCTGCCGGCTCCGATGCCACCAGCCACAATGTACAGTTTCGCGGGATCGGACATGACCTGGAGAAGCTCCTGGCCCCTTGCGATGGCAGCATCCGAGGCACCTGCCATGATGGATAGTGTGCCGTTCCCGGCGCGTATGGCACCTCCCGATACTGGGCAGTCGATCAGGTGCACATCCGGCCTACCCGCTGCGTGAATGGCCTTTTCCAACTCTTGCACATAGCTGCATGGCACCGTGGAGCACAAAAGGACCACTGCACCCTTGGGAAGAGCTGGCACGGCGGGCTTCTCGCCGTCAAGGAGCACCTCCTGGGCTTGTTGCGCGGTTGCGACCATGCAGATACAGACGTTCTTTCCGGATGCCGCCTCGGCGGGTGTTGATGCTGTGCTGCCGCCCTCTTTGGTAAAGCGCTCGAGTGTTGGTGCCCAGACGTCGAAGCCCGTGACTGCGTACCCTTCCTTGATTAGGTTGGTGGCCATGCCGAAGCCCATGGCACCGAGACCGATGAACGACAAAGGCTCTTTGCTCGCCATTTTTGCTGGTGTCTCTGGATATTGGTCGAATCTGTTTATACTGCCTTCCTGTTGCTCAATCGCTTAAGTCAAAAGGAATGAATGAAGGCGAGACGTGGGGTCATAGTATGAGGGGAAGAAGTGAGGTGGATGATCGGCAGTAGAGATGGTACGTTGTTAGTTATATGAACAGTTCAGACGTAAGTGTACTGCTCCATACGTAGTTCCAGTCTTTATTTACCCGTTGCTAGAAATCCCCCCCCCCCATCGTTCCACAATGCCCCATTGCGACGCCACCTTTTCTTCATTCGTGGGGGAGAGGAGAGAACGCCGCACTAGAGTGCGGTGTTGATGCCGAAGGTGAGGTTACCCCGAATGTGATTTGCGCGGCTCGCTGGAGTCGCCCTGTTAGCGCTGGCCCCCTTACTTGTTGCCTTTCGTCAAGAGCACTTGTTTCTGCGATTTGACTCGTCTGGCAATTGTACAGTTTTCAATCGGCAATACGTCCAGCAAACGGGTCTCGAAGCCGGTATTTGGGTCTGTACTTGATGGGCACATCTTCTTCTTAGCTCTGCGCCGCTCTCACTCCCGGCTAAATGCACTTGGATGCACGGCGGAGTCTCCCCGACCCCTGTCAGTGTCTCCGTGTCTACTAACTTACCTGTAGTTACGCAAGCTTCATGTTATTCTGGAAATGTTATTCTGGAAACCGTCATTAGCAATTCGACGATCATACTCACACAGCCGGCTGGAGGTACGCTCATGAGCGCAAGTGCGTCTGTACCCAATGCTTCACATAGCGCGGCCAAGCAATCTTCAAGTTTGATCAATCATACATTCGTGCTCACATCTCATATAAGATACTGATACTAATAACATGCGGCAGTATCTGATCTCGTTGTTTTGCGCGCTTCTCCTTTATCAACAAGCGCATGTTGACCGCAATCTGTTCCAAGCCAAAGATGTCCCATTTCACTCCGCTTCTTGTTGTTGTCCAGCCAGCATGTTTGCGTCTCGGAGGTGCCTCTGGCACCCCATTAGATACCTTCATGGATATAATCACACTTCGCGCAACCATTCGTAAGCATAGGTCCATCTTCCAAGAAACTGCATTGCGTAGCCAAGTCGACAGAAGTCTGCTTCATCCTCATGCTCTGTAATCTCAAAGAGTGACATGTTGAAGAATCCGCTGTGGCCATCTTGAGCGAGCAACTTCTTGCACTTCACAGAAAACCCCATGGTGTACACATCGTCCTCTTCAACGTGGTAAAAACACGGCAGGAGATTCTCGTCCATCGACACGAGCATTTGTGGGTCGACATGTTGTATTGTGAATTCTTGCGATCCTTGGAGGCGAGCTGCATCCCACATCACGTAACCTTGCAGTCGCAAAGCCAGCTGCCTGAAACGATACGCCTGGAGCAGATACTCAGGGGTCAGCGGTAGTGCCAACCACGTCAACCGCATAGCTGTGCGAGGGCCGTCATCGGTGTCAGAATCTGCTGGTTTACAATTGCGCCAGGTATCGATCACATTCGTAGGACTCCGAAGCCATGTATGTAAGTGAGCAGAGCTCAGAGCCTCTTTGAATCGATTGTCTTGGGGAAAGTAGCGGAGGGCAAGATTATGAAGCTCGCAGAAGCTCTCAATCAGGTGGGATTTCAGCAGCAACGCAGACCCGCAGTCAGACAGAGGCCCAGGCTTGCGGCTTTGTTGAATCAACACATGAAGGTCCCGAGGGCCCAGGCGGAGGGCACCATGACTTTCGCGCCGCTCCATACTGCGCACGTATGCTTCAATATATGTGCAGATGGAATCTTCATTCATCTTTCCGGCGAGTCCTAGCAACGTTACTCTGGTCGTTCTTCATGGCTCCGAGCAGACCTACCGGGGGCTGCTTGCTGCAGCAAGCAAGCAATCACGCAGGACATCTGTTCCACTTCCACTGCTGACAGCCTGTCGAGGAAAATCTTGTCGAGCGCGTCCATGTCCATCAACCATGTCTTTGACATTTGAGAATATCTGATGCTGGATTTCGCCCGAAAATTGGGCAAGAGCATTCTCTTTGCCCACTCCTCTCGGATCCGCTGCGCTTCAAAGTAGGTAGAGAGGTGATAGTAGGTTTTCAGGAACCTCTTGTGCTCACTTGTAGTGGCACCAGGCAGCGCCGGGTTCCAGGGAGCAGGCACTCTCTTGCGTTCAAGGAGGTGCTTCACAGTGATTGACGCACATAGGCCATACAGTGTACTGTTCTTTGCTATTGAGCGGACGTGGGCGAATGTCCAACATTCCTTGGGGGCATCTGGATACGCGACAGCCCGGAGCCTGAGTTCGTCCAACGCCTCGCCAAGTTTCGTCCCAGGGTATATGCCTTGAGTTGCCACGGTCCTCTTCAGGATCTGAACGTTGCTCAGCACCTTTGCCCGCGATAGAAGTTGCCTATCGTTGAAGAAGGCCGGAAGCACCATTGATTTTAAAATTTGCGTCTTCTCAGCGGCAAACACTTCGTACCAGTGCCTTCAAGAGAGTGCCAGGCTCATGACGTCTGTCAGGCAGTGCTCAAAGTCGCCAATGTCGAGTTCGTCGCCCTCCGCTGTCGAGTTCGCCACTTCTTCGGGAGTCAAGTAGACGTGATTCGTATGGAGATGTTTTCCGAGGTTGTCAGTGTCGAGGTCCTCGCTCCCGACTGTCGAACTCGAGGCTTCCCCTGGAGTAAAGCAGTCGTGGCTTGTACGAAGATGTTTCCCCCGAGCATTGCACCTGTCGGCTAAGTCTTGCGCATGGTATCCCTCCCAGTGTGCGAGTTGCACGAATATCTCAAATCGTATTTCGTGTGGCAGCTGGGCTGTGAGTGGGGAAGCCTGACATGTGAGCTTCATGGCTGCTGGATGATAGGGGCGTGAGGGTGGAGAGGCAAAACTGAGATAGAGGAATGTGCAAAGAGAGAAGTACGGAAGAGGATTCTTCGATGTGTTTGGGAGCGCATTTGGCCAGCCTGATGAGGGGTAGGGGTCGGGAGACCACGCCAGCCACTTTGAGCAGGAACGACCGTCTCATGTGGTGAACATCCACCCACCATACCTTACTTTGTGCGCATAACGCATGTGCCTTTTCCAACAAGCTGTTGTGAGTGCTTCCACAGAGAGATAAATTCTGAGACAGGGCAGTGCCAGGGCTGGATTCTGCATTGCTTCAGTAGTCCCAATGATCCCAGGCGATCATAAAGGGGTCCAAAGTAAACAAGCTGCCCCAGATGCAATGAACGAACCCCTCGGCAGAACTGCATTGAAGGAGGATAGAACCACGTGAATTTAAATCGAGTCAAATTCCCATGTACACTACAATGACTCGAATTGAAACAAGTGTGATTGACAGCGCAAATTGCGAGGTATGTAAGTACGTTGTGTCCATTAGAATTGTTCCCAGCACGTGACATTCTTGCCATCGCAATGATCAAAGAAGGAACGTATCAATGGCTTTGAAAGCCCCTCGTTGTCGCAACGGTGAACTGGTCTTTTATGAGTACTTCACCTGCCACTAGATCAAACGTTGCAACACGATCAGTAAGGCTCAAAGTGACTAGATGGATCCATCAAGGAATTCTATAGGGTAGTCAAATCGCTTCACCCCGATTCGATGCCGACCGATAACCGGACCGTTCATACCTCGTCGCGTAGCTCTGCCCCGCCGATAGACTCCTGCCAATGCACCGTGGCCGTCTGGCGATACACACACGATGGTCAGCGCTCTGAATATGCCGACGGGCGGAGCTAACGAGGACTAGAACAAGGACGCTTGCTTCACACAGGTGCACATGCGCTCGCCGCGCCATGCCGATATCTTCGAAGACTTCTGCAAAGACAAGCTCCCCAGCGACGACATCTACGTCCCGCCTCAACACCAGCCAATAAACCCCGAAGACGAAGACGACGTGGTTCCAGACCAACATGCTGCGTTTGGTATTCAACGCGCAACACAAAAGAACAAAGAGCCAGCGTGGAAAGACCTGGGATTGGCAGAGCTGATGAAGAAGCAGCCAAAGGAGAGGGACGCTTTTGGTGGTTCGAGCAAAAAGGCGCCGCGGTAACTGGTTCGAGAGGATGAATTAGCACGGTCTATATGGCGATTGGCCGTTGGTGACACAATAGCATGGCGTTAGGAGTCGTAAATTCATAATATCACTTGCTGGCATACCAGCCAGGCCCGGCAAACGCCTAGGAACGCCGATCTGTGGCACAATTTGTCCCCTACACAATCAGCTCTTGCCCAAGTATGCCTCGCGCTCGACCACTTCGCTCCGAAACTTGATCAGGAACACCGTCTTGCCCGGCCACATCTCCCCCTCGGGTACCGAGTGTGCCGTCACCTTGCCCGGAAAGTCCGCACCGTCGCAGACGCCTTCCACGATGCCAGCCACAAACGCCGCACAATTCAGGCTGCTCATGTCCTTGGGCACGCTGATGAAAGCGTTCACCAGGGGCTCGTTGTCGATGATCATGTAGTCGTCGGGGTTCTCGGGGTCTGCCGACTTCTCGAGACGGTCTGCCGCCCGCGCGAATAGATGCGTCCAGAGTGACGTACGGATAAAGTGTAGTAGGGCGAGGATGTTGGTCGGACGGTGTTGGGAGCGGGGCGGTTCGCGATGGAGGAGAAGGTCGAGGAGCTTGAGGCCGATCGCATGGCCTTGGACGTTAAGCCTGGACTTGTCAGTAGGGGTATGGCCCGACGAAAGGTAGCATACCTTTGTTCCAGCTCCTGGACGCCTTTGACGCGCCGTTGCGCATAGGTCACCATCTCTCCAAAGAGATAGGCAAAGCTGGCTTGGCTGATCTCAGCCGTCTTTGTGCGGTTCAGAGGGCGATGATAGATTGTCTTTCCATTGCTGGGTACGCGTAGGCCGCCATCTTTCCCCGACGAGGGAACTGATGGTTGTGACATGGCGTGTAGACATGTGGGTTGAGAATCGATGCCACACTTGCTGGAGCTCTCCCAGTTGGAGATGCGATGCGACATGGGGGTAATAGCGTAGGGTAAGCAAATCAGCGCGATCGGCCAAAGATACATCCACGATAAGGCAAGCGCACTGATCCATTCTCCTTTCCCCTGACTCCTGATGACTTTCGAATCACTACAAGTTTCGCTGATCTACCATACGTGTACGGACCATTCCATGTCAGTTTGTCTCCGAATCGTCCACTATGCATGGTTTTCTGTCAAGCTTCGGAGCTTGCTGCTAGCGACGCGAGAGACTGAGCTTGACAGCGCCAGAACGCCGTTGTGATGACATCTTCACCCTTCCCGAAAGTGCGTGAACGACCATTTCTACGCGACAAGGGGCACCAAGTACCTGGATCCGACCCTCCAACTCGACGAGGCGCATCGCTGGCTCAAACATCCGACCTGAAAGCCTTATTGAGCACGGCGCGGGTAACGAGATGTGCTTGTGTCCTGTGGGCAAAGCTCTGTCATCGTGGGGGATGCACGCAACATCCACACCCTGCGTCGTAGCGTACTATTAGGACATGCGGTAGTACCGTGGTGGGGTTTCCACAGCACGCTGTAGAGGGCAAACCTGCAGCCGGTGTGATCTCTATGCTCATGCAACGTATGGTGAGATTGTGGCATTGTCCTTCCCTAGGTATGTCCCGTTGGACAGGCAGACCATATCTGTTTGCCCGGTGCTTTCAGGTGATGGATTTTTACTATAAACTATTCAAACTCACGCACCTAGATTTGCGATGAGTCAAAACTAGATGCAGAGACGTGACAACGTTGAGCGTGACTGCAGCCTAGTCAAGGTGGCGAAAACCACCAACGAGTTCTGCCTTGGTTTGTCTCGGATGGCACACACAACACCGCTAGTCTGACAAGGCTGCAAGCACGAATGCGAATCAGGCATACAAACAGGGACAGTACTCGAAAAGTCACACGTCGATGCGGAGCGATGGACCAGTGACGAGTCTCCCACACCGGCTCAAACAATGTGACAAGCTGCGTGGTGCAGGTACGTGCAAGCAAGCGTGTGACTGACAAAGAGTCACCACTACTCCACGAAGACTAGCTTCAATCCACATGGGCCTTCGTCAGCGACGTGTCCGCCTACATGTAACCTGCATGTAGGTATCTCGTCGCATGTGCCTGCTGAACGGGATACCAAAGGTATAAATACTCCACGCTACGCCCTTCGTTCTTCATTCACATGTGGTGCTCAGGTGGTATGCTCAACATGTCGGCAGCCAACATCATAGACTCTCTCGCCAAGTTGGGCATCGTTCCATCCTTGCCCAAGAATACGACGAACACCAGCAATGGGACCTCACTACATTCGCCTCTTGTAGATACTCTTCTGGCATCTGCAGGACTAGGCGCGACGTCGCCTTTGGTCCAGATAGCACTTTTCATCTACACCCGCCTCTCGGACCACTTAGGCATCGACCCCTCGCTGCTGCTTACTTTGTTTGGAGTTCTGTGGTCACTCAAGTATTTTGTTTCCCAGGTGCAAACATATGTGGGCGATGTGATCGAGCGGTATCTCATGTGTAGTATCACAGTGAGCGGAGATGATGATATGTACAACCACCTAATGGAGTGGCTTAGCAAGAACCCCAAACTCAACAACAACCGCTTCCTCACGGCACAGACTGTATGGAGTGGCCCTTGGGAAGACGAGCTGGACGAGGAGGGAGAGTTGAAGGATGACAAGAATGATCTCTTCTGGACTGACGCGGGCGGCGAGACTCGCTATCTCAACTTTTCAAACCAGGCGGCCAGGACAGCTCCCAGGTTTGTTCCCGCCTTGGGGTCCACCACGTTCTGGCATCAGCGAACATACTTCCGTCTGAGAAGGTCAAAGGAGACAGTTGTGAGTGTTGGGTGGGGCAAGTCAACAAAGGATCAGGAGGAAATCCGGATCTTCTGCTATGGACGATCTATCAGTAAGTCATCCGCCCTGTTGAGGTGCTTCGCCCACATCAAGCTAATGGACCAACTCAGTGCCTCTCAAGAAGCTTCTTAGCGAAGCCAAAATGCAGTTCTTCCACGACACACACCAAAAGACCACGATATACCGTCCACGGCAGAAGGAGAACCGCAGAGAACATTGGTCTATGTGGCAACAAGTGGCTCGGCGTCCTGTCCGGCCAATGGATACCGTCGTACTTGCAGACCAGGAGAAGCAAGAAGTCCTTGCAGATATCAACGAGTATCTGCACCCTGCAACACCTCGATGGTACGCCTCGCGAGGCATCCCGTTACGACGCGGTTACTTGTTCTACGGTCCACCTGGAACCGGCAAAACAAGTTTCTCTTTCGCATTGGCAGGCGTATTTGGTATCGACATCTACGTGATCAGCCTACAGGATGCTACAATCAGCGAGGAGGATCTTTCCGTCCTGTTTACCAAGCTGCCTAGACGGTGCATTGTCTTGCTTGAAGACATCGACACTGCTGGGCTCCGAAGAGCTAGTGACGAAGATGAACAGGAAGATGTGGTCGGCAAGACGGTCGATGAAAAGGAGAAGGGGGTCGGTACTAAGGAGGAAGCCATTGTCGTCAACGGCGATGCCGAGAAGACTGTGGAAAACCAGGACAAGAAAAAAGAAAAGAAGAGCAAAGCCAAAAAATGGGACACAGACACCAGCGACTCGGACTCTGATTCGGACGAGAAATCGAAGCGCAAGAAGAAGAGGAGCAGGAAGACGACACGCCGCAAAGACACAAGGTTGATAGCCCCCGAGGCGATATCCCTCTCGGGGTTGCTCAATGCCATCGATGGCGTAGCATCTCACGAAGGTCGCGTACTCATTCTCACGACCAACAAGCCGGAGAATCTTGACGAAGCCCTTGTTCGACCCGGCCGAGTTGACCGCCAGGTGGCGTTCACCAACGCTTCCAGTGCACAGGCCGAAGAACTATTCCAAAGGATGTACGAGAGTAGGCGGTCACGACAGCAGCTGGTTAAGGGCGCACAAAAGGCAAAATCGACAGTCGAGGCGATCGGGCCCTACCTTGTTGATGCCGACGGCGGCGGACCCCTGACACCGGAGGAGCTGAAGAAGATTGCAGCTAAGTTCGGGCAGCTTGTTCCGGAGCAGGTGTTCTCTCCGGCTGAGATCCAGGGGTTCTTATTGAAGAGGAAGAAGGATCCTCGCAAGGCCTTGGAAGAGGCGGTGTCTTGGATCGAGGCAACTCTCAAGCAAAAGGAAGCTAAGAGCAAGGTTGTGACGGTCCAATAAATTGAGGGAAAAGGCGTAGAACAGCATCAGCTTTCAATGCAGAGCACGTCGTGGTCGCAATGTCCATTGAAGACATGAATTTACATGTGCCTGATCGTCCTTGTATTTCACCGTGACGCGTGCGGCGTGGCGTCTTGGACCGACGACTGGCTTCGCCCCATTTCTAAAAGCCTGAGCCACAAAGCCGTGGCACTACCGCCACAGGCTCCAAGTCGGCGGCGCCGCGTGCAATTGTGGGGCAGCATGTGGAGCTGGCAGGCAGGCGCGGAGTAGCTGTGAGCTTTCCAAATGACTTTGTGATCTCTCGAGCTTCACCCCACCAAGCGCAGCGTGAACCTCGCTTCATCATTCCTTCAAAGACTCTGGGGGAGGCAAGTCATGTGCCGGCTTTGACCTTCTACTAAACCTCACCAAACATCACATTGAGTCACCTTCTCGTTAACAACAGGCTCGCTTTCCTTCTCCTCGTTGACTCTTTCTCCCGCCATGGCCGCCCCTCAGCAGGCATCGCCTCAAGCGGTGATGAACCTTATTGGAAAGCTCAACGAGACCGACCCCGATTTGCGCTTCATGTCACTCAATGATTTGCTCCAACTCTTAAACAATGCCAAAGCCGACTTTCTTCACCACGACTACAACACAGCCGCCAGGGCGGTCGACAACGTCATCAAGACCTTGGATGACCAGAATGGCGAAGTTCAGAATCTGGCCATCAAATGGTATGCCCACCTCCCAGGACAGGAGATCAACTGCTGAGAATTATCATAGCCTTGGTCCACTAGTAAAGAAGGTCCCAAGCTCGATTATCGCGCCCATGATCGACAAGTTGTCGCAGCTCAAGCTCAAGAACGCTGTCGACACGGCCGTCCCATCTCTCGCGCTACGAACTGTCATAACTGCCCTTCCGCGACCGACTCCCGGTACTCCAAGCAATAGTGATGTACAAGAATCATACAAGGCGATCAGCAGGGTCTTGATTCCCCGATTATTAGGCCCGGGTCCTAACACAAAGGTACCCCAAACACAACATGCCGCTCTACCACCAGTGCCAGCGGGCATGCTCGAGGTGGAAGGCGATGCCCGAGGCGATGCTATCGACGTGATGATTGAAGTCGTGCGCTGCTTTGGACCTATGCTCGAGCAGGTTGAGGTTGAGGCTATGCAGGAGATCACCATAAACATCCTGGGCAATGAAAAAGCCACATCGGTCGTCAAGAAGCGAGCAGTCGTCGCCGTATCCATGCTGGCGGTATACCTGACAGAACAGCATCTTCAAGAGACGGTTGAAAGGATTGCCCAATCACTACGACATCCTGACCTTGCGCCAGTCGCGCGCAAGCTCTATATATCCATTTTGGGTAGCATGGCCCGATCTGTCCCAGTCCGCTTCGGGCGCCATGTTGGAAGCACCGCACCTTTGATACTTGAAGCTCTTTCGGCTTCTGAACTCAAGAAGCACATGCAAAAAGTCAGCGAAGGTGAAGATATCGGTCTCGAGTTCAATGAAGTGCGCGAGGCCGCGTTGGTGACAATTGAAGCTTTTCTGGCCGCCTGTCCACAGGACACAAAGTCTTTCACAGATGAGCTCATCGCCTGCTGTTTACGCTACCTCAAATACGACCCGAATTACGCAATGAACGGAGACGACGAGATGGAAGTCGATGAGGAGGACGACGATATGGATGAGGACGAAGACGATGATTTCGACGAGGACGATACTTTCGACGACGATGACGACGACGCCAGCTGGAAGGTCCGCCGGTGCGCTGCCAAAGCGTTGTACACACTCATAGCGACCCGGGGAAGCGGAGAACTTCTCGAGAACGGCGTTCTGTACAAACAAGCAGCCCCGCCGTTGGTCAAGCGTATAGATGAGCGCGAAGAGAATGTGCGACTCGAAGTCTTGTCGACTCTGTCCCTCTTGGTCAGGAGGACTGGAGAAGGCCTGCACGCAACGGATTTGGGCTCGGACGAACTCGAGCCAGAGGTCAGCGCCCAGGTCCCCGTCAGCAGGAAGCGTAGGAGGCAAAGCAGTGTAGGCGGAAGCGCGCAACCACTTGAAGTACCCGGCTCCCGGTCGCCTATCCTTGACAAAATTCCTCTATCTGGCCCGCAGGCCGACCTTGCCAGCTTGGTGCCATCAATCATCAAGGCTGCCACAAAGCATCTCAAAGGCAAAGCTGTGCCGACAAAGCAGGCCATCATCAGACTACTCGACGATACGGTATCCGTCCAGCGAGGCGGTCTCACAGACCACCTCAGCGCGGTAATCGGGCCAGTAGTGGAAGCTGCCAAGGCATCGGGCTCAGGAACCGTGGCATCGGCAGCTGGCGGCACCAGCACATCAGCTTCTGCGACTCCAAGCACTCTCAAGGTGGAGGCTTTAAGATTGATAAGCGATATTGCCAAGACTCACTCGTCAGCCAGCCTTCAGGCATATCTGCCTGACATTGTCGCCGGTGTTAAAGTTGCAGTTCAGGACCGGTTCTACAAGATCTCAAGTGAGGCCATTCGCACAATCGAGGAGCTCATCAAGGCCACGACTCCGCCTCGGGCTAAAGGCACCAGTCAAAACCACAAGACTGAGATCAACGCCTTGTTCGACATTGTGATGGAGCGAAGCTCGTCGAACGATGCTGACGCCGAAGTACGGCAGCGTGCCCTTCACGCTCTTGGTGTCCTCGTATCACGAACATCTACCGGTGAAGGAGACACATTACTCGCCACTGACAAGCGCAACGCAGCCCTTGCAGTCGTGCAAGAGAGGTTGAAGAACGAGACAAGTCGGCTTGCTGCTGTGCGCGCTGTTGACCAAGTCGCTGCCACCGCGCAAGCTGGGCAGCTACAAGGAGCGTGGGTTCGTGAGGTCGCGCTTGAGCTCGCCGTGCAGCTGCGAAAGTCGAATCGCTCACTCCGAGGGTCAAGCATTGTGGCCCTGAAGCACCTGATTCTTGCCCCCGCCTCGCGCGGCAATCTGGACGACGCGACTATTCATGGGTTGGTGGATCAGTTATTGCCTAGCATCACCAACGGCGACACACACCTGCTTGGTCCTTCCCTTGTGATTCTTGCTCATCTTGTGCCTGATCATGCCGAATTGGTTATGACCCAAGAAATGGTCGTTGCACTAAGCGCACTTCTCACGTCCCCGTCTGCGAGCATTGTCTGCGATGCCATCATCGAGCTGGTGACCAGTGCGGGCAAAGCGGGTGCCGGTGCGCCCCTTATGAAAGCCCTCCTACAGGATGTCAGCATCAAGGGAGACACCGCCGTGGTCGGGAAAGTCATTGGATCGTTGCTCGTGGTGAGCGACGGTGCTCTTGCTGGCGTTACGGTCGATAGCTTCGTGGGAGAGCTCGGCACTAGCCGAAAGAACAAGGACGATTCTCGACTTAGCCTGGCTTTGGCTGTCCTTGGCGAGGCCGGCAGAGGCCTAGGGTCTTCATCTCCCTTGAAGCCCAATCTCTTCTTGGAACAGTTCGGTTCGGAGCCCGACAAGGTTTCATTATCTGCAGCTCTTGCGCTGGGCCGAGCCGGCTCCGGCAACGTGGGAACCTACCTCCCTACCATACTAGAGACAATGACCAGTGGCGGCAACACGCAGTATCTTCTAGTTCAATCTCTGAAGGAGATCTTGCTGTCAATTACAAGCCTTTCCGCCGAGATCCGCGGTTATGCGAGTGGTATCTGGGACAAGCTGCTGCAGGCCTCGGAACACGCTGACAACAAGATTGTATGCGCAGAGTGCGCAGGGCGCCTGGTGATCCTGAGCCCTGCCGAATTCGGACCGCGACTTCAGGTCGGTCACATAAACCCCCTCGTGAAACTGGCATACTGACTATTCGCAGACATTGCTGTCAGACGACTCGCTCGCCGTACGTGGCATGGCAGTCCAGGCCATTCGCTACACGCTCCCGGAGAGTGAGGAAGGATTCGATGCCATCTTGCGCAATAGCCTGGTGGACATGCTCCTCATGGTCCTACAAGATCAGGACATGGAGGTTCGCAGGCTAGGCATGACCACGCTGAACTCGGCGACACACAACAAGCCTGACCTAGTTTTGCCTCACCTCGGACGTCTCGTCCCCTTTGTCCTTGAGGAATCTGTCATCAAGCCCGCGCTCATCAGGGAGGTCAAGCTGGGACCGTTCACACACACCGTCGATGATGGCTTGGAGGTTCGCAAGGTACGTCGTCACGCTCAGCATCCGCATGACCACACGCTAACATTGGCCAGAGCGCATATGAGACTCTGTATGCTCTTATGGAGACCGCTTTCAGTCGCATCAACCACATTGACTTTTACGACCGCGTCGTCGCTGGACTAAAGGACGACAACGATATTCGACAGCTATGCAACTTGATGATTACCAAGCTATCCGTCATCGACCCCGAAGAAACAGCGCGCCGTTTGGATTCGATCGCAGAGGCTTATCGGGCTGTACTCTCGGTCAAATTGAAGGAGAATGCCGTCAAGCAGGATATCGAGAAGCAGGAGGAGGCCAACAAGAGCGTCTTGCGAGTGACCCTGCTCCTGGGTGACAAGATGAAGGCCTTGACGGGCAATGCTGGAGCGGCGACAAGCAACGCTGGTGCTGCTGGGACATGGCTAGCGTACTGGGAATGGGTGAACAAGGACTACGAGAAGCAGCTCCGTGCCTTGCGCGAGGAGAAACGTGAGCTGCAGACGCGCATGGTCTGAGACATGGTCTCTCCTTTCCAAGTAGAGGTGGCACATAAGTTAGGTGGTCCGGCGGCTCATAGCTGGGGGTTATGTATACGATAGCACGAATCACGAACAGGTCACTAAGTTAGACGTCGCCGAGTTTGAGTGTCAGGCTGCGCGTGTCCTCCATGCCCACCCGCCGTCAAAGGGGGCACGACATCTCAGTGACAAATCGCGGCGTGCCAAGCGCATGACGCAAGGTCAATCAGGTGCCGGCCGGAACAGAGGGCCCAGCAGGCCAGCAGGGACCCTTCCGGCTTCCTTTGGTCATAATCCCAATTCCCAAGCCTGTGTTCTACGGGTGTTACATCATTGATGGAATCCTCACCTAATCACCATCTGCATACTCCGTGCTCAGCAAGTCTCTGCACCCTGACTTGACCTGTCGGCTGCTTCGACTGCCAATCGATGTGCCGATGGACCGGCTTGTGCTAGGCAGCGACTTAGGCATGTCCGATGCCAAGAGGGATGCGTTTTTTTTTAACGTTGAATATTGGATTCGAATGCGATAAGGTGGATCATGAGTTTTGACCCTTGGAAACGTGGGGTGGACGCCGTGGCATCGACACTCAGGGAGAGTATGGTCCCATGAGCCAATCCAAGTATTTGCATGTAGCAAGAGAGAGAACAAGCGACCAGCCGTCAAGTACTAGTATCCAGCTCTAAGCCTGCCGTTGGAGTTTCTGAAGATGATGTCGGTCGCTGTCGCGTGGCTGTTGGTCGTACGCAAATTCAAGGGTGCGCGAACCCCGGCGGCCCTTGGGATCGCACTGCAGCTAGGACAATTTCATAAGCAGAGCTCCAATTGTCATTGGTGTCGTGGGGAACGCTTGACGGGGCCCTGTGCGGCCTTCGCAAGTCGCATGTCAACCCTGGAACCTAACGTTACGTCGTGGGTGCAGCGACTCTGCTCCAGGTAGAACTATCTGTTGTCCTTTTCTTCTTTCTTTCCTTTTCTTGTCTCTTCTTGCTCTCCTCTCCCATGCAAGCTCAATCGAGGACTGACACAGCACATTAATCAAGTTCCCCGTGCCGGCGTGTGTACCCAACTTTTGTTCAATGGGGCTCAAGACTTCAAGAGCTTAAGTGGAAGAAGCTTAAAAACAAGGATTAATAGGCGCCAAGCCACTCTATGGCTTGATTGGGATGTTGATGGGCTGGGAGCGGGGACGTGACGAATGCTGTCCTGGGTGCTGCTAGTGGGTGATGACGGCCTAGCTGGTGCTGGCTGGGCTTACTGTGGGCTGCTGGTAGGCCTGTAACCCTCAAGAGTGAATGGCAGCTGCGGCTCAACAGTGGGTCGAATCCTGGCGCAGGGGCACCCCTGAACGGATCGATCCAACGGACCAACATGTCGTGATCGTCTCTTGAATTTCGGCGTTCACCGTCCGAGCTGTCGTCGAAAGCTGCAACGAAGGTCAACGAACGTCAGCAAGGGCTGGCCCTCCCCTCTTCGAGCAACATGGCCGGGAGCCCACAGCGCATTCTTTTCCGAGCACCATCGCCGCCAGTCACGGCATGGCACTGCGTAGCGCCAAGTGCTCGTTCCTTCCACTTGGGTACGTAGCTTTGGAACTGCTTCCTGTCGTTCCTGCTCGATCTATGGTCCAGTCCAGTGCAGTCCAGTCGCCGCTGTCCATTTTTAATACCTCTAGTCTCTCCTCGAACTCTGCTCTGCTAGGCTCCTCCTCTTTCATCCTCCTTTCTTACCACACGCACTCGTTGCGCTCTCTTCGGATCACCAACCGACTTGTTTCCAATCTCACATGTGCATTGTTTTCAATGATATCTTGAACAACAACTTTGATTTACCCCCTCCATCAACGCGTCTTCCCGGGACGAGTGTGCGGCAACCATGAACGCCATACGAAGCTTTGGCTCCGGCGTGGGCAATGCGCCACGACGCGCCAAAGAACTAGGACCGATGGGTGTGCTCAAGGCTGTTGGCCATGCCTTTGCGCCTCCTCCCGCGCAAGCAGAGGACGGTCGTGATCAATGGCCATCACGTACTTCCTTCGTCCTGGCGTGCATGGGTGGTTGTGCTGGCATGGGCAACCTGCTGCGCTACCCATCCGTCGTTTACAACAATCATGGTCTGCAATGGTACATTCCATACTTGATGTGTGTCTTCTTGATCGCCATCCCCGTCCTGGTTCTCGAGATTTCCATCGGCAACGCCTACAGAGGCGGCTCTGTCGTCGCTTACAACAGCATCAACCACCGGCTCAAGGGAACAGGCCTTGCCATGCTGTACATTGGCTTCGTCGTTGGCCCGTACTTTGTTGTCAACTTGGCTTGGATCATGACATACTTCCGCTACTCTTTCCAAAGCCCTTTGCCGTGGAAGGACGATGCGACCGCATTCTACGAAAAGGTTGTGGGACTCAACCCTGTGCCTAAGCCAGGGGAGTTCACAGACGGGAACGCAGAAATCGCCTCCTGGGTCCAGTACAGGGGTACAGCTGTCATTGGCGAGACTGTCGGCTGGACCATCTTCACCTGGTTCCTCGTTTGGGTCTCCATCTTCCGTGGAGCGGGCCTGACGGGTCGCGTTGTCTACTTCACCATGGGTCTGCCCATTGTGGTCACCATCATTCTCATCGGCCGCTGCTGCTCTCTGCCCAATGCCAGTGAAGGCGTCAAGCTCTATTTCGCCATGTGGCGCAGTAGCCCGCTCGCTGATGGCCGTCTCTGGCAGACAGCCTGCGGTCAGGTGTTCTTCTCGACAGGTGTTGGTTTCGGCTACTTCACGTCGTACGCCTCATACAACCAGAAGCACTCCAACGCTGTGGTTGATTCCATACTTGTCGTGACCAGCAATGTGCTGTTTGAGAACACTGCCGCCTTCGCCGTCTTCGGTGTCGTTGGTTTCCTGGGCATGTACCCCGATCCCGAGAACCCCGTCGGTGGCTTCTCCATTGGTTTCTTGACACTCCCTGCCGCCATCGTCGAGATGCCTGCGCCAAACCTGTGGGCTGTTCTGCTGTTCTTCACTCTCATGGTCCTCGGCTACTCTTCCGCGTTTGCCATGCTTGACGCTGTTGTCACCCTCATCATGGATGCTCAGCCCAAGTGGAACCGCACATTGGTCGTCACCGGCGCCGTCTTGATATCTTTTGCGCTATCGATTCCCTACTGCACCCAGTTCGGGTACTACCTGCTCACCGGCATTGATCGCTGGACCAGTGATGTTGCCCTGGTGTTTGTGGTGTGGGCTGAATGCGTTTGCTCCATGGTCGTGTACCGCTGGCAGGACGTTGTTGAGCAGGTCGGCATGCCCTCTTTCGCTCTTTACAACTTTGGCTACTTCGGTGGTCAGATCATCGGCATCATCATTGCGCACACTGTCGGTGCCCCATGGGGTGCAATCGCCGGCTTTGTCATTTACATTCTTGGCACCGTCAGCTCTATGAGTATTGGCAAGAAGCCCGATTCCAGGGCCCCCCGTTTCTGGGGACAGAACGTCTTCTTGGAGCGTTTCTGGTATAATGCCTTCTACTCGGTAAGAAACCCTCGCCTGCATCGCAATGCTGCATCGCTAACAAGAATCTCAGGGTAACCAACTTCGACGCGACCTCAACGTTATCGTTGGGCAGGGCAAGAATTGGAGCATTCCTGTCGTATGGTCCGGCATCCTGCGATACATTGCAGCACCCGCTCTCGCCATCGTTTTTGGGTTCTCTTACCCCAACTTTTACAAGCTGCGCAATGACCCATTGCATGTTATGGGCTTCGGCGTCGGTCATATTGCCCTCCTCATCATCTTCTGTGGCTTTATCATGCCGAAGTGGTTCGATGTCTTCATCCCTCCCTCGCGCCGCGGCGAGGGCAATGTGCTCTACGGCGCAAACGTCGCTGCCGACCCTGAGCAGATGGAGAAGAATGCCGAGCTTGAGATGGCTCGTAAGCACGGTCAAGAAGACCTGCTTGCACAAGGTCACGGCTCTCATGTGCACCCTCACAATGACATGTTGAGCTCGAGCTCATCCAATGAAAGGCCTGACCAGAAGGTTGAGGCTGACGTTCCAATGGAGAAGAGTGCTCTGTGATGAAATTTTGATGGATCCTGTGTTTTTTTATGTGTTGGCGTCTTCAGGATGCTGGATTTGCGCCTTTTTACTTTTCGCAACAGGACTCGAGTGGCAGAAAGCCGAAGCAATGGAGGAGAAAGAACTCGTTCGGGTCCCGAAAGAATTGGAGGATTTTGAGGAACACACAGGGGCCAATCGTGCGTCAGTCCTGTGACACACCGGACACCGGATTGTTTATATACAATGTTGGCATTTTATGTTCACACGCGGACTTTTTTATGCTATCAGCACACTGACAGAAACAAAGCACACCAACCCCAGCAGCCAACTAACAACGAGCGGAATGAGACAAGACCTCATGTGCAGACTGAGGCAAGGTGAGTCCGAGGTATGTATTATGCCGCGTGATGTCCGGAATATCGCCACTGGCGATATTGGCTTTGCTGTGACCCGGGGGCAAGCCAAAGACTCTTTCTACGGATATATAGGGGCGGCCGCGCCCCCAACTCCCAAAAGGCGAGATAACTTCAGCATGGTGTGAGCTTGGCCTACTTTGATGAGTGAGGCCTCCGGATTTTCGGTGGCGCTAGAGTCACAAGCAGAGCGAGAGGATTGGCTGATAGGTTGGTTTCAATATTAAAGTTCAGCTTCCTGACGGTTGACTGTTACGTTGGTGTGAATATTGGCACTGACCATTTCGGTCATTGAGTGACAGGTTGGTGCAAATATTAAATCTGAGTCGCCCCAAGCAACTTAGTTGCCTTACAATTGAATCGAGGGTGTCTGGTCCGGAAATAACGTCCAGCTCTGTCATAGACGTCGTTCCATCGCTAAGCTAGGCGCAACCCGGCTCGAAGTGTGCCGCGAGCAGGACAGTTGCTCGAAGTCTCGCATTTGCTCAACGGCGGCGGAATCTTGGTCGGCTGCGGATACAATCGCAGACAATTTGTTTGAGCTGTCAATGAAGGTGGCAGCTTTGCCGGAACACTTCCTGTCAGCCAGCAGGATGAACTCGTTGGGGTCAACGTGGCCTCGCACACGGCAAGCGAAGTTCATGGAGCGGCACCGAGTGTTCGACTACGTCGATATGGTGGCGAGCTGCCGCGGCATAGCGAGAGTTGTGTCAGCTGTTGTGAGGCCCAATCTGCCAGACGCCCACCCAAGCAAGGTCTCATCCACCATATCAGAATCAGGGAGCTGGACCTCGATATCCTCGCCAGACATACGGAGACTTACCTGGACGTGGCCCTGCCCTGCCAGCCCAACTGGGCCAGCTACAAGACTGCTCTAAGTCAACGAACAACTACGTGAACGGGCCGACGTGAAAGCTGTGCCCGGGTTTTGCGGACCGACTCTGAAATACACGGCCCAATCGGAACAGTCCCACCGAGACTTCGATCGAGCTTGATTTAAAAGCAATGTTTGACACTTGGCATTCTGTTTTCTCAGTAACCAACAAGCGCACGATAGGAGAAGCGCGCGGAGAAGTGGAAGAAGGCTCACAGCGGGGGGAGCCTCAAGTACAAGAAGGCATATATATCCCTGGAAATCTTCGTATTATCTCCGACAATGGACAACAGCGCGAGACTGAACGCGTTCCAACCAACCCTACTGTCACCGAAGACACGGCACCAACTGACGTTGAGCGTATGAAGCCGACAACCCTGATCTGACAGCTAATCCTTACTAGCGTTTTCTAGGCGCTGGTGTCGAAGATAACGGCACGACCGCACTGCCTCAGGATGCAGTCGTGAATGACGACGACCAGCCGGCTGCCTCCAACCTTGAGCCATCAGTTGCTGGTCATATGGAACCAAATGCTGGCAAGTCCTGGGAGCTGGTACGGCTTGATTTTGCGCCGACACTCACTTCTCAACGGATGAATTTCATTAACAAATTCATAGATGCTATGGATGAGATGGGGCCGTGATCAAGCCTCCCCTCCCGTCCCCTGGCATACAAAATACGATCGAGATGAAGATCTCGACAGGCTTCAACATAGCACGCCAGCCACGATCTCTGGTGCCATGCTGTCAGCTTGGATAAAATATGCTAACAGAAAAGCACTCTCGATCCTCAAGAGGCAAATAAGTTTCGCTTCGGAATGTGGGAAAAACGAAAGTAGAGTTGCCTGTACCATAAACACGCAATCAGAGTAAGAGGGAATCACGTAGACAGCGCAAGCGCAAAGACAAAGTCCTTAGATTAAGTGAATCCCCATTATCCGCGGTGGAATTAACTCAACGGGGATAGAAAACACATTGAGCGCCGAAAACCTAAATAAAAACAATACCCCTGAATGATATTGCTTTCCCGTCTTGACCTGTCCAGTCCACCCCTTTATTCTCCGGGTAAAATTCCCATGGCGTGACGCCTGATACCCTTCGCCGCTTTTTGTTTCAATCCAATCCCTCCCATTCTGAAGAAGACTCGCCGAATCCCTCCCATTCTGAAGAAGGCTCGTCGTGTTGAGTGCCCGCAACTGACGCAGTACCTGATGGCTCATCAATATCCATTCCGTCTTGAGCGTGGCTTTGGGATGATTCATTGCCTATAATGGATTTGATGTAGTCCCCTAGCATGCTGGCCATAAACTGTGCTTCACTAATGGATACACAGAGTCCTCGAGCTGCCTCTACCTCAAAGCATTGAGCTGCTTTGGTGAGTTCGTCTTGGAGTGCCTCGCCCGTATTGGCGCTCATGGTGGCGAGCATGTGGTCGCCACCAGACTGAGAATCCCCGAAGACATTCTGGTGTTTGATGGCCAAGCAGATGTACTCAGTTTGCAGTACCCGAGCGACGCGGAGAAAATTGGTGTGCATGACCGTCAGTTCCTTCAGTAATGTGACGTTGGGATCGACCGGATTGTCAGATGGCAGCACGAGGGGCGCATGGATAGTATCGCTTCTTAATAACATGTCGGCCGTATACACATCGTACACCAGCTCCGCAAGGTCGGCCTCTTGAACTGTAGGGTTTCTCTCCCATCGCTTGGCGAAGCAGACGATGATATAGTGGATCCGGTGACGGTGGAGAACCTTGTCTCCCATCAGACCACCAACAACCCGCAGGCCACGTCCAAGGGCGCTGATAGAGTCCAACGTCACGTTGACGTGGAATTCGGTGGACCTGCCGCGAGCCTTCAAAAATACGTTATCGTAGTCGACCTTTTTCCAGTCCTTCAAGGCCTTGTGGGCTGTGGTATCGTCGACCTGGATGGCTTGTCGGAGGTTTAGATATATGTATAACCCGTCGAGGGCAAGATTGGACGGGTTCGAGTCGACCAGCTCATCATGAGGTGTTGTCAGCTCCATAATGTCTCGCAACGCCGCGAGCATTGTCTTCTCGTACAAGGGATCTTTTGTCATGGTCGACGTGTGCTTGGCCAGAAGAATGCATGCCATGACATTCATGTGCGACGGTGTGGTGTGCATTGACGTGTTGTCACTTGCCTCCGTCGTGTGAGATATGTCCATCTCACTGGCGTCGCTTTGGCGGAAGTTGGCGTATATGTCCTTGGCCTTTGCAAGAATCCTCTTCTTCACCGCAACCATTCGATCGTTCTTGGTGGTCTCCTGTCGAGCATGCTCTGGTACCATCTCGGGCAAAAAGAAGACCCATTGGCCAAGTGTCTTGTGAGAGGGTGCGGATGATACAGACCGCCGCGCTCTTTCACAAGGAAGTAGAGGTTCAGTTTTTCATGCGAAACGAACATGGCCACGACGTATGAGCCAGGATTGTGTGCCCAGATCTGTTCCCTCTCACCGTCCTCGTAGGCGTTTGACCTGCGGCCCAATGGTGGTGGGGATTCCAAGACGTGGGCAGCTGGTTGGGGCATTTCGCCGACAATCAGCATCATATCCTTCCCATCTGCTGAGGACTGTGGGTTGTCCTCCTGCCGACACAAAACTTGACGCAGTTCTGCGTACTCGTCTGTGTCGTAGTCGAGGGCGAGCTTGGCGACTTTTGCGTCATGTCTCTCGTCCTTTCGGACTCGAATGACACGGTCCGCTTCCCAGTGGAATGGCAGAATGTGCTTTTTGTTCTGCAACGGCTCCCATGAGTGCGAGGAGGGCATTTTGCGTGCAAGTTGTCGTTGATCTGGGTCGTTTGCATTCAGCTGCACGGACTCGGAGAGAAGTAGGGGAGGCACAGTGATGGACTGTGACCAAGTCGACGCAAGAGTTTGAAAGGAAGCAAGGAAGCTGAGTGTAAGAAGATGCTCTGGGGATGGCTCAATGAATATGATGCTCGGCGAATGGCGTAATGGTGGATTGGGGAGTTCAGGATGGTTGAAGGATGTAAGGATGATCGAAGAGAGTCACAAAATCCGAGGAAGGGGGGGGGGGGTGGATGGTGGTCTACCTACAGTAGTCGTGGAGATGGGACGTCAGCTTGTCCTCAATCTCTGCTCAGCCGTGGGGTGGTCGTATCAACTTGGACGAGAGCATTACGCTTAAGGATGCGATGTTTCTCTGATCCCCTTTGTTCTTCTTTGAAGCCATTGATTTCGTCTCAGGCCAAACAATAGTCACCTTGCTAGAGCACAAGCCTGGTTTAGTTCTGCCATTGAAATACATACTCAAAGAAAAGCGTTACGAAAGTGAACCCAGTGGATGAGTCAAGTGAGCGGTGCCAGGCGACGATACTCAACTCAACAAGACAGAGACGTGGCGGTCGTCGATTTTCGAGTAAGAACCATGTTCTCGCTGCTGGTCAACCAAGACATCACTAACCTTCCCCAACGAAATTCGTGATGAGCCCTTCCAAGTCATTGCCAGCCCTCACGTTGTGTTCAGCTCACGTTGCCAGGACCGCTTCACGTCTTTCCACCATGTCCCATATGTAAACAGTACGTGTATACTTCGCTGTGAAAGCGCGAGAGTGAAGGACAGAGAATGCATATTAATATTGAGGGCTTGCTGGCTGACCACACATGCACTGTCGTTGAAGATCGCAGAGAAATAGATTATAGACCCCAAAGTCCGTCCGAGCCATGACGTGCAAAAAGAGATGCCTTGCAGGGCAAAATGACGTTTCAGGGGTTCAAAACAAATAAGGTTGCACGTGGCACATGTCCCGATTAGGCAGGTCATGCCGCCACTGTCACATCTGCGCGCCCCACGCCCACAGATATCTACAACAACTTCAAAAATTCATTGCCAGCCGACCACGCATCGCAGGGGAATGATATATAGTTCATTAAATCGGCAAAAAGCATAGGAATAGCCCGACGTGGGGGTCGAACCCACAACCTTGAGATTATGTGGACACTCGCTTATTAGGCGTAAGAGTCTCACGCTCTACCGATTGAGCTAGCCGGGCAGGCTAACTGATTGTGAGAATTCCCCGGCTAGTCGGCAACTATGTAGCCCACCGAGCGGCATGTCCGTACGAAGCTGCTGTGCCCTTTTTGGAGACTGTAGACTGGTGGAAGCTGGAGCAAATTAGATTTCCGTGAAACCCCCGGACGAACTCACCTGGCCTTGGACGGGTGTTCAAAAGGATGGAAAATGAAGGGGTGAAGCTGAGTTGAACAGCAAAAGCGAACAGAGATGTTCCTGTATCTTGAAGACTGCTGTTCGGGGGAAGACTGTCAATTCATGTTGTCGTATGCTGCCGATGGGCCGATAGGAACCGGGATATTAGCTTCGTTCGAGGAATCGCACGCACGACGGGTGATTTCGCAGTTTGTATAGCTAGCTGGCGTTGGAATAATCAGGCAAATCATGCTATGATTATTGAGCCTTCTCCTATTTCCCTCTTCAAAGTTGGTGGTAAATCGTGTGCCTCCACAACTCAAGCCTTGATGAATGATGCCCCGTCCGTCGTATGACCCTGGCCGAGTTAACACATTATGTTCCCTGTAGATGCCCATGCCCTGAGAACCACTCGTATTCTTCACCGACCCTTGTTTCAATCAAACCCCTCGAACTCCGAATAGGCCCCGTCGTCTTCGTCTTCAACGTCTGCAACGGCCGCTGTGCCAGGTTGAACGTCCATGTCCTCCGACTCTTGTGGGTTGGTCTGAGATGGTTCCTCCATTATGGCCTTGATAAAGTCTCCCAACATCTCGGTCATGAACTTCGACAGTCGAATACTGACGCAGAGGTCAGCAGCCGCCTCCGATGTGATGACTGCTGTGATTTGCTTAATCGCATCGTCCAATGCCTCGCCCGTGGGAGCGCTCAGCGCAGCGAGTTTCAGATCTTCGAGCGACCGAGTGGTGTCCCACTCTTTCGGATAGCTCGTGCAGGTGTTGATATATTGAAACTGCTTCTTGAGGACGTCCCGAGCAAACTGGGCGTGCAGCAATGTCACCGTCTTGAGCAGCACAAATCTCGCGTCTCCGTGAAATTTGGGTCGTGCCATCGATATTGGTTGGAGTGCATCACTCTTTGTGATCATGTCCGAGCGATAAACGTCGTAAGCAAGCTGGCCAAGGGCAGTCTCGTCTGTGGTCTGGGCCCTTTGCCATCTGTCAGCAAACCCGATGATAATCGGCACGACGCGGTTTCGGTAGATGGCTTTGGTCTCCATCGCACCACCCTTGGCCCTCACTCCACGCCCAAGTGCCTTCAGAGTATCTCGGGTGACGATGACTTGGAACTCGGGGTCTCCGCCGCGAGGCTTGGAGAACACCTCCTGGACGTCAACTTTTTGCCATTCGGCAAAGGCTCTATCGATGGCCGGTTCGTCGGTGGTGAGGTCCTGCCGAAGGTTGAGGAACATGTACAGACCGTCCAAGGCCATGTTGGCGCCATTCAAGTCGACGACATTGGTATACTCGTTCGCAGGCTCTAATGTCTCGCGGATTGCCTCGACCAATGTCTCTTCGTAGATAGGATTCTCAGTCACGGCCGATGTGTATGTGGCCAACGTGATACCAACGACCAGTTGAAATTGGTCGGTCATCGAGCTCTTGGTCGCCTTGAAGTGTGAGCTCGGCATTGTCGTTATGTTGTCTGCAACGCCTTCGAGTTCCGGAAACGGCGCAGAAATTGCCACGGCCTTGGTGAGGATACGTTTCCTCGCCGGTCCAAAGCTGTTCTTCTTCGTTCTCTGCTGCTTGGCCTCCTCCGAGACGATCTGTGGGAAGTAAGCGCCTTGTTTGTTGAGCTCGACGGCCTTGTAAGTAGCCTTTTCTGATGATGGCCGCCTCTGATGATTCTGTGTACGTCGGATTCTCGTTTGTGGATGTCGAATATATCAGAAGCTGGTAGGAGAACAAGGCCTTGGTTCAGGTTTCTCTTCCTGAGGGGAAAGCAATGGCAAGCGGATCAGACTGTCATCTTCATCACGTGGAAGGAGCGGAACAAATTCACTTCCCTCAACTCACTTCCATCTTTTCGTCCGTTCACGGCACTCAGTTTGCCGGACTGATTACTTAGACTCACGCCCCCGTTTTGTTGCCAAGACCAAAGATAGCTGCTCAGGGAGATCGACGCATTGTCAGAGACCCACAGGCGCGTTTCATACCCGAACAACGTAATTCCTAGAACTAAGAAAGAGGAAGCTCAACACCAAGAGAGTATAGTGTGGTCACCAATGCTAGTTAGGAGCCGACGTGGTCCGTTCTCCTATTGAACACACGCCGTCCTCTTCGTTCACAAGGACTCCAGTTTCCAGGCGACGACTCGGTGGACGCCCAAGATCGGCACAATCATCTCAAGTACTGCCGCGTATGCGTGATTTCTTCGCATCTCACCAAGGCCCAGTGACTCATCTTCTCGTCGGTCCTCACTTCGGCGCGGCCCAACTCCTCTCTCGACCAGTGATGCACACTTCTGACGGGGGCAAGCATCAGAACATGACGATTGTAGTGAGATGCGGTCATCGGAAGAAGAGGCCTGGACTCTTGAACAATGAGTTGAATAGGATGAGTGAGGGCAAAGGTCACCATGAACGGATGATAAAGGGGGGCGCATTGAACTCGTGACTGATTGTGTAACCAACCCAGCCCCGGTCGTGTAGCCTGCAAAGATTTTCACTCTCTATTGCTCCATTCACTGCGAACAATCCAGACACCGCCTATAGACATATGCAGTGATCAATGTAGAATGATGACTGGATCTTGTGCGTGCGCCGATCTGTGTAACCGTGTTCGCGTTTCACGCTTGCGTTCACGTTTGCATTCGCATTCACGCGAATGACGTGATGGAGAGAGCTTGAACAATCTGAGAAAGTGGTGATCGGTAATTGAACAATCCTATTCACAGGTGGTCAACCAGAGAGCAACCTGGCAGACCCGTGAAGCGCGCTCATGGCTCTCTCTGCGCCTATAAAGCCAGGACCTGAGCCCCCTTTTCCAACATGAACCTTCTTCCTCCATCCACAAAAGTTTCTCCCAGACCACTTCCAACCATCATCTACAGCATTGCTGCCAGCCACTTTCTTCCACATCATTGCCACAGTCTATCTCCGACTGCAACCACTGCTCCGTCCTCCGGCACATTCTCGCCAGACCAACGGACCTTGGCGTCCTCTGCCAACACCATCAAAACACCTCTCAACACGCTGCAACTCACAGCTCCTCCATATCCCACGGCTTATTCAACAGTCTTCAACCACTCCTCTCCCAGGGCAGAGTTCTCTTTTCTTCTCCATGGTCTCCCACCCGGGAACCTGATCGTCATGAAAGCACAGGTATGTCCACGTCCGTCAAGTGAGTCAAGACTCAACTAACATGGGAACGAACAGACGTCCACAAGACACCTGCTGCCATCACTGCACTCGTCCCAGATACCATCGACGCCACCTCAAGAGCCAGTCCTCACTTCTGGATGGAGGCGAAAGAGCCGGTACAAGAACCGTCATGGGTCACCAAAAGCTCAATTTGTACTTCCTCGTCAAAGATATGGGGGGGCATGGCATCCCCATTCACCTCAATGGCAAGCTCATTTGCTTTGAGAAATTCTCGGCTCACTTGCGAGCCCATCCGGTATGACAATGCTCATGAAGTAACCCAGTGGCCTGCTGACGTTTCAAAAGACAGCATTTCAAAAGCCACTCGCCGACTCAGAAAAGGTGACACCGGATCTAGTCAAGAGCACGACAACCCTACAAGAGATGCAGAAGGAAGGAATCGTGCGACTCCGCCAAGGCCTTAACTCTCCATTGGAGAGTGTCATGATGTGTGACGCAACTGGCAGTGGCAAAACACTCCAAACCATCCCCGCGGCGATCCTCGCCCGCGATAACATGAAGCAGGCGGCAAGGCTTGGGCAGACCAGCCGCCGAGCAGGCCGCCAAGAAGACCAACGCTCGCAAGAGCACCGACGACGACGACGACGACGACGACGACGACGATGAGATTGAGACGCCCAGGAAGCGTCAGAAGGTGAGTTTTCGCGCTTTGCTTGTTTTACTCGAAAGCTCACAAAGCAGCGCGCCCCCTTTGAAGGTGCTCTCCGGCACCCACCGTGCCTCCAATGCGTCCGCGCATTCATTTCGGGCAAATCTGCCCTTGAATGTCACGAGCCCTCCTCCCAGCGCGCCAAGCGCTGTCAACGCCAGGCCACGCCTGCACTCCTCTGTAAGTCTAGCAATGCTCTGTACTTAAAGTTCGAGCTTTGCTAACCACAGGCTGCAGCCCGTCCGTCTTTTTGCTATAGATAAAGTGGCATGCTTCTAGCTCCGCCCCCGCCGTAAGTGAACTTTGGTCCTGGCATTTGTTTGCTCGTTCTTGGCTAATAGACCTTTGTGCAGCATCTTGCCAACTGCCGAAAGGCGTTACGCGCCCTTGACGAGATGTACAAGGGTGAAGGGTTTTTGTCTGAGGCTGAGAGGACTCCCGCCCCCCCAAGCAATGCTTCCCGAGCAGCGCTCGTGCCCTCCTCGCGTGCTGAGGCGCACCAAATGATTGCCGACCTGCACAGATGGTTGGCCGATCCTCCCATCCTCGTCGTCTGCCAGTCTTACCACGAGAGCCAGTGGTCCGCAGAGATATACACCCACATCGACATCGATGGGAGCGGACTGAGGATTGGTGTTCTCCAAGCGCAACCACACAAGGACATCTCTACAGAGTGGATGATGAATAACTACGACATCATCATCGTGTCTTCAAGCTACGTTGCACAGCGGTATGAGGAGATCAAGGCCCACGCGCGCTTCTACGAGCTGGTGCACGCTACATCGCGGTCATACGCAGTCGAGCAGCATCGCCAAACCCCTCAGGTAATTGAGACCCCCGAGGCAACGCTGCCATTCCGGTTTTGCGACTTGCCTCCCGTCCACAATCTGTCGTTCTCGGTGATGATACTCGACGAGTCACACCAGGCAAAGAACCCTGATACTCTGATCCATCAGGCTATCCGTTCACTGCCATACGAAAAGGCCATCCTGATCACTGCGACGCCACAATTCAACAAGACTGAGGACTGGTGCGGTCAGTTCATGTTGCTCGCAAAGGGTGGAATCGTGGATAATCTCGGACACTCCCAGCATCTGCTCATGCCCAAGAAACCCGCGGAGACGGACGATGCTCCAGAGCGTCAAGATCTGTCGCGGCTGCAAGAGGTATTGGCGATGCTCGTTCTCGGGCGGTCCAAGATCTTCTTGGACCTGCCAGGAATCGAATACCACGTCCAAGAAACAGCCCGGGAGATCCTGGCAGACCACATCCTCCTTAACCGATGGCTGGTGCAAAAGGCTAGAAAATGTTTCCGTGGTCGGGACCTGGCCAACGAAAATGGTCTCTCTAAGGTCGGATATGCCTACATCGCACATGCCCAAAAGGTGGCCTCGATGCCACAGGCAATCTCGTACGCTTCGGCCAAGGCTTCTCAAGAGACAGACAGCGATGTGAGGCTCCAGAAGATGATTTCCAGAGATATGGAACTCATCTCTCTGGCCTTGAACGAAATGAGAGAAGGCAAGGCTGAGGCTCACGATGGTTCGTCCAGTTCCGAGGACCCGTCAGAGAGCTACGATGGCGTGATGGACATGGACATGGGCCTCGGAGACGAGGAGCCGGTGCTCGAGCTGCACGAGTCGCGACCGAGATTTAGATCATCGGCACGACGACGACGAAAATCGCCTACGGCAGCCAGGCACCCCCCGAGCCGGGAACGAAGGGGTCCCGACTCAAGGCCAAGCGGACAGCCTGATGAGTGACGACGCTGAGCTCCTCGACACAGAGAATGATTGTGAAGACCCAGTCGCCACGGATCTTCCACGGGAACGCTTTGAAGGCAGCTGGCCAGACTACCTCCACGCGCGTACAAGCACAGAACTCCTCGGGAACAAAAGAGTCGAAGCAGTCTGTAATCGACTCTACAACATTGCTCAAGATTTCCCTGGTCAAAACATTGTTGTTGTCTCGAGATACGCCATGTTTCTTGACATTCTGGGAAAAGGTTCTCCACAAAAGGAGTCTTGCCGACTAGGCTGACGGCTTGAACAACCCATTCACCGTCCTGCGTTACGATGGCACTATCCCAAAAGCCAAGCGAGCTGCCACGTTGCACGGATTCAACTGCGTGAACCGTCCTGGCACGTCTGTGCTGCTGCTGACGGCGGGCTGCGGAGGGACTGGCCTCAACATCACCGGCGGATGCCACATGGTCATCTGCGAGGGATTCTGGTCTCCCGGCCTCCGCGAACAGGTTATCGGTCGATGTTATCGGCTGCGCCAAACCCGTACTGTGCACATATGGGACGTGGTGGCTCCTGAATCCGCTGTCAACGAGACTGGTCAACGTGGAGGTACGAAGCGCGGCAGTGCTGCCACATAGCGCTGCCAGACCCGAAGAGGCTCTCGACAGCTTGGCTCAGGAGCATGAACGCCTCAAGATGGAACTTGGATGGTATGGGTTACTTACATAAGTACGCTTAGCCATATTCAGAGCACAGTGGATTTCCCTTTTGGCCTGTTTGATAGTAGATAATATGAGTCTTGTTCCAAGGGCGAAACGTAACACAAGGAGAGGCTGAGTGACTCGTTGGCCAAACGCCAGGAGAGACAGCTTGAACTCGATATGTCTGCAAAGGAGCTGACGAGTAGCACAGGTCGCGAGCTCGCCGTAGGAGTGCCACGGGGGGGGCATCTCCCCCTCCCCTAGACTTCAATCTCCTCCCTGGGTTCCCTAATGCTGAGAGCAGTGAGCAAGTACCAGCTCCTCCAGATGTGTTGCGTTTTCGGTCTGTCACTGCCGACGAATTCGCGGCCGAGACAAGCCTTCTCCTGGCAGACGGTTGGAAGAAGAAGCAGCAGAAGGTTGGTGCTGGATAGAGAAGCCTTGGGATGGTAGCGACAGAAAGCTTGAGGAGTTCCAGAAGGAACTCAACAAACATTTGTATCGCACGCCAAGGCTACCGAACACTCTGTCGTTGCTAGAGCTTGACCTTACCCTCGACGACCTACGAGAGTGGCAAAAGTATCTACACAAATTGTTTACATCAAAGGTCATGGGTTGGGTAATACTCTAAACCAGCGCTTCGTTAATGCTTGCGTGACCCTGTACCCAATATCCGACAGAGATAGTACCTAATATCTGAAGATTCCAAGTATAATATTTAATCAGAAGTGTTACTCAATACCTGCGTACCGTGTGCCTAATATTCGACAAACATAATACTCAATACGTGAACATCCTAAGCATAGTATTTGATCAGAGATATTACTCAATACTTGAGTACTGTGTGTCTAATATTCGATCACGTATATCAGTCAATACAATCAGGTACATGCGTGAATAAACGGTAGCCATTGAGCATCAATACTCTATCAACCCCTGACTCTACTCAAGACCGAGGCCTACTAGACAGTCGAGGAGACAAACTAACATTGCTCGATCACTGCTCACTCGTGTCGCGCGTGTCAATGTTCATTAGGGTATGTACGCTAGGGTTGTCTTATCCAAAAAGTAAAGCAATAAACAAGAAGAAGAAAAGGCTTGAAGAGCGCACACTGAAAAAGAAAAAGGGGGTATATCACTTCAAACAAACAATGCAACGGCACGCCCACCATCCACGCCAAAAGCTGTACAGGGCCTAGTACGCTTGACCGACACCGCCTTGCGATGGTCTATAAGACGCATCAGACTCCAGATGCTGTCCATCTTGCTGCCCAGCTTGGCCAACATGCCATTGAGTGGGCTGCGTCGCGGCTGGTGGTTTCGGGTCGACGTTATCATAATAGTAGTCCGCATTCCCGGTCCACGCCATGGACTGAGCTTGATCAGCACGCTGCTCTTGCGCACCAGGGGCAACATCGCGTCGAAGGGGTCCAGGACTCTGCCCTTCCGAAGCGGTCTGGTCCACATCCTTGTGGGCGGGGAGGGGCTCGCCGGCCACTTCGTCCAGCTCAACATCTGCGCCTCCCTTCTCGGCATCCTTGATGCCCTTCCTCTTCTTCTTGCGGGCGTCTTTCTCGACGCGCTGCATAAGATCTTGATCGTTGGGGAAATAAACCCTCCTAATGCTTTGCACGGCCAGGTCGATGACAACCAGAGCAGCCAGCTCGAGCAAGATAATGGTCCACCAGGCCAGTGTCGGGCCAAAGTTGTGAAGGAAGCCGTCTTTGACGACGTATATGCCGGCAACGGCCTCGTACGTCTGCGAGATGATGATCATCCACAAGAACCACCCAGCCACCGAGAGGGCGAATCCACCAAAGATGATGATAGTCTTATAGTGGCACTCGAGAATGCTGCAAAAGAATTAGCATGGGTCTCCCGAGCACGAGCAAGAGTACCTACAATAACTTGATGTTGATGAAGACAACGGCCACTGTGAAGCAGACGCACCCCATGGCGAATATACTGTTGTCAGCGGTGAACAGGGTGTAATGATAGAACCACCAAGTGGGATAAAAGATGATGACGCTGCCAATGACAGCCATGACGACCCAGCCAAAGTACTGAAAATAGTTAATCCCCATGCTCTTCTGGCCATAGGTGTATAGCTCAGGCACAGCAAGAAGTGTATCGGCGTCGAGGTCCTTGTCAAAGATACCGGGCATGATGACGGACAGTGACGTGAAGAGAACGTTGAATACGGTCAAACTCCAATTCTCGTAGAGCGACGTACCCGAATAGCCGGTGCTACGCTGGTAGTGCGCTTGAACGAGGTAGAACATGATTTCCTTCCAGAAAGTGGCAAGGACATACCTGCCGGTGCGCAAATAATTCCAGCGACCGTGGACGAATAGCAGCTTCTGCAAGAAACGGAATTGAGCAATGGAAAAGTCGGAGATGCGAGCAGCCTGAAGACCTTCTCGGCCAGAGATACCGATGCCCACGTGCGAGGCCAGGATCATGCCAATATCGTTGGCGCCATCGCCAATGGCAAGGGTCATAGACTTGGGCACGTAGCGACGAATGCGGTTGACAAGATCGGCCTTCTGTGAGGGCGATGCACGGCAGCAAATGACAGAATCAACAAGGACAGTGATATCGTAAAACAGTGTCGAGCAATCGTCGTCATCATTGATGAACTGCAAGGTTTGGCCATCCACGACAAGGACTGTATGCGGAATTTGGCCGGCGCTGATCTGATTCAAGGTTGTCGACAGGGTTTCGTGCAAATGCCCCGAGGTAGAGTCCAGGATGTAGATTTGCGAGTACGTCTTGCACAAGCCAGCAGAGTGCCCGATGTTGATGGCAGTCTCGCGCTTGTCACCTGTGAGCATCCAGATCTTGATGTTGGCACGGCGAAGCTTGTCAATGGTGTCGGCAACGCCGTCCTGTAGCTTGTCCTCGATGGCAGTGGCCCCGACAAGGTCAAAGTCCTGCTCAATGAGGTCGCTGGCTTCCTCAATCTTCTCCTGGCGATCTACCAGGCTTGTTTCTGCTTCGTGGTAGATCTCGCGCCACTCATTGTAGGTACTTTCGTCGATATAGCGCGAACCGTATAGCAGGGTGCGAAGACCATCCGAGGCAAAGTCATCCACATGCTGAAATACACGCTCAATGGCCTCATCCTCCGCATCGGCAGCCATCTGGTTCACCTGCTGATCGGCACTGTCGTAGGACTTCATGCGGCTAAAGTTCTGACGGGGATCCCCAGATTGATCCATGGACCCGCGAGGGGAGCCCTCCTCGGCCAGGCGCTGCATCTCTGTTGAGCGGCGGTGGAGGTTCATCCGCCATCCCTCATTGAGAGATTGCTGGTATTCTGAGCTCAGCCTCCGGCTTACCATGCTCTGTTCCATGGATCGGCGTTGGTTCATGCGGCGTGACTGTTCGGCAGCTTTCTGGTCGGCAACATCACGCATCCTCAGTCGGTCCCGGATGACATTATCAGCCCCTTTGCAGATGACACAGATGCGGCCGTCCGGCATGCGAACAATGATCGACATGCGCTTGCGCTTGCTGCTGAATTCCACCACGCTCAGTACTTCGTACGTCTCGACGTGCAGCGAGCCGTCGCTGTTGACACTCTGAAGCTTGATGGCCCCCACGGGACGGTCAATCATGAGGTACCCAAAGTCGCGGGCGGCCTCGATGAGGGCAAGTTCGTCGGGATTAGCGGCTTGGAACTCGAGCCGCCCATCGTCGGTGCGCTCTGGTAGACACGTGTGGCATAGTGCGATGCAGAGTAGGAAATGCTTGGCCTTGCGTGCAAAGGAGCTCTGGCCCTTGCGGCGGATCAAATCGAGAAGATCTTCAGTCTTCATCTCAGGGTCAGCCTCGCCAGGTCGGTTCGAGTGCCAGCGTGACAGACTGGCACTCGTCAACATCCTCTGCGCCGTCGGACGGCTCGGGTCCGTTGCCCGGTGCTCGTAATCGCGCTCTTGGAGGTGATGCGCCACCACATCCGGCATCAATGGGTTATGCTTGCCTTTACCTTTGTGGCTCAGGGTCTGTTGAATCTTTCTCTCCTTGGCGGCTTCGTCTCTTTCGATGTTCATGTCGTGCAGCAGTGGCACACCAGCGACACTCATCTTGCGGAAGCGCATAATGTTCTCGGTCAAAGTACCCGTCTTGTCTGAGAATACCCATCCGACCTGTCCAAGGTCCTCAAGGGTTGACGTTGTGTTGATGCTAGCAGGCGTGTCAGACACTGGATCATACATCTCGGCATCCTGCATCTGGAGAAACTGGCCAATCTTGACAATTTCAAGACTGACGTAGAGCGACAGAGGGATGAGAGTGTTGAACATGATGACATAGCCAAAGAAGATCTCAGTGTACGAGACGTTGGCGTTGCGCAAGTACCACGAGTCGCGTTCGGTGCGATCCTGCCACAGAACGTAGCCGATCGTCATACCAGCGGCCAGCATGCAGACAGCGAAGATCTGGACGAGGACCATGCGGTTAACCATGGATTGCATTCGAGGCTTCTTCGCTGCCGTATTCTTGTTGGCATTCATGCGGATCTTGCATTCCTCGCCAGAGTTGATGACAAGACCAATCGCAAGGGACGTGTTGCGCAAAGTCGATCCTCGGTAGACGACGTTGGCCATGGTCAGGGGTAACGTTTCACCATCCGCCACAGCCTTGCCATCATAGTTGTAGAGATCCATGTTCGGGTCCTCCGATACTACTGTCGCCTGCGTAGTCTTGAGGCCCGCCATGGTACTACACTTCTCGGCAAACATGGGTGACGCTTGCTTGCTCTTGAGGTTCGTCTCGCCATCCAGGGCCATTGTGTCAATGTACGCTATGCCATTGGGACCAGTGGCGTGCAGCAGCGCAACATCGGCAGGGATAGCTTGATCACGGTGCAGACGAACAACGTCGCCAACCTGCACATGCTGCCACTGGATTTTGATCCAGTCCTCGTTGTTCAGCTTGATTCCGTGCTCCCGCTCCACATCCAGTCGCTTCTTCTCTTCGTACGCTGTCTCGCCCTTCTTCCAGCCCTTGCCGCTGAATCGCTTAGGTCTGTTGCTGGGATTGGACCGCACACCTGAAGCAAGAACCCACACGGCCGCTCGGTTCTCCGTCTTATCCAGTTGGTATCTCCTCCAATCGTCATAGCCTTCCTTGGCCATACTAAAGGCAATAAACGCCGCAAGGGGTGCAATGGTGGTCCATCGGCCGACAGTACTTAACCCTGGAATCATCTGGACGATACCAACGACCAAAAAGTAGAAATTACCGAGCTTGCTGAACTGATAGATGAGCTGGGCTGGGATAAAGGTGAAGATTGTATATCGATTCGAGCGAATAAAGTTGTTGATGTAGGTTTTCTCTCTGCGCTCGTCAATGAGGCCCTTGGGCCCAACATCGGCCGGGTTCAGAGGTATTTGCCTTCCATCCTTGGAAGGCGGCAGCGGTTTCTGGCGCAAGATGGTCTCGATCACAATGAACTGCCAGAGCACGGACAACTGGTCGCGCAATCGATCCTTCCACGTCGCACGAGCAATCGGTTTCCGTACACTGCTTTTCTTAGCCAGCCTTCTCTTCCGGAGCTTGTCGCGAAAACCATGGCGTTGTGGCGATGCGCCAGGCTGTTCTTTGATGGGTGATATTGACGTGGGGGTCCGCGCACCCAGGCTCTCTCTCGACGAAGGGCGATGGAGGTTCGATCGCGCCTGAGCCGTCTGCGATGGCGTTGCGTGGGCGAAGGGTCGGTCTGAGTCGCGACTGCGGGGATCAAAGTCATTCCGCGTGGAGGCGGTCCTCGCGCGGCCATCGTGCTCGCCTGAGATGTCGTCTTGAGGGTATTCGCTGCGCCCAGGCCCTCCCCCCGACCTGCCAGGACCGTCATCATTGCGGCCTGGAACCATGTCGTAGCCGACCAGCGACTATCTGCATGAGTCCGCCGCTGACAGAGTGCTGGCTGGACAATTTTCGAGGTGGAAGATGGGGCGTGCGACGTGCCGTCCCGGAGGTTGAGACAGGTGGTAGCCAAGACTCAGACAGTACCCGCGATGGCCGGTGGGTAACTAATCAGTTGGAGACCCGAGATAGTCGAGAAGATAACAGTGCTTGTAGGTATGTAGAGGTATTGAAGTCGCAAGGTCAAGGCCGCGCAGAGGTAAGGTAGCAATGAAACGCGAAAGTCCACGAGAGCGACTGGGAGCTTTGGAGGATAAGAGGCAGCGTTCGAATTGAAGTGGTCATTAATAATAAGGGTCCTTCCTGCCTTCCATCTACCTTCCTGGATGCGGACGGTCGAAGACTGGAGCCCGCGGAGCCCAGACGGGATTAGGACAGTTGACGGTATTAGTAGGCGACTGGAGGCAGGCGGGAGCCTGCTGGACCCGGCGGATCGTGTCCTTCGTCAGCGCCCTCATTGGGCCTCGAGCTGACTGGAGTGAGGCGCAGCTCGCGCCGCTCCCAGCTTCGTCATCCCATACGTATCCTTGGTAAGCTTAGCACTTCAACACTTGTCAACCGATGCTTCAAATGAATTAATAATACGAATACTGGCAATTCATTATTTGCAGACCCAATATCAAAGCCTTTGCATCTTCCGCCAGCAAGCGGTACAGGTACTAATTAGACAGTTTCCCTCGTCGCAAGGCCTTCGCTTTCCCAAGTTCCGCCCCCAAAGAACGGAGGCGCACTGACAACCACCGAAACCAAAATGGCCAACCTCCTGACGGGCGCTCTCGCTTCACTCGCGCTGGCGCCAAGACGTGCGCATTTGGAGCCTTCGGGCTCTCGGGGTGCCGGACAGTCTGCTGCCACCGCATCCAGCACGCGGACATAAGCTGCGAACAGCAACTCCACTATGCGAATGCTTTCAGTATCACTACGATAGCATAATCCAGTTGGTGAGAATACGTAGTGCATCGCGAATGTGACGCTGCTAACCACTTGTTTCACCATCCTACTGGCTACTGCCAAGTCCTTGTCGTCTCGAAATTAAGCTTAATTCCTGACTAGAGGCAGCACGATCGATAGGTGAACTTGTGAAGGCCCGCCTGTTGCGTGACGTGCTTGGCATGCAAGGCAACCATGGCGACTTTCATTTTTCCATCAAAAGACGGAGAGGAAGCGTCATCAGGCCTAGTGGACCGTGAGACTCGCGTCCTTACCCTAGCGGCAAGACATCTGTGGACGATTAGACACGAGGGCATTGAGAAAACACTTGGTAATGAGATCCGTACGCCCGGAGCACCTGGATTTCTGGTACCAACATAACTACAAACAGAGCCGTATTATCATCGCCGCAGCGCCCTGAATCGCAACCCTCAGCCCAACAGCCGGAGGTATCTGTCAATGCCCCCTCCCCTACGCTCCCAGTAAAGTTCCGACAAAAAGCCACCTGGGCCTTCAGCACCTTTCTTCAGTTGTACGTGTTTGTAAGGAATAAAACAATGTGTGTAAATGGAAATGACAAAAAGATAAGTGCGATAATGTCCCAATGCTCGGTATGTGCATCCAAAATTATTAGGTCCTGGGTTCAGCGTGGTGGTCAGCCGCTTCCCACAGAGACGAGTGATTCCAAATCGCCTGATTATAGTCGAGGCAAAGTCAGATCAAGAGGAACCCCAGAAAGCTGCGAATGATCGCAAGCATCTCGAGACCACCTATGTTGTAGCTTCTTGCGCAAAGCCCAGCGAGCAAAAGCCCACACAAGACCAGCCACAAAGAAGATGTCAAACAGACGATCGCTGTGCCGGACATGCATGACCGATCAAGTAGAAGAGTATCGTCATGTGAATTCGTCATGGCTGCGACGCGGCTGTCACTCACTAACAGTGAATGCGGACGCATGTTGCCAGAAGATTTGTGATGGTGGTTGGCGGAGATAAAACCAACCCAACGAACAAAGTCCCCAAGAAACAGCTGAAAATCAAACCCCATGGTATAACGCGCCCTCAATCAAAAACGCCCTCTTCGCAATGCGTCGTTCGTCAATTAGCCTAGCGTAGTGCTCTCGGCCCGATCCGTCAGTGGGAAGCCGAGGGCTCGGGCGAAAGACTCGCAGGATCAACGGGGTCGAACGAAACGAGTTGGTCCATGTCAAGCTCGGTTTGTTGGGGTTGTCCGTAGGCCGGTGACTGAGACTGCATCGGAAGGTTGAGAGCGTGTTTCGAGTACATGTCGTGAAGGCTGTGGCCATCCTCAGACACGGCACAGGAGCCGTCGTTGCCAGCATACACATCAGCGGACCCTGGCCGCCCCACCATGCCCATGGGGGGAGACTGCTCGACAATTGAAGGCTCAGATGGACTGTGGTATTGCATCGAGGTCGGCCCCGGGGCATGCCCGTCAGCCCCAGGCATAGGGGACAGGAATCCCTGGTTGTAGGAAGGTCCAGCATAGTTCGTTGGCGGAGGCATCACGCCCGCGTCTTGGTGAGGTGGAGGGAAGAAGCCAGGGCTTTGCGGGAACTCGGAAGGTGAGGCCGTCGTGGCAGACATGGGGTACTGGCGCATGTCGAGTCCGAAGCCTGCCTGTGTGTCGATCCGCAGGTTTGTGTTGACATGGGTCGGCTGATGGGGCACAGGGGCGTAAATGTTCGGGTTGTGCTGGGGAGGCCCCATGTCGCCAGGAGGCTGGATGTAGAATGAGGGCATTGGCTGGTTCTGGAACATGGCAAAGTCGACAGGTCCGGGAACAGAGCGAGAGCGCTGACGCTTGTGGCCTTGAGGCGGGCGCATGCCCGAATGCATCTGATGCATGCCCCATTGCTCGGGGAACATGTTGACTGGCGGCGGGTGATTGAAGTTGGGTTGTGAAGAGGGACGGGCCTGGGGCGAGACGGGCGCCGAGATGGAGATCGCATGGGGGTCCTGGAATGCATGACCTATGGCCATCTGGTGAGGGTTGTGGCGGTTCATGAACGTCTCGAGAGACACCAGCTTGGCTAGCTGTCCACTCAAGACCTTGGGGTTGCCTCCGAGGTGGTGCATGAGGCAATGGCTCGCTTGCTGGTCTTGAGTAAAGTCGCCGACCTGGGAGAATCCTGCCCCGTTGGAGCAGTCCATGAAGAAGTGTGGTGGCCGCGTAAGTTCGATCACGATGCCTCCCATCTTGGAAGGGTCGGTCTCATTGTTCTCGAGATAAATGTTCTTCACATACGCGAACGGGTACTCGATCTTGTAACCGGCCTGTTCGTTGTTGATGTAATAGGTAATGGTACCCTTGTCGGGGGAGTAGAAGACGACGAGGTCCATGGCGTTCTGACCGACGCGTGTCCACTCGCCGACGCTGAGAGATCGACAAGTCAGGTGATTGATCACTGGTCAATTAGCATGGATGGGCTTCTGGGGAGCATACAAACGTACAAACTTTGGCGTTCGGGTCTCCAATGAGCATGCCTCCATGGCCGAATGGCGACAGACCGGTGCGTCCAAAGTAGTTGCCGCCGAGACCTTTGCCGGACTCCATGGCTTGCATGGCCAGATAAGCGCGCATGGACTCGGGAATGGCGTCAATGTCCTCGCCGGTCTCCAGGCTCTTCTTGGCAAGATTCTTGATCTTTGCACGACTGCCCATGATCAGTGATATTTCATTGTTGTGCTCCGGAGTAGGGAGACATACCGGTTCTGGAACCAGATCTGGACAGATCGCTCGGTCATGTTGATCTCCTCAGCGATACGGTCGCGGACAAGAGCAGTGGGGGTCGGGTTCTTGTTGAACTCGATCTCGAGGGTAGCCAGTTGATCCTGCGTCGCACGTTGCCGCTTCTGGTTCTTTTGCTGCTGTGTCAAGGTGCTCTTCCGGGGAGCCCTCCTGGAGGCACTGGCGGAAGTGTTGCCGCCATTCGAAGTGGACGGAGATGGCGTCTGCTTGCTGGGAGCAGCCGACGTCGGTGTCGGCGCGTTGGTGTTGGCATCAAAGTCTGTGTGCGAGCCAGGGGTGCTGATGGATTCGACATGTGAAAGGCCCATGGATGGTTCCATCTCAGTAGCCATTGTATCGGATGTGTACAGTGTCCAAGCGCTATGTACCAGAGGAATGGGAGCGCAGTCGTCGGATGGTATTTGAAAGGTCTGGTCGATGGGCAGGCTGATCGGGAAGCCGGTATTCCCAGTTGGTAGATTGGGTTGGGTAAGGAGTGTGTTTCTCGCAACGATTTTCGGAATATAAATTCGGTCGTCGAAGGCGAGCGTTGATTCGGTAGTAGTACAGACAGCCAAGTGCCGAGTCGATACAAAGTTGTCTGGTTATGTATTACCGTACAGATATCGGTCGGACGCGAGGTCGCGGTTGGGGCCTAAGGAACGTAATGGTGCCGAAAGGAGTGACGGACACCGAGATGGCTTGGAAAAGCGATCAAGGGAGTGACTGAAGGAAACGAAAGAAAAAGGACGCGGGAAAAGAAAGAGAAGAGGCGGTCACAAGAAAGAGGCTGATGGGGATGGGAAGATGGAGAGAAGGAGACGGGGGGAAGGTGGGAGACGGGAGCCAAGGGGACAAAAGGTCGACCAGTTGTGTGTCTTTGCTTCCTCACTATGGCACCGCACGGAGTACGTGCCTAGCGAGTGGTCGCAGTGGTCGCAGTGGAGTGCCACACCTTCCAAGCACATTCAGGCACAGAATCAGGCACATACAGGACTCTGGTCCAATAGGAGCGTGCAGATGGACACACTAGTCCTCGATGGGATGGCAGACAGACAACCAGAACCTCTTGGAAGCCACAGTCAGTCGCACGACGAGCTTGCTCGGACGCACGATGCATCAGCCGAGACACCCGTCTGCTGTCATTCTAGCCGGCTCTGATCGAGCGACTCTGTGTGACAGACATCGCCGCTGTCGTCGACAATGGACCTGGGCCAATGGAAAGAATACAGAAGCACGGTTACACGACAGACAATTGATCAAGAACGGACCGCCCGTGCCCAAGGTAGCCTGGAGCGTCCGTGGCACTTCACCCACCCAGGACTCTGGGCGTCTTCACCGCCTGCTAGACAAGTGGTGATCGTCTGATCGTCAGTCCAGTGAGACTGACATGAATCGATTCTTCACTTTGCATTGCCGTCCGCGTACTCTGTACAGATGATGCCAATAGACCAGCATGTCATCAAACGAATATGCTCGTCAAAACGTCGCCGACTTCGTGACGCGTTGCGTCCCGGATACAAATCCTTTCACTGTGGCGCCCGCAAGCCAGAAAACGCGGATGTACGTCCGGTGCTGCCCACATATCTCAGTGGCCTGCGGGTTGTAGGAGCGCGTTGGGGCTCCTCATCGTCTCGCGTAGAGCCAGATGGTGATTGCTTGACTTTCCAGCCGCCAAAGGTGGAAAAAGTCTCGCTTTTGGCGCGCCCAGAACACCACCGGCTTCAGGGGTTACTGTTCTGAATTTCTGAAAGACTGGAAGTCTGGAAGACGGGCCTAACGTTAGTTGTGAGGCTACTGCAAGGCACCGGCTCCATGTCATTCAGGTACCCGAAGCTGACTCCAGCGCTGTTTGGCAGACACGGTGTCGCGCACTGTCATTGAGGCCGGCCTTGTGCCGTGCGGCCAGGGTCAATCGCCGCCAGCTGCTGGAGTCCAGTCGCGTTAGGCGCGTCTGGTTGTTGCTGCGGTTGTGTTTCCACAGATGGTGAACAGACACAAGTGCGCGTCACCGGCAATAACTCGCGAGTGGAAGTCAGCATGGGCTGTTGCCCGAACTCGCAGAATGCCTCAAGGCGTTCTCTGATCTCTTAGTTCGCGAATCTCGAGGCTGTCGGCGGCAATCGACTTGAGTCGTCTGGCGTGGTTTTGAGCTGAAGACCGACGGGTCCGACTTCTGACAGAAACAATGTGCGCCCCACGTCCACTTGTGATGCACTGACGAGACCAGGCTCACATCTCCTCTCTTTCTACTCCGTATACGGATAGGAGGAGCGAACATGAGAGACGCCTAGACCGAGCCAACACGCCCTCCAAGGTCTGTGACCTGAAGTTACACACCTCATTGTGAGTAATTAATTACTAGCCCAGATCGAACGACGTTCGTCGTCTAAAGATAAAGGTACGACGCAAGTTCGCGGAAGCAGCACAGGCTGCACAGTGTGAGAGCCCCGCCCCCTCCAGACCCTCAGCCCCTGATTCGGATCCTGTGCTCTGCGGATTTTTTCTGGACCTTGCAGGCTTGGCGGTCCACGGCAGGCGCACGACGAACAGTGTCGTTCCAATCAGCACCCATGTGCTGTGTATCATCGGGCTTCTCTCAAGCTGCATGTCGCAAGCCGTGTGCTCGTGATGAGGATTGCCGCTGCCCGAGCCAAGATTCCCAGACTTACGGATACACTGTGAGACAGATACGAATCATAGCATCTGTATGGCTACGAATCTTCCGCTCCCGACATAAACTTCGGCATCGCAACTGTTCAAACCTGGTGGGCGTGGTATAATTAGTATCAGAAGCCATTCAGAATGACATACGTACGTACCTAGACATATACTTTGGCCCTGCCGGCTCTGGTGTCTTACATCTGGTATCGTCACACACGACCGATGTGGCTCGCCAGAAACCCGTCGCGGACTCTCATCATGCGCCGTCAATCTTCCGTCATGTTGAAGGATGTGGTCAACACAGCGATGTTAGCGCGCGAATGGCGTTCCAAACTTCCAACTTCCATACCTGGTAGGAGAACTCCCGCGGCGCTGGCGGCTGTTGAGCCTGGTGTGGATTGTTCGCACGGGCCAGGCGTGTGACCGCTACAATAGGCAGGCTTCAACGATTTATACCAATGGAAAGGTCTGATATTGTGTGGACGGATACAGATTCTCACTACAAACTCCTTGGTTGATAGTCACAGATGCACAAATAATTAGGTGAGGACTGCGGAGGACAGCTGCCACCAAGTCTAACATGGAGAGAGAGTCGCCCTGATCCCTGACTCCTGAGTTGTGGATCACGGCTAGCCCTGCTGATGACGTCGTCGACATGGTTGCGACATGGCTTACCCGAGAGCTAATGTTGAAGTTTGGATTGGCACAAAATAACGACTGTGATTGCGTCGAGTCTGCTAGGGAAAATATAATAGCAGCAATATGGTATTTTATTCAATGCCAGATTGTGCTGGCTTGTACTATAGTAACGTGTTGTGTCCTGTTCCTGAAGTCTACCGAGAATGGGCTTCAACATTGCGGAACATCAACCAACGCAACAATGGTGATCCACGATATATTCAACATATGTATCATCTTTAGCTGATAATTGTATCGCAATAAAATCAGACTGATAATGATTTGCATGTTGGAGGGTGGCAGATTTATTGAATCGTCGTTGGGTACTCTAGAGGCGTGTCACGGGGCTATCCCTCTGATCGCCTTGTGCCTAAATGTATTTCAGTGTCCGAGATTGGCAAAAGGCAGCTTCAGCTTTTTAGGAAAGGTAGAGAGTCCTGTCTAGTCAGATTAATGTTGGTGGGAGAAGCGCCTGCTTCTTTCCCACGCTGAGACATATCGTCCGCGGCATCATGGTCACCATCCCTTGCTTCCCAAAATTTGTGTCGTCGATGATCTCTCCATATGAACTGGATGAGGACTAGTGATCATCACCATGCTGAACGTTACAGGTCCCGCATCACCTCTACCACAGCCCGTGCCGCCATCCTCTTCCTCTGCGCCTCGCTCATCCCTTCGCCTGCTTCGCGAGCCGCCTGCAGCTTGCGCATCATCTTCTCGACTTTTTCAAAATCCTCGTCCACCAAGCCAGAGCCCTGCTGGTCATTCTCCGTTGGCGGGGGATCTGCGCTACTGGCGACGGGGATGCTTGCGTCGCCAGCTTGATCACCCTCGCGCAAGCCACCGACTGCCTCTGCCTCTTCGTCCTGTACTTGACCCGACGTCCATATTGACTTGCGCAGGCCCTCAAAGTCGGCACGATCGAAACCGAAGCCCATGTCCTCGGGATCCAGGTCTTTCTGATCATCTTTCTCGTCTGGGTCCTCAAACTCGCCAAAGTCCGACAGCGCATCATGGTCGTCGAGCGACGCCCAATCGTTCGCTTCGAGAGCCTCCTTGACCCGCGCAATGCCCATTTTCTCTGGTAGGCGAATCAGCAAAATGGCCTTACAAGGCACGGATAGCTCTGTACAAACCTCCAAACTCATTGCGGCCCTGGTCGTTGCCAGTCATCAGCACGAACTCCAAGCCGCCCGCAGCACATAGCTCGTCCCATTCATCGGCGTCCCCGTTGCCAACACCGACCGCAACACCAACGCCATCCCATCCCCACCCCCCGAGGCCCTCTTTGACCACCTTGCCCACTTCTTGAAGCAGACTCTTTGTTTCTTGCTTATCCTCATGCAGTGAAAAGACGACAATAACGCCGCCCAAGACATCAAGAACCTCTCTCGCCTCGTCTGATAGAAATGAGGCGGACCAGTCTGTCGGTGCTGTTGGTGTGTCGAGCCATATGGGCAGCGTGGTCTTGTAGTACGGAGTCGAGAGTACAAGATCATGGGTCACGCCTGCTAGCGAGTCTGTGACAGGCGAGGGCGCGTTGCCCGTGAGGTCTGCCTACGAGTCAGCCAGTGGTTGAGAAGGGCCCGGATGCATGAGATGAGCACCCTTGATGACGCGAGACAGGTGATGAGCCTGCGACGAGAGGGAGAGCGCAAGAGCCCTCCGCGGGTTGGATATGTCCATCTGTGGCATGGCGGATGTCCCCCGAGATTGGTATGTATTGTTGAATGATGTCAAGGTCAAGCTGGTGATTGGTGGTGGGACAAGTCGAGAAGTCGCAATAGCGGCGGCATGCGGATGTGGAGTGGCGGGGCAGTATTTGATTGCGATCATGGATGATTGCGGACAGAATTCAGGGTCCAACGCGAAATTATTACTTGTAGATCTACGCATCAGTCAGCCCTAACGTTAGCGACTGATGACGCATGACGAATGATAGCATCTCGGCCGAGAGTATGCCTGGACGGTGCTCACTTGATGTGTATTCGATACGACGACGTACATGTGTCTCCCATTGCAATCATGTTCAGAGAAGTGCGTCCAGCGGCAGAGTGCAGGGAACGAAATTGATGATTTATAATTCTCGACGCAGATAAGGATCGACAGGAAGACTCGCAATCAGAACGGTACAAAAGGCTATGAATCATTGCCACCCCATCCGAAGGATCTATTCACAACGCCCATGGCGTCCACTCCAGCCTGCACCACGCCGGCGAAGCCCTCTTCGCGGGGGGCATCTTCCCGGTTCAAGTCTCCTTGATCCAACGTCCCCTGCCTGCGGCCCAGGACAGCCCTCGAGATGGGCCGCGCCCACATGTTGTACCACCGGTCCTCACTCACGGTGGCGTATCGCCTTCGACCCTGCGCATCCGTCACGCTGAAGCGCCACTGTGCGGTGACGACCTCCCACTTGGCGGTGCGGAAGTACAGCCATGGCCAAGAGAAGATGAACATGAGCGTCAGGACAAAGATCATCTCGATCCACTTTGTCAAGCGCCAGCGGTTGGTGCGACACTCGTTGTAAATCTCGACCTTGCCGTTCTGGACGGGGAAGCTGATCTCCAGCTTGCCGCGGTAGTTGGTGCTCCGCACGAGGCCCTCCAGCTTGGTCTGCAGCGCGTCAAAGTCCCAGCCGGACACGGTACGTTCGAGACCGAAGCTCTTCAGGCCATTCTTGGCTGTGCAGTACCGGCGGCACCACTCTGCGACGTCGGGTGTTCCCTCCTCAGCCGCGCCACCGGAGCCACCAAACCCAGGGGCTCGCGTTGTGCAAACGGTACCTCGACGTACCTTTTCAAAGTTGCCTGCCGTGACGATCTCGTGCGAGAATGGCGTCCTCGAATGGATATCCTCGTACAGCAGGTGGGTGAGCTCGATGTGAATGTCGAAATCGACAATCTCACGCCTCTCCGTCTTGCCATCTGCCTTGCGCACAGAAGAGTTGTGAGTGCCTCGAATGTGCACGTGTGGTCTGGGAGGGATGATGGCGAGTCGATCGATGTGGTCCTTTAGAAACACGGGATCGACGTCGAGGCGGCGGTCGATGTAGTACTCGACGCCATTGTTGACTTTAAACGGCTGTACTTGCAACGGCTGCGTGCCAGCGGGCAGGAGAGGATCCTCAGTGGCGACGGCGTCGTTCTCGTGGTCGCTGTAGAGAGGGGGCAAGTCATCATTCTGGATTTCGGAGGGGTCGTCGTCGAAGTAGCGTGGCTGCGGTGGGATGATGCCTGGTTGGGAATGCAACGATATCGAGGACGAGGCGTTAGGGTCAGCCCCAGGCGGAGTGTCGAATTTGCCCATCTTCAGCGGCTTTGTTCTCAAGGAGACAATGATTGTTGGAAAAGAGGAGGAGGAGATGGAACATGAGAAGGAAGCATGAATGTGCGTGAGCCGTGAGGAGGCGACTAGGCAACCTTTCCGATGTTGGCTCAGGCTGTGCCTCTCCAAGCAGGCAGCCAGCCAACCTGGTTCGTGCCCAGCTCCTGGTTGAGTTTACGGGACTATCACTGGACTCAGTGGAGTCTGGGCACTCTGGGGGCTCTGGCGCCAGTGCGCCACCGCAACGCGGCGCCCCACTGCGCTTAGCGCCTTACGGCTGGAGAATCGTGGCTTGGCGTAGAGACTATAGGGTAGCTCATTAACAATATCTACAATCACTTGGCGCGCGTACGCGCGCACTGCCTGTATTCAAGTTTCATCGAGACGGTCCGCTAGAGTCAATGCTGGTTGACTTGCTGATCTCAAGAATGAGGGCTATGGCAGCGATCTGCAAGCCAGCGTCTAACGCAAGTAACAAGTTCAAGTCTAGCCCCACGATGTCTGCATATTCAAGCCCCCCCTCACCCACAAGGCTGACTGCCCCCTCGCGTCCATCTTACATGTGATGTTGAGCATAATTTCTTACTACATCTAGTCGAGCCTCTTCAGTGTCATCATCGCCGTCATCACAAGCCAAACAGCAGCGCCATGCCCTCTGTGACGTCTCGCATCGTGGGCGCCCTCATGGCGTTACATGCAGCCGACTCTCTGGGCTCCACATACGAGTTCCAGCCACACGCCGAGATCCCCCATCCCTTACCCAACACCGTCCTCTCCGGCGGCGGCGTCTTCAAGTGGAAGCCTGGCGCCGCCACGGATGACACGGACCTCACCCGCGCCATCCTGCTCGCCTACCATGGCCTCCTCACCGGCAAGACGTTCAAGCACGGATACAGCGTCATCAAGGCCAGCGCTGAGCACATGCTCGCATGGTACGTCGGTGACTGGCCGGGACGCAAGCCGGGCTCCCCGCCCGTCGACGTCGGAGGCGCCACGCAGGATAGTCTCGAGCGGTACAAGAAGCACCGCGACATGAACTCGTCTGGCGATGGCAAGGGCAGCGCGGGGAACGGGTCTCTCATGCGGTGCCTACCGACCGGTCTCTTTCAGCGTGACAAGAGGCTGCTCATCTCGGAGAGTAAGCGCATCAGTGCCATCACGCACGACGACGACAAGTGCAAAATCTCCTGCGCGGCGTACAACATGATCGTGAGGGCGCTGGTACTGGGGGAGAGCCCGCAGGAGGCGGTGCGCCAGGGCGAAAAGGTGGCCATTGAGCTCGAGAAGGGGCAGACGGGGCCCGTGTACTCTGCTCTCCGCCTGGGGTGGGAGATCTCCCTACCCAAGCTGGCCAAGCTGGGCCCCGAGGGCACCTTTCCCGGGGGCTGCAGCGGCTATGTCCTGGAGACGCTGACGCTGGCCATCGCTGCTGTGTTGGACAAGAGGGGCATGGAGGCCATCATTAGCGACATTGTCTGCGTGGGCAAGGACACGGACACAAACGCCGCCGTGGCGGGTGGTCTCCTGGGCGCACGAGATGGCGAGGAGGCTGTGCCCAGGCATTGGCGGGATACGATACAGTATGGAAAGGAGTTTAGGCATCTGGCGCACGAGATGCTCAAAGCCCAAAAGTGGGACAAGTGACCCTGTCTCGAGGGGACCAATATCATGCATGGAAGACGTTAGATACTTAGATGGCCAATGTGATTGCATGATCATGTCGCCCGTTCTATCATAGATTTCAACTTTTCACTTTTGCCTCCTTCCTCCTCGCCGTGACACCGCTTCCAAGTCTAATATTAACTATCATCCACAAGACGTCCAGAATCCCACTTTTTCTTGGCCGCCTCCATCAGGATATCGAGGTCGCCGCTCATCTCGCACATGCTCCTGAACAGAGTCTTTTCGTTGTTGATGAGCTCCCATGGGTGAGCGTACTCCACCACCTCGCCCTTGTCCAAGACAAGCACCTTGTCATAGTCGACAATTGTCTGCAGACGATGCGCAATGGTAATGACGGTGCCCGTCAGCTCACGGATCGTCTCTTGAATCTTGGAATCCGTCACGTAGTCGATGGAGGCCGTAGCCTCGTCCATCACCAGCACCGTGGGATTCTTGAGCATGGCACGAGCCAAGCACAAGAGCTGGCGCTGGCCCTGCGACAGATTCGACCCACTCTCACTGATGGGAGATGCAAGATCCAAGAAGATGTTCTTGTTGGTCGCAACCGATGGTGCTGCCGAGTTGACAGATCCGGGGACCCTCGGCGTAGGCGGCGAAGTCGAGGGCTCGTCAGGGCCGATGAGTTGGACCCTCCTCAGTGCGGCGAACACCTCTTCATCCGTGTACTGCTCAAACGGATCCAGATTGGTACGGAGCGTGCCCTGGAAAAGAGTAGGGTCCTGGGGCACAATCGTCACATTCTCGCGAAGGTCTCGGAGGCCGATCTTGCTAATGTCCACGTCGTCGATGGTGATGGTGCCGGAATCCGCCTCGAGCGCGCGGAAAATGGCCAAAGTCAGAGAACTCTTACCAGCGCCTGTACGACCGACGATACCGACCTTCTCCTGAGGGTTGATCTTGAGCGAAATGTTGTGGAGAACGGGCTCCAGATCAGTGCGATACCGGGTCGAGTAGTTGGTGAACTCGACAGCACCCTTAGCCGGCCAGCTGGGATCAGGGCGGTTGTCCTCGACAATCTCGTCCGCCTCCTGCTCGACATCGAGATATTCCTTGACACGCTCCATCGAGTTCATGTTCTGCTCGTTGATTGCGTAATTGCGGACAAGCCACAGAAGATTCTCCGTAAAGTTCATGGCGTAGCTGAGGGACATACCGGCGGCACCGGCGTCGACCTTGCCAAGGCTCAGGATGATGAACACACCGGCAGAGAATGCCACCAGGTCGCCCAAAAGGTCCGCACGAAGGGCCAGCCACCTGTTGCAAGCCCACAGGTAGATAAAGGGCCGAGCTTGCGTGTTGATCTTGCTCAGGTTGTCGCGGATGAAGCGGCGCTCCTCACCGTAGGCACGAATGGTCGTCATACCATGCAGCGTCTCGCCAAACTGCTGGAACAGGGGACTGCGGTGTACGGACTCCAATCGCTTGAGATCGCGCGACGCACGCAGGTAGAAGACGGACACGAGGTAGAACAAGACGGCAATGAATGCGGCAGCAATCAGGAATCCAGGTGTGATGACCGAGATCAGGATGACGGTGACCACGAGGGAAAGAGCGCAGGACATCACACTAACAGCGGTCGGCGCAACATCCTGGTCAATGGCCTCTAGATCTTTGCTGAATCGGTTGATGATCTGACCGAGAGGTGTAACGTCGAAGAAGCGGAATTGCGCTCGCGCGACAGAGCGGATGAGCATGTCGTGGATGCGTTGGGAGGCAGTCAGAGAACCGAAGAAGAGCCAGAGATCACGCATTAGCGCGGTGCCAGCACTCGCCAGCCCAATGATGGCGAGTACAACCAGATAGTAGGCAACGTTCACGCTCGACAGGTTGGTCTGCAGCAGTGGTTCCTGTGTAGGAGGGGCGGCATGGTACAAACTCAGGTCCATGACCTTGACATTCGAGGACGAACTCCTCAATGCCTGCACCCAGGATGCACCCGCAGCCTTCTCGACCACGTACTGGTTTGACCACTCACGAACCCACACCTGGATAGCGACGGTCGCGAGCTGTTGCGCGTTGAAAACGACAAAGGTGACAATCCAGAACCACCAGGAGCCCATGGAGGCGAGATAAAGTTTCATGACGGGCCACTTGACCGCACCAGTAACCTTGCCTTCGCCCATGGCGTCCTGCTGAGGTGGCGGAGCCTTCTTCTTCTTCTTATCCGGAACGCCATTCACGCCATTGGTCGTCTCGCCGTTGGCTTCTTCATCACCAACACTCGAGGGAACCCGAGAGGGCACACGCGATGCCGCAGTAGAAGCAGGGTTGACCTTCTTGATCTCCTCGCCCAGTTTTCCAGAAGCAATGACCTCGGCTGACAATCCCTGGACGGCGACGCGACCGTTGTCAAGCACCACGACGTATTCCGAGGATGGTACGCAAAGCTGCACATTGTGTGTCACCAGGATGCACGTGCGGTCAGCCATCAAAGGTCCCTTGATGCAGTTGCTGAAGATCCACTTGGCGGTATGGGAGTCCACAGCACTGAGGCAGTCATCCAGGAGCAGGTGGGCAGAGTTCGAATAGAGAGCACGCGCGAGCGAGATACGCTGCTTCTGACCACCGGAGAGCGTGATACCCTTCTCGCCGACGACTGTCTCGTCGCCATGGTCGAGAATCTCCAGGTCGCGCTCCAGAGCACAGGCGACAATGACGTCCTTGTAACGCTGTTCGTCATAAGGCGCCGCGAAGAGGATGTTGTTGCGGATGTTGGCGTTCACCAACCAGGCAGCTTGGGCAACGTAAGCGATGGTGTTGGTGAGGCCGGTTTCAGGATCAACGCGAGCATCCTCACGGCTTTGACCGCCAGGACAGAACACCCTCCCCTCGACCATTGTCATTTCGCCAAGCAGACCCATCAGCATGGACGTCTTACCGGACCCAGTCGGTCCAGCAATGATGTTGAGCTTGCCAATCTGGAAGTCGACGTTCATCTCGAGCAGACGAAATGCGCGGGAACCATCGTCAGCCACGGTATCGCGACCTCCCCAGATCAGGGTGGCGTCCCTGAAGCCGATGCGCCTGACGCCATCTTCGTCCACATTGTCGGTGCCCAACTGCTCGTACTTTTCGGTCTCGTCCTCGTTCAAAAACTCATCAACACGATCGATGGAAACCTTGGCCTCCTGTACGTGGGCGAACATATCACCAAGCTGGTCCAGGGGAATGCGCAGAAGCATGAACAATGAGATGGCGGTAAAGGCGACGGAAGGGTACAGCGGCTTCTTCTCGATCAAGGTGTAGACCAAAAAGGAGAAGAAGGTGATGAGCACAGGGACAAAGTTCCAGATGGCAACTGCAGTAGCCCAGACCATGAATCTCGAACGCAGGGCCTTGAGCTCAGCGTGACGCTTCTCATCGATGATCATGCCGAATCGCTCTTCCCACGCAAAGTACTTGATGATCCGGATATTCTGGAGCACCTCGTTGGTGATGTTGATGCGCTTGTCAGTGGCAGCCAGGATGTTCTTCGATGTATTGCTGAAGCCCTTTCCAATGAGATAGTTGATAGGTAGGAGGAAGACCATGACAATGATACCAGGGATAGCACTAAGACCCATGACCTGCCAGAGTAGGACGATGGAGACGATGAGCATTGTAGGAGCGGCGGCGCACAAGAAATGCAAGTAGGCGGTGATCTCGGCGATTTTGAAGCTGTCGACAGACATGAGGTTGATGATAGTGCCGAGATTCGCTTGCTCGTCGTCAGCGCCAATGGATTCCTTGATACTTTCGTAACCTGATTCTGTATCGCTGCTGGAGTTGTTTTCCTTCTTTTTCTTGAGACCGAGAGCGCGCTTGAGTTTGCTGCCTGTGCCCTCTTTGACATCGCCGCCGTCGTTGGCTGCGGGCTTGGCTTGGAGGAGGACCTTTTCCTTGCCAGAGGCGGCCTTGCGACGGAGGGCCTTGGCATAGATCTCACCCACGATGATCGCACGAACGCGGATGCAAATCTTGCGACCAATCCACAAGGCCATACCGTCTCCCCAAGATCGGACCATGTCGAGTACGGGAAGGCCAATGACATAGAGCCAGAGCACGTTGATGGGTGCGCGGTCAGACGACTCGACGTATCGCAAGATTGCCTTGAGGAGGAGGGTCGGGGCAAAGGTGAAGATTCCGGATATGACGGCCATGCCGCACTGGACAAAGAGGTCCCTCTTGAAGTACCTGAGAAGATGGAAGGCGAGCGAGCTGGTCCTCTTCATCTGGCGATAATCAGACAGGACATGGGCAGCCTTGTCTTTGGGCAGCAGATTCCAAACGTGCTCGAGTTCCATTGGCTGTTTCCAGCCCTTGTAGATGATGGAATCAACCCAGCCAAAGGTGGCCACCGAGAAGAGACTGGCCAGTGGCTCACGCGAGGGCTCGATGCCATCCTCCCACTCCAGCACGACTGTCTTGTTGCCTTTGCGGGTGGACACGGCCATGCCAAACAGAAGCGAGAGGATGGCAAACTCGACGATGACAAGAACCTGGGCCGTTTTCGAGGTCGGGCGAATGAGCACAGACCGGAAGATGAAGACCATGAAGAGCCAGTTGAAGCCGTAAATGGTCGCGGTGTGGTTCCATAGGTGCGGGATGCGCCACTTGGAGTTCCCAAGAACCAGGCGCAGCGTGGTCAGGATGAGTGCGTAAATCCAGACAATCAGCCCGGCGATGGCCGTGAGCTGGCCATGCGAGGTTGTGTACGTCCTGGTGTTGAGAGCTACGGCATTGGTCGCAACGAGACCGATGACGCCCAGCTCTTCAACCAATTGCCAGAGGTACTGTCCTGTGGGTGTATCCGCCTTGATGATGGAACCCTTGGTTGTAGTTTTTGTGAGCGCCAGTCGACCGCCATTGATTTCGAGAGCTTCCTCTTCCTCAACCTCGGCCTCCTCGTCGGGTGGTAGTTCTGTGTGATCGTGTGCGGCGTGCTCGTCAGTCGCAAGGCGGCTGTAGGCTTGCGTCTTTCGTTGGCCGTATGCGGACTGAGCATTGCGCCAGAGAATGTACGTGAAGGACAGGGCGACTACGAGTAAAGGGAAGATGATCTTCAAATAGCTGAGGGATGCGATTAGCCAATGCGCGGCTTAAGTACGGGACGAAGGGGCCGACAAACTCTTGTTGGAAGCAGACGGTGAAGTCGTCGACCAGCCATATAGGCCCGGTGCACTGCGCAAAGCCCATTGCGAAGGCGGTTGGTCTGTGGCTTTGCGTGCCCGGCAGTTACGACGCACTGACGGAATCCAGATCGTCCACTTGCAGATACACGCTCTTGTCGAGAAGAGCGTGCGTGACTCCCAGCAGCTGCAGGCAGGGTCGTGCGTGCGCGAGGACAGAAATCGAAGCGAGGATGTTGCCACGGAAAGAACAAAATCGATGATGCGAGCTAGTTCCTCAAGGCGAGGTACTTTAGCCTTCCTGTCCGTCTCTGGCGCGGAACGGCTGGCGTCGTGACGGAGGGGCACTCGAGCGAGGCGAGACGTAGCTTGTCCCCAATCGGCGCGTAATTGGAGAAGCAGGCTGCTCGCTTCGGGAGTACTTGTCACTGCGTACTGCTACCGTTGTGCTTTGCGTATCACAGATCACGAGAAATTGGCAGCCGCCGTTTGCGGGTGGTATTATACAGAAAGGAAGACAGGAAGAGACCGAGGGAGGCAAGTCAGATAATCAAAGGAAAAGTCGATGGCTGCGATCCGCGTGACGCTGGCCAAGGGTAATTAATCTGCAGAGAATGCGGGACCACGCTTTTCACGCGCAAAAGTCACCCCGACCTCGACGGACTCGACTCCACACGTTACCCACCAGCACTGCACCTTTTTCTCCCTCTCATCCGCCCTGCTGGATCAAGCGAAACGAAAAGATGGAGGAGTGCTACAAATTGTTCAGCGTGGCAAGTTGACGGCTGTTGCTTGCACTCGCGATGTGAATCTGCATCTTATCATACACCTGTAGGTACCTCACCTCACCTCAATGCCTGCTCTGGTACCTGCCCGAGGTACTTCCCACTTGAGCTTGATGGAATGAGACTGGCCAGGCACTTCCTGCCTCGACTTGGATAAGGCTCCTCTTGTGATTGGATGCAGTGCTGTCTGACTCCATGCCGCCCATTGAGTGACTCAAGGACACCCTTTTCTTACCTGACTTACCTCGCTTCTTTGATTTACAGATGACACTGAGTACGGATACCTAAGGTACCTGTATTAAGCAGCACTTGGAGACCCAGGCGAGTCTCATCGCTCCGTCTTGCACCAATTGAATCGATGCTGCTGCTGCTGCTACTGCCCTTGCCCCTCTAAGCTTGCCGGTTGACACATCGCCGGCTGACGCTTCGCCGATACTCCAAAGGGTACCGTATCAACAAAGGGACCGTGCATCGTCAACGGCTCCCGGTGGGTGTTCACTAGTCTAGCGGCCCCTCTGCACATGCAGGTCCTGCTGCAGCATGCAGGTAAGCGAGCGAGGGTCAGTCAGTGATGGACTGGAGCTCGCGGCTCTTGGTCGAGAGTTGGGACGATAGATTAACTTATAATAACACAACTTCATCATGCGCAACAGCGATGACTTACTTCATTCAACATCCAAACAGTATCGGACACGCAAGACGCACACGCGCAGACACGGCATTCTGGATTCACGTTTCCTCTGCCATGTAGCACAAATCTACAGCATGTACCCACGAGTATCACGGAATGCTGAGTGGCTCCCCTGGACTGGTAACTCGTAGAATCCTGTTGCCGTTGACTCACTCACCGCCCCTCAACACGCACCAGGGTCTCCTGCGCAGTACTATCTCCGGTTCGCCGTCGTAAACCTACCTATCTGTCGACGCGCTGCTTTCCCCGCGTTATCGTGCAGCTGGTGCAACCCCAGGAGAATGGATGCACGGGCTCCATCAGGTCGCATATGACTGGGAGAAAGACTCCCAGAGAAAGCGAGGCCGTTGCAAATCTATCGTGCGCTTGCATGAACATCTGCTAGACGCGTGTGAACTTCTCCAATTTTGTATACAAAGGGATGGCAAGCTACGGAGAGAGCTTTTATTCGTCATGCCTGGACTAACAAAACATTTTTACACGACTTTGAAACTCTTCAATCGGCTTTGCGCTGTACAAAGTCTGCAGCCCATCCCACCCACCGACTCCATGAAATGATGCAAGTTATTACGGCCAATCGGTCCCTTTTGTGTACCATCCTGACTCCTTATCTTCTTGCATATTCTACACGGCAGCCTTGCAGCTGCCTCGAATCCAACTGAGTACCAGGGGTGGCCTTTTGCCCCCCTTGGGTGAGCCCTCTTAGCCCATGATCATGCCCTTCATACCGGACAGATCACCCTCCTTGGCAGCGATCTCGAAGTAGCCATAGATGATGCTAGTGTGCGTTAGTGAGTGCGAACTAAACTGGGTGTCTGCTTAACTTACGTGACAGCGAGGAGAGTACCGGTGCCGGAGCCCAGAGCACCCATAAGATCGCTAGCGACCGAGAGCGCACCAATGCAAGCGCCGCCAAAGGCAGCGGCAGTGGGGATGACGCGCTTGAGCTCCTTGTACATGCTCTGCTCGCGGTGTCCGGCCATGACGAGACCCTGGTCCTTGAGCTGCTTGGCAACGTCGCGAGGGCTGGAGCCAGACACCTCGATCCAGGTCTTGGAGAAGAGAGCGCAGGCACCGAGCATGTAGACGATGTAGACGGTCGTGTGGATGGGGTCGAGCAGGGCCTCGCGGAAGTTGACGGGAGGCGACATGTAGTAGACGAGACCGGAGACGGCGTGGAGCTGCGAGGAGCCCTCCTTGGCCTCCCAGACACCGCAGAGACGGACCAAGAGGTTGTCGGAGAAGCGCGAGTACATCATCTGCGAGATGAGGAAGATGTTGGAGGACAGAGCCGACTGCAGCATGATGGGCATGTTCGAGGTGTAGAACAGGCGCACGGGGTAAGAGCCGCGGGCACCACGCTGGCGCGACGACTTGACAGGGATCTCGACGCGGAAGCCCTGCAGGTAGATGACGGCGGCGAAGACGAGCACGGTGGCGAGCAGGTTCATGATGTTGGGGAGGTTCTGGCGGTAGAATGCCTCCTGGAGCGCGCGCTGCTTGTTGTCCCAGGTCATGAGCAGGTGGAAGAGGGCAATGACGGCACCCTCGAACTCGGGGCCACGACCAGTGTTAATGGTGGTGGGCGAGAACGCCTTCCAGACAATCGACTCGCAGATGTTGGTGGCAATGAACAGCGAGATGCCGCTGCCGAGACCGTAGCCCTTCTGGAGGAGCTCGTCGAGCAGGATAACAATCATGCCGGCAACAACGAGCTGGAGAATGAGCAGGAAGACGATACCAGCACCGAGATCGGAAGGAGGACCGTAGAGACCGGTGAAGACGTAGACGGTGGCGGTACCGGCAGAGAGAATAAAGGCAAAGAGCTTCTGAGCAGTCTGGTACAGCTCGCGGTCGGACTTGAGGTCGAGGTTGACGTCGATCATGTGGGTGCCGGCAAGCAGCTGGAAGACCATGCCAGAAGAGATAATGGGCGTGATGCCCAGCTCCATCAGAGTACCCCTGTTACTGGCGATGACCATGCGAAGCCAGTACAGCGGATCGGAGTTGTCGGACGATACGATGCCGTAGAGGGGCATCTGGCTCATGACCAAGAAGATCAGGAGGGTGAGGCCAGTCCACATGAGCTTCTGCTCGAACTTGGGCTTGTTCTCGGGTTGCTGAACCTCGGGGAGGAACGGCACGAATGGCTTGACCAAGTCAAGGAATCGTACTGCAAAAGCGAACGCGCATGTCAGCCATGTGTACTCAAGTCTTGATGCATCGAATGGGGGTGTTCCAGTCGGGCGTCTCCTCGATGGCAAGCTGTGCATGCTGCCGCCACCACCAAGGGCCCCTTCTGTCGCGCCATGCGGAGAGGGATGAACTCACGGGAAGACATGATGGGCAATTTGTGTCGCAAGCAATAACAAAGAAGACTGGGCCGGTCAGAAAAGAAAGAAGATGAAGAGGCCGAGCTTCAATGGTGCGAAGCTCGTTGTTGGCGGCGAAGGGGAGTGGGAGGGATTGGGGTCGTCGGGTGGTTAAAGGAGGGCAGAGGCGAAGGCGAAGGCGATCTGGCTTCAATGGTCGAGGTCCAGTGCTTGGACGCACCTGGTTGGCTCGCAAACCCCCAAGGCAGATGTGTCCAGAAATTTGGTGGAGATGACACGTGACCCATTTAGGGAGGAGGAGAGGAGACCCCTAATTAGCACCAAACACCGCTGGGTTTTTTCCCGTGGCGGACGGAGGACTCGACGGAACCCCGAATGTGGGGAAGCTATGAGTGCCAATTTTTGGAGACATCATCGCCCGTCATCTGCCCAAGCTTCAAGACAGCTTGTCAGTCGCAATGTGACGATCCTCCCATGTTCGTGCGCCCCGGCCTGAGTCACCTTGCCCGACGCCATGCTACGACAATGGCCACCTGTCCAAAACCACCAGCCCAACCGCTGTTGGTCATCCTCGGCTCAACAGGGACTGGCAAGTCCGAGGTAGGAGGACCACCGCTAGTACGAAGCAGAGGAGTAGCCGTTGCTGACGCCAAATAGCTAGCTGTTGAGCTTGCGAAACGATTCCGAGGCGAGGTCATCAACGCCGATGCCATGCAAATGTACAATGGCCTTCCCATCATGACCAACAAGATGAGCGTGGCAGAGCAACAGGGTATCCCGCATCACCTTCTCGGAAATATTGCGCCAACGGAGGAATCATGGACTGTCGACGGGTTTCAAAAAGAGGTCTCCAAGATTCTAGGGGAAATCCGCGACAGAGGTAATTTGCCTATCGTGGTCGGTGGGACGGCGTACTATGTCGACGCGCTACTCTTTGACAATACGACACTGCACGAGGATGTTCCACAAACAGATGAGCCCCTGCCCATTCTCGATGAGCCCACTGAGGTGCTCTTTGCCGAGCTGCAAAAGGTGGACCCTGTCATGGCGGAGCGATGGCACCCCAACGACCGGCGGAAGATCTTACGGTCTCTGGAGATTTATCTGCGGACAGGCAGGCCCGCATCCGAACTTTATGCGGAACAGAAGCAGAAGCGCAGCGCGAGCCGAGACTCGCCGTGGGAGAACTTGCTATTTTGGGTGTACTCGGAAGGAGACGTGCTCAAGGAGAGGCTGGACAGACGGGTGGACAAGATGCTTGACGCCGGGTTGATCGATGAAGCTCGTCAATTGCTCCAGCTCAAGCGAGAGGAAGAAGCCGCTGGGAGGCCGGTGGATCAGACAAGGGGCATTTGGCAGGTGCTCGGGTACAAACAGCTCGAGCCATACTTGCTCGCCCTCGAAGGCGACACCGATCCTGTCGAGCTGGAAAGGATCAAGGCGAGTGGTATCGAGGATCTCAAGACTGGGACGCGGCGCTACGCCAACTATCAGAACAAGTGGACGCGCCGCAAAAAGCTCCCTCACCTCAAGGAAGAAGGGCCAGAGGCACTGAACAGCCTGTACCTTCTGGACAGCACCACGGTGGCGAAGTTTGGGGAGGACGTGGTCGAACCTGCGAGTAGGCTGACGGCGCAGTTCTTGAAGGGCGAGGCGCGCGAGTTGCCCGTCAACCTGTCCGACCCGGCGCGTGAGGTCCTCACAGCGGCCCATGCTAGCGAGCCAGACGTGCATCGCAAACAACACTGCGATATTTGCAACCTGACAATCGCTTCGGAGAAGCAATGGGCACTCCATCTGCACAGTCGCCAACACAGGGCGCGACTCAAGAAGAAAAAGGGGCTGGCGTTGGTTCCTGTGAGCGTAAGTCGGCCTGACTCGGAGTTTTCTGAGCCTGAGATTTCTTCCATATTTGACAGCACTATATAAGCCACATAAGCGGTCACCTGCGTCATGCCGTCGCCTCGACATGTGTATCGGCTCTTGGTTATGGACCAGCCCACGCAGTTGACTGCCAACTACCCTGGAGTCAACAACTTTCGGTGGCCGACACCGTTTGTCCAATACAGGAGCATGAATGATTCGCATTGGGCATGTAATTGTGTTGTTCATTAGCTTTGGAGTTCGCCTTTTGTGTTTTTTCCCCCAATTGGATGTGTCGAATGCAAAGCGATTCCCAGGAGGGCAGAACGTGTGGATGACTGCCTTTCTTACCATGATATCAGGTTTTCTAATGGATCTAACAAAAGCACACAATGAATGTTTCTGTACCCGAATGCGAGCGGAATCACAAGCCAAAGCAGGTACGTGGCACGTGCTACTAGAAACACATCAAGAGTACTAGTACATATGCGCCTATTCATCACACTCACGTGCTAAGTTGCACCCGTGGCAGTAAGACGCAGGCGGGTCAGAGGCCCAGAGCTGCAGTGAGCGAGGAAAGCGACATTTTCCTCCATGTCCCCGAATCACATCATGCTGCTGAACAGCTTGGATTCATCCCTTCCAGCATCACGGCGGCGGTAGGATCCGGAATGGACATTTTGTCACAGGGACGGTTCGAGTCCCGCCCAGCCGCCTGGATGCAGTCAGCAAGGCCACTGATCAAGGATTCGCAGTGGTCCTTAAGTTGCCGAACAAGTCGCCGGTATATTGTCGAGATATCATGGGGATACGTACGTGGAACGCTCCCGCAGTTTATCATCATGTAGCATACGTATAGCAACTAATTTATCACGCGGAGTGTAGATCCGGCCGAAGTCCAGTGGAGCTGCGGACTTGGACTGCCACGAACGCCGGGCTCTGGCGTCATTGTCCGCAGTCGCAAGCCGTGGCGGACAGCAGGTCGGTCAATGAGGGACTGGAAAACTGGAAACGCGAGATCCGGGAAGGGCTGGGTGATTACTGCTTTCGGGGCAGTCTTGTACCGGTGCAGGGTCTTGTGGTCGTGGTGCCAACTGCGCTGCTGCTGCTGCTGGCGCAGTGACTCATATTCTGGCTTTTGCAAGAGTCCAGCCCCTGGCATAACCAGCAAGTGCGCGGGAAAAGACGGCGGCCAGGATTGCCGTTGTGAATTGTGCACGCGATCCATTGGGCTGGCTGGAGCTTGGTACGGGCTAAACCGCAAAGCGAAGGAATGAATAGGCTTGGGCGTGAGCATCTGACCTGTCAAGATATGTTCTCGGGTTCGTCATGGTCAATCGTGGAGTAAGGTAATACGTACGTAGGGTAATACCTGGTGGATTCCCCCATGGGTTGATCCCTTACTACTAGTCTGGTTATTTACTCTCGCTGTGAATGAATAATAAGAAAGAGAACTGCCTCTGACTTTTCAGATCGGACCACCGACCCTAACGTTACAGTAGCTGTCATTTCAATCTGCTGCCCCCCTCTGCTTACACCCGCTGCACAGCCTCACAACTCCGACCCAGGTCCTGTTGATTATCAGCGCTTGTTGTGCTTGGTCGGCCTTTTGCATGCCCAAGCAACAAAACATATAATAATAATAATCCGTCCGTCCGTCACCAGGCACCTCAATTCACCGGAATTCCAAACGCTGACGCCTGCCAGGCACCAGGCACGAGACGCTGAGCAACAAGCTTCGCGCATCTGCCTTGGTTCGTTAATTTCCCCTTGGCGGAGACTTTTTTCGTTTATAAGAAGAAGTCTGAAGACGTCGAATCCCGTATTCGGGTTACCATCACGCTAGCCTGCCCGCGGACAGCGCAAAGTGAGGATTATTGCCAGCTCCACCGCGACCACCTGGCACCACCACCACCACCACCAACGTCCGCGCCGGAATTGGCTCTGTGTGCCTCCCTCCCAAGGTGCGTGCATTGTCTCCCTCGCATTATCGCTCGGACTCAACTGATCACTCATAGAAAACTTTGCGAAGCTGGCACATGGCAGTACTGAGACTACGGAGACACTGAAGAACACTTTGTGGCTCATTGCGCGCTCAAAGTACTACGTGCTACTCAACTTAACTCCGACCCCACACAACGTCACAGGCCTGGCTTCACCCCATCGTCTAGCACGCCTCCAAGCACAGAGGAGGCTCTCTGACAGTGTGCCAGAGTACGGCTCATGACCGTGTCTCTCATATTTCCTCAAGACAGGACTGTGCGACAGCATGTCCGCAAATCCGAACGTGCCGCCTCCGGCGCCTAGGCAACCTCGCGTCCTCGCCTGTGTCTTGTGTCAGCATCGCAAGATAAAATGTGATCGCAACACCCCTTGCTCCAACTGCGTCAAGGTGAGCTCTCAGAAGGAAAACAAAGCACTGTTCATGATGCTCAACATTGCATTTCGCTACAGGCCAATGTGACATGTACGCCAAGCACTCCAGCACCGGCGCGCAAGCGTCGACGACCGAATCAAGATCTCCAAGAGCGGCTCGCGCGTTGCGAGGCTCTGCTGAAGCAGTATGCTGGCGCTGGGCCTCCGCCAACGGCAGCCTCGGCTTCCCAGTCACCAACGACGCCGTTCAAAGACATGGCAGACTCGCCTGAGCCGTGGAACTCTCAGTTCTCCGATTTTGAAAAGGTCCCTACTACTGGCAAGATGATCCAGTCCGAGGGTGGCTCTCGCTTCTATGAAAGCCAACTCTGGACGAAATTCCACGAAGAGGTATGTGGTTCGATAGCCCATTGCGTGCGCGCTGTTCACTCACATCCCCGCCCCCTTAGTTGCAAGCGATGAGACACATTGTCGATACGGAGGACCCAGAGGAATCAAGTGTTTTGGGGACAGAAGGCATGACACCAGACAACAACGGCGACTTCATCATCCCGGGCGATCGCTCGTCTCAAAGCGGGGAGCTACAGCATCCAGATCCCGTCCAGACGTTCAGGTTATGGCAGATTTTCCTGGACCGCGTCAACCCCTTGACCAAGGTCATCCACGTACCGACGCTGCAGCCTTACATCATCGAGGCGACCACTGACCCGTCCAACGTCCCTTTACACTACCAGGCACTCCTTTTCGCGGTGTATCTGATGGCCACTCTATCCCTCAGCGACGCGGAATGCCATCAGCTGCTGGGCTCATCACAAGCGCTCGCATTACAGAGATTCTCATCGGCGACGCGGACTGCTTTGCTGCGCTTCGACTATCTGCGCAAATACGACATGGCTGCTCTGCAGGCATTGGTTCTGTTCATGGTATGTGTGGGCGTTCTTCGTCAGATTGACATGATGCTGACTGGCTGGACAAGATTTTCTTGCAAGGACGCTATGATCGCCACGCTGCGTGGGTGATCAGCGGCACGATTGTCAGGATCGCACAGAAAATGGGGTACCATCGAGACGGCGAGCTGCTGAAGCTGACGCCCTTTGAGACGGAGATGCGCAGGCGCATCTGGTGGCAGATCCTGATGCAGGACACCAAGCTGGCCATCACGTCCGGGCTGAGCCACAGTAGCGTGCAGGACAATTTCGACACCAAGCCACCGCAGAACCTGAACGACGCCGATCTGTACCCGGGGTCGTCCGAGCCTGTCCATTCACGCGAGGGGCCGACGGAGATGGCGTTTATACTCGTCATGAACCGACTGTCAGTATTCATGATCTCCGACAGCAATCGCGCAGGGTTCGAGTCGGCCGTGCTAGGAGGAGGCCCGAACGAGGACGGGAATGCTACCTTTGATCCCGCATTGCTCGAAAAGTACAAAGGCGTCGCGAGAGAGCTGGATGCCGACTTGCGCGAGATCGAGCGGCGATACATTGACGAGTCGGCAGGCGCAGCCCATGCTGCGGCGTTGAATGTACGATCCATGCTCGTGGAGAAGCTGCATGAGATGCTCCGCCCCATGTGCGAGCAGCCAGAATGGGGGACGGAGATCTTCAGCCCCAAAGACAACCTCTTCAAGACGGTCCTCATCAACAACGAGCACAACACGGAAATGTACGAGCGGATGGCTGGCTTTGGCTTTCTGTGGTTTGTCAAGTTGCACTTTCAGCTCGACGTCTTTGCGGTCCTGGCCGGTCAGCTCTGCCGTCGTCCGACGGGGACGCTGTCCGACCGCGGCTGGACGGTCGTGGAGAAGCACTACAAGTGGCTGCCCGAGCTCTTTGACCTGTCGCAGAAAGCCCACGCGTCGCAGGCCCAGTTTACGCTCAAGGCCTGGAAAGCGCGCGAGAAAGCGTATGCGCAACTCGGGCAGCTCCTGCCGACGCCAGCGTACATTGAGCGTCTGCGTGAATGTATATCGACGCCCGACCGCTCCTCTACGGCGACGTCTGCGACACCACCGGCCTCCTCTATGCAGGGGCAGCAGCCCATGGGCGACGTCGACAACAGCTTCCTGGGCGGCTACATGGACATGCCGACCATGTCCTGGGACATGTGGGGAGACTCGTACTCGACGGCTTCGCTGGGCAATCCGAATCAGCCGCTGTCGGCGGCGTTCTTTGGCAGTTACGGTATGAATCAGATGGGCAACCCCAGCGGCGATATGCATTGAGCAAGCACTCCGTAATGAGCACGGCCATGGAGAGGGACATAATCCGAAAGGCCGTTGAACTGTATTCGCAAAAGATACGAGACTCCCCTCACGGATAGAAAGGACAGGACAGGACAGGACAGGATTCGGGCTGGAACGGGCTTCCCCCACTCCCTGACGGGCGTTCAATTGGCATGTACGAGTAGCTACGGACTGAACATTCCCCCACAGATGCTGTGTACGAATAATATACCACGGAAGACGAAATGTAGATCTCAAAATGAAACGACACGTAGATGGACGACTAGGTGCCGAGATTAACGACGGATCGCTTCCCTCTCCAAACATCCGTGAGCCCAAGGGCTTGCCAGAATACCATCTCCCATCTGTCGCGCGAAGCGACAATAGTAGACAGCGTCTCTGGCGGATGTTCGTTGCTATCTGAGGGAGGGAAAAAGAGAAGAGAAGAGGAAGAGACCCGAAATTGAGAAGCCGATTCAAATCAGCCAGACTCGGATGACTCAGCAGAAAAAGTCACGTGTATCCCGGCGATGATGAATTCGCCGTCGGTCATTGGTCCGATCCCTGCCGAGGAACCGACTTCGACTCGTCCCGAGCTTGGCCTGCTACCATATGATCGTTGACGGCATTTCCCAGTGTTGCTCGCTTGATGCTGAAGAACGACCGACGACAGCCTCATTGACATCGATCTCCGCCGCAAACATGCTCGCCTCAAGAGTCGGCGTTGCCGCCACGCGCAGTAAGCCCTCGATCCATCCTCTCCGTCCTGTCCCTGGGATCTAACGACGACACTAGGCGCGGCCAAGCCATTCATGGCGCAGAACCTCCCCAAGCTGGCGCTCGCGGCTCGCGTGCCCGCCACGCAGTACCGGTAAGGAGAATTGCTTCCGAGGAGGTAGACCAAGGACGTTTGCTCACTCACTCGATAGCCCCATTGCGACCGTCAAGCACACACCCGCCGAAGGCGACCAGATCCTCGCCAAGCAGCGCCTCAACCGCCCCGTCTCCCCCCATCTCGGCATCTACAAGATGAACCAGACCTGGTTCGGCAGCTCCGCGTGGACGCGCATCACCGGCTGCACGCTCTCCGGCGTCGCCTACCTCTACTTTGGCTCCTACCTCCTCGCGCCCCTCTTTGGCTGGCACCTCGAGAGCGCGAGCCTGGCCGCGGCCTTTGCCGGCCTGCCCATGCTCGTCAACGGCGGCATCAAGTTCCTGCTGGGCTTCCCCTTTGCCATGCACTTCTTCAACGGCGTCAAGCACCTCGTCCTCGACACCGGTCGGGGCTACGCCAAGTCGACGCTCGTCAGGGTCGAGACGGCGGCGTGGAGCTTTGGTATCCTCGGTGGTTTGTTCCTTGCGTTCGGTCTGTAAAGCGTTGTACGGATAAGGGCGGGGGACGGTCAGTCAGTCAGTCAAGGTGTAGAAATATCAGCCTGAACAAGGCACGGGAGTATCATTGTTCACTTTGTCTAAAAATGCCAAAAGAAAAAAAGAAGAAGAATGCCAGCATGCAGCCACTATTCTGGTCAGTGCCTGATTCCATGTCCGCCCTCCCCAACGCCATGCGCCAATCGCCTGTATTTTGCCCAAAGAGTCCCCCCTTCACCCCAAGTTCCGCGCGTCCAAGACCGCCGCTATCAGCTGCTGGTTGCCTGACGCCGCAATCTTTTCGCCCACGATGCTGCCGATCCAGTCCTTGAGGGCCGCCGTGTCCGCCTCGCTCGCGGCACCGTTGCTCGCGGCGCCCACGAGACCCTCGCCACTGGGCGCGATGGAGCTGACGGCGTGCACGATGCCCTGCACGAGCATCTGGTAGTTGATATCCGACTCGGACGACTGGCGCAGGGGGGTCAGGATGTGCTCATCGAACGGCTTCAGGTTGCGTAGCACGAGCACGCGGACGGCTTCCGCGCCGCCCGCCTCGAACAGACCCTGTATGGCGCCGTAGAGCACCGCGGGCGGTTTGGTAGGGTCCAGGAAGTATTTGAGACAGGTGCGGGTGAGTTTGGGCCGCAGGCCATTATTCGAGGCGGCGTACTTGCGCGCGATGCGCCCCACCAGTGACGCTGCCAACTGCCGCAGGTCATACTGCTCCTTGAGGGCGGCGGTGCTGTCGTCTGTGCCGAGCTTGCGGGCCATGAGACAGGTCAGGACCGGCGCAGACAGAGGGCTGGCGTACGGGTCGAGGAATAGGGTCTTGTTCTCGATGAGAGCGTTGGTGAGCGCCATCATCTGCTTCAAGACAAACGTGTCGTCTAAGTTATGCGTGACACGGTCCATGATGTAGTTGATAAAGTAAGGCACGAGCTGGTGCAGGCCCGGGTCGTCCCTCACGGAGCCCAGTGCAGCCTGTCGTAGGCGGACCACCTCCTCGTCGGGACTGTCGTCCAGGATGGCGGCCTGGATCTTTTCAAAGTAGAGGACGAGCTCTTTGCTCACGATGTGCTTGACAGAGGGCTTCATCGAGGGGTTGTCGTTGCCGGCGAGGGCGGCGAGTGCTGGGTTCGCGCCAGGTCCCTTGGGCAGCAGCTCCTGTGACCGCGACTCGGCCGTGGTGGGATTCTGGGGTATCGACGGCTGCACGCCCTCAATCGCGAGCCAATGCGCCGTTAGGCTCATGTCGCGGGGCACCTTGGGCAGCGGTGCGTTGATGAGCTTCTCGAAATCGACCTCCTCGTCTTCAATGTAGAACAGCGGCTGGCCGGGGCCAAGGCTCGCCTCGCCGAATCGCAGCGGTCGGGTCGAGTCGTACCCGTACAGTGGTTCGGCGTCGAGGACCTTGAGCGCGAGGGAGATGTCGTTGACGGTCATTGTCGTGCGGCGGGAGGCGCGCATGAGGCGCAGGGCCTCGATGATGACCTGGCCGATTCGGTATTCGACGTCCTGCGTGAGCGCCTTGAGCGCCTCCTCGGACAGGGCCCCGATGCCCACGGATTCGGCGACGTCTTTGACATTATCCGCGTTCCAGAGGAGCTTTGGCTCCGCGTTGGGCCCAGAGCTCGCCATGACTGTGGCTGCGGTGTGGTTGGGCTGGAAGTGAGAGGTGCGCGTGATGGCGAATGATGTAGAACGAAGATCGCGAAGCCGCCAAAGCTAGAGTGGGGCCCAAGAGCGCGTGCCACCAGCAACGATCAGCCGACTTGTGCTCTCCTCATCCATTATCGCTTCACAGCATTTGCTTGTTTCTGTCAGAGACTCCAATTGTATTCTAATAGCCGCAAGGAATCGTCTTCCATGGCCAACCTGCGTCAAGATGGAGTCAGCCACACGAACCTCGCTAGCTGCTCGGGCGTTGTGACTCTTTGCAGTACCGAAGTACATGCCCCTGGCAAGACTGTCTGAAGAAGAAGCACATGTACTGAATTCCCATTGACAGCAGTCGCATTCCCTCTCCCAGCGGGCGCCCAGACCATCATCACCTCGTCCTGCTATCCTTCTTCTTCCCAGTCTTTCTCCCCGGAACGACCCTGCGATTGACCTCTGGAATCTGATACCCCTGCTCCCTCTCGAGCCTATGACGCTCCCAAAAGTCACTCGCTTCATTCTTCAAGCCCCGTCGTCCGTCCTCCTTGCCCCGCCCTCCCTTGTTCTTCTTCCGTTGCGCCTCGTATTGCCGCTGTCTATAGGCTTCGACCGCAGGGCCAAGAGTGTGATCATGCGCCGCCCGAAGCCAGTGGTAGACCCATGATCGGATCGCCTGCACCACCTTTCGGGTATGCGTGCTGAAGGCCGTCATGAAACTGACCAGAACGAGGACAAAGCTCGCTGGCAGTGACACGTACCCGATGAATCCAAGCGTGGGCGTCTCGGCCTCCCACTCACGGGTGTTCATGCCGAACAAGCCCGTGAAGAAGGTGAGTGGCAAGAAGATAACAGTGAACACGGTGAATATCATGACACTCCGGCTCTGAGCACTGGCAAGATCGGCGTGCAGGCGACTCAATCGGACTTCGTCGACCTGGGCCTGCCGCTGCACCATCTGGAGAAGCTTGTCGTAGTCATCTCGGGTGGCGCGGACACGCACAATCATCTCATCGGCTCGGTGGCGGTACTCCCCAACCCTGCGGATGGCTTCTGCGATGAAGCCTCGCCCGCGCGCTGTCTTGTCCCTGAGCGCCGGGCTATCATAGGCAGTCAGCATGCTGGAAAGGACGGCATACTGGCGGTCGAAGAGTTGGAGCAAGACGAGCAGCTCGTCTTCGAGATCGCGGAGCTCGAGGAGTGCCGAGGTGTTATCACGGTTCTCACGCTCAGCACGATGGCCTTCTTCCTTGTGGCGAGCGCGGATCGACCGCTCCTTGTTCTCGACGGGCTCGTATGCCGAGGCCTTGTCTCTGAATCCCTCCAGGCGGAATGCCTTCAAGGAGTTTGTCAATTTCTCTGTCTGAGAAGGGCATTAGCTATACTGGTTGAGCATTAGGGCGCAAGTACCTACCAAGACACTGATGGCTTCCTCAAAGATGCGGAAAATTTCAAGATCGGGATGCGAAGCGCGGTCGAGAAGCACGCTGACCGCGTGGAGTGCCGAAAGCGCAGCAAGATCTAGCGCATTCTCACACTGCCTGGTCAAGTCAACGTTCACTTCGTTGAAGATACTATCGCGCAGATCTGCCTGTTGATACAGGGGTCCTTCAATAGGGTCGCTCTCTCGCTTCGGGAAGAATGACAGGAGTGTATCTGCGTTCGCCAGTTAGCCAACGGAGCAACGCAAGCAAGCCAATACCCACGAGAGTGCATAACCCAAAGCCACAGCTGATCGACCATGAGCACGTTACCGTTGCGAATTGTGTCGTCTTCCGGCTCCTGCTCGGCTTGCAAATCGTCCAAACCTGCTAGCCTCTCGCGCCAGCTACGATGGCTTCCATACGAAGCCGACCGACTATTCAGTGACTGAGCATACATGTCCCTCTGGTGCTCGCCATAGCGGTTCTCCCTCTCTTTTGTTAACTTATAAAGCATCTGGTCGTCATCTCTTCCACGCGTGTCCCGGAGGGAAGGGTACCCAAACTGATCGAGCGTCCGACGACAGTTGATCGGCGGATCATGTCCCAGGAACTCCCAAACCACCTGTTCCTCCAGGGAGTCCAACTTGGCGACACTATCCGGCACAGGACGCGCGCGGCCTCTGGTCAAGCGTTGCAGTATGAGGGATCTTCGATGAATAAGACGCTTATACGAGTCAAAGTGTAGATAGGGTAGGAACAGGCATAGCGAGATGGCGTCTTCCATGCTGGGAGAAGCTGGTGGAGGGGAAATTGATGCTCTCCTGGAGGCTGTCCGCGTTAGTTCCCAACCGTGGTGAAGTAAGGGGGGAGTCTGAACTTACAGCTTCGAGGGGCTGTGTAATAGCAACCGGGCTTGGCAAAGTACGCATAATGCTGAGAGTGTCGGCCCCTGGTGTGCTTTGAAGCCCAAAAGTCGTTACTGTACAGAGCCGAGTAGTCTCTCTTGTACGAAACCTGGAGAGTCTCGATGATGTTCTGCCAGCAAAAGTCAGCAAAGTTCAGATGGGAGGGGCCTTAGCCTACCTTGACCCAGGTTGGGTTATTATATGGCACATGGATCCAGACGAACTTGCGCTGGCTTACATCAGGCCTGGCAAAACAGACTGGAGCCTCGTCCGTTACAGCTGTGTCGGGCGGTTTTATTTGTCCCGAATTGACACTCTTGCGGATGGCAACGACCGCCTCCGGTAGTTGAGTCGAGGAGTCAATATCATCGTTGTCGTCAGCAGCTCCATGATGTGCTTCGTTTCCGGCACTGCTGAGACTCGCCGGTAAAAATGGCGGAAAGTTGCGATATTCGCCGGGCGAGGACTGGTCACTTATCGATCGGCCCAGACTGCCTACAGAGCGAGGTCGCAACGGCGGAGAAAGACGGTCTATGATCGCCTCCTGCTCAAGATCTGCTCGGATGAGCGGTGATGGGCGTCTCACAGGCGTTGACCGCCGAGACGGCGTGGGCACGCGATAGTAAGCTGCGGTGGGAGGGGGTGGTGGCGACGACAAACGTCTGATCTGCTGGTGCTGTTGGTACGTCGGCACGATTTCAGGGGCTGATCCGGGCGACGCATCAACAGGGCGGAGGACGGGCGAGATTGGTGGCGTCGACGACTGAAGAAGCTGGTTCCTGATACCCAGCCCTTCTCTGGCAGCAGCCTCTCTCCTGACCCGGTCATTTTCCGCCTCGGTCATGGACATAGTCCGGCCTCTGTTTCGCAAGAACTGTCGTTCGTCAGGGACGTCCTCAACTTCACTCAGCCTCTCGCGTAAACACTCCTCGGGACCCTTTATAAGAAACTCCTTGAGGGGCAACTTTGTCGACCACGCGCGTATGACTGGATCATGGCCAATGGTCGCATCATCGAAGAAACCATGAACCTCCACGCCAACTTTCTGTTCCAGATTGAGAGACCACTTTGCGCCGCTGTTCTTGTCATCTCGTACGCTAGCGTCCGCTCGCCCTATGAGGCCAGCGAGCTGTCTTAGGAAGAGCTTGAGAGTGTGCGCGTTATGTCGACCAAACGAGGCCACATTTGCATGGTCGCTCTGCAGGGGGAAGATCCTCTCTTGTCGCATGCCCATGATGGCTGACTTGATGGAGGCCAGCGTTGCGGTGAAGTAAAGATTGTCCTTCTTGTCTCTGTCCTCGTCGCCCCTTGCGCTGCTGCTGCTGCTGCTGAGCCTGGAGTCGATGGTCTCGTACAATGTCCACACCCTGAGGTCGTGGGCAATGTCTTTGAATGCTTCATCAGCTCGGAGGAGCAGTGAGTTGCCTGGACGCAAGTCCACCGTGATAGACAGCGGCAAAGGCTGCTTGAGCTGGAGGAGACTTTGGATGCTAGGCGCGAGAGATGGCATCGAGAAGTAACTGGAGCCCTGATGGGGTGTTCCTTGCCGATGGTCAGTAACGGCCCCTGATTTTAATCTGCGGAGCTGCCTTACCGAAAAATGCCACTCCGTAACAATCTCTCAATATATCCTCAAACCGGTTGTCGCGACTCGCTTTCGCGAGGAGCATTTTCACCACGAGACCGCCTAGACTATGCGCGATGAAGACGATGGGTCGCTGTCCATTGGCGCTCTCATCCCTTGTTGCCCTCAAGTCTTCTAGTAATGCGTCTGCAAGGTCGCCTATTGTCGTCCCTTCCTCGAGAACTGGGTGCTCATACAGCAGAATCCTCGCGACATTAGCCTCCCGACGGATTCCCTGTCTCACCCACGAGGCACCTTGCAGATTGCCACTCGCACCCTCGGCGTCGCGCATGGCTGGAGCACCAAAGTAGCGACCGAGGAGGCCATCGCGATTCCAGCTGCGGAGAGCATCGCCTCCAGGGCATGGCACGGTGATGATGTCGACCGTGGTCTGGTCGTGAGTCTCATCGCCGTCAGGATCCTTGATGAAACGTGTCGCTCTTTCCGATTCCTCAGAGACTCCGGATGCTGACTTGTCTGTCGGTAAATCTTTTGTGTGGGTTTTCGTTATCGAAGATGGAGAGTCATCGCTTGGTGTTGGCTGTGAGGAGGACTCCAGCGCCTGCGTTGCCATCTTCTTGCCCTTTCCCATTTTGCCTACCATTTTATTCAAAACTTCATGAAAAGATGACACCAACAGGCGCCTTTTGTACCAGTATATAGACAAAGAAGCCTGCTGAAAGCCATCTTGTCAGTCAGGACTGTCACGTTTATGCTCGCTCCACCAGCCATGGCAGCCAAAGTCACACCCAGACTTGCAGCACATCACGATGTGTGTCATCATAGGTTCACCAGAGAAATCTGCCTAGTTGATGTTAATTTTCGACCCTGTGACATTCAATTCCGGGGAAAGTGAGGTCAACAGTCGCGTCCGAAGACAGGTGACTGTTCATGGGGGGAAATAGTGAGACATCACGAGCCCATGAGCTCGCTTGCACGTGCCAGCTTCTTGAAGTCGCCCACAGCCGCTCGGCACGCACTGTCGCATTGTCTCCGAGCTGTAAGTCATGCTATCCGGATGGCTAGACACCGTGAATTAATTAGTGACTGCCTATCTCTGCTTCAGTACCAACTTCCACGTCGCCTCTGCCAGCGATGAGAACACGAGAGGGTGGGGTGTTTCCCACCCATCCTGCAGCCATCGACTTTAATAAAGTCGCGTTGTAGGGATATCCCATCTGTGTTATGATCTTTGTGATAGACGCTGATCGATTGCGAAGGATGGCTATGCCTTCCCATTATGTGACCGATGCTGTAAATGCTTGAACGCCGATGAATACTGAGTTCCCCATACGAGCCGAAGACCGAAATGCTGCAGTGCCCAATGCAACTCGCTTCTTGAAAGAAAACCCGACCTCAGACCCAATGATATACATTGCTCGATGATGTAGATTCCGATAAAGTAGATTTGAAAGACAGGCTGCGGCAAAAATTGACGGGGAGAGGCGCAAACCCCGAAGCTCAGAGCCCAGTCATGAAGGAATAATTAGAAATAGTATGGCACGACACAACCGCTTCAAAGTATCGGTGGTTTCGGATCATGCATTCCTTGCCGGGATGTATGACAAAAAGGCCGCCGTGTCCGAGGGTGAATGACTGGTCGCCAATTTTGCAGTCGATCTTGCCAGCAACAACCTCACAGCTGCGAATCTTGTGAGAGTCTGCGGGCCAGGAATGCGACTTGCCTGGGTGCAGACGCACTCGATTAAAGCCAATGTCGTTAGCAATATCGACTGACTGCTCGCTTGTTGTATAAATGTTAGAGTAGGCGATGCCTATCAAGTATGTCAGTGACAGTGCAGCGATGCTTGCTTAAGGTACGACTCACCTAAAGGCTCGGTAGCGGTCTCAACGAGAAGCCTGCCAGGGGCTTCTTCCCAGTCATCCATCGTGTCGTCGAACATCTGGGGCGCAGGTAACGATGGCGGTGGCAATGTGGGCTTCGACACCTGGCCGACATCCTCAGACCCTGACCTCGGAGATCGAGGCATTTCATCACTCCCGGTCCCGGTCTCGTCATAAATCGATGACTTCCGATTCGCACCCCTCCGCGGTTTGGTGCCAGGCTGTCGGCGGTTTGGGTTCCAGTCGCAAGGGTTACTCTGGCGCTGAAGATGAGCCCAGTACCGACATCCAACACACGTAGTGACTTTACTAAAGATCTCTTTGAGTTCTTTAGGCATAAATGAGGGAAGCGCGATGCAGCACGCCGATAACCGACACGTAGAGCGGTTCTTGTTGTTCTCGGCTTGCATACACTTGTCGGAACCTTGAACCTCATCGCCCACGAGGTATGCAAGAGCGCATGCGTAAAACTTGACATCGAGCTCCATGCTGCCTGCGTGTTCGGCCAGCCATTCGCCAGGTAGCTCCCGCAAAGGCTTCAGCTGCAGCATATACGCAATGTCCTCTCTTTTAGGGACTGTATGTCCCTCGCGGAGGAAGCCATGGAGGTATGCCAAGACCTCCGATGATGTGTCCGCAGGTACGGGGGCGACCGCAGGTACTGTAGATGCACCGGGGGCCGTAAGGGACATGAGGTCTGCGAGTTCGGGCTCTTTAGATCTTTCCGAATCTGACATGTCCAGCCTAATAGTACTGGTACCGGTACCGGTGCCAGTCGACAGCCGCGCTGCCCGTTGGATATTTGCGACGGACATTGTGGGCTCGGCTGGCGCAGGGGCTCCTGGAGGCAGCTCGTTTTGCGATATAATAACGGCCGGTCCTTTGGCGAAGTCTTCGAAATTATAAAACCCGATTTCAGAGATTGTGCCACACTTGTTATCATTGAAGGCTCTGCGTCTGTGGGTTTGGGCGAAATGACCCCCAAGTGCATGGATTGTATCAAGTCTCTTTCGACAATTGTGGACAGGACATATGAACCTGGCGATTGCTTCTGGCAATGTACGATAGCCTATTGGCAGCAACGCGCCGCAGCTAGACTCGGGCATTGCACTATTGTCCGCTGTTCCCCCCGAATTAGCAGCATCCTTCAATGCAATAAAAGGGACCGCCTTACCGTAGTAATCGAGATACCGCCGATCCCCAGCCCATTCGATAACTTTATAGGTCTGTCCATTTACAATGACCTCTACGGGCAAGTTCCGTCCCCTATCGTTCTTTTCGGCTGGTACCTTATTCGAAGCCCGAACTGCTTCAGCATCTCGTGCCATCTTATCAACATGATGCTGGAGCTCTGAGCTGCCTTGGTCAGTCGGTGGTTTGGTGGAAGCCGATTCGACATGTTGTCGCTTGGTCAATGGCCCATCCTGTGGCTCATCAAGCTCCGGGGCTGGACGCTTAGCAGAGGAAGCATAAGTAGGTAGGGGGACTGGCGAAGCCACGATTGGTTTGCTAACACCGTTGCTTGTTATTGCTCCGCCGGTGACTGCTGCGATTAGTAACTTCCCTCAGGGGTAGAGGCCGATATAAGATCACATACCATTAGCCCCAGTTCCACTGTCGCTGCGCGGTTCCCGTGGAGTCTGCCCTCCTAAGCTAGGAACGACCTTGGTAGGTTCTCTGCCTCTCTCCCGCTCCCACTTCTTCTGCAGTTCCTGCAGCTTGGCTGAGTGAGACAGTCCACTCGGTTTTGGGACCGCTACTTTCGTAGCGCCATGTGTAGGTGTGGAGGGCGACCTGGGGCTTGCAATGTCGCTGCTGACACGTGGGCTTGCGCCGGCCCTATCCATAGGTGAAGTATTTCCAGATGCCCGGTTCCCTTGCACGGCAGCTGTCCATGGCGCAGTGGTCGTGCGCTTCATTGTGGCCTTCTTAGGCGCTGTACCAGTCATGCCTAATGGGGGCACGGAACTGTGCGGGCTCGCCATGCTTCGTCACAGCCGTCTTTGTGTGTTGTGCGTGAAGACTGAACCTGTGTTACAGTGCGCAAGGCTGAGGCGTGAAACGCACGCGATCAGTGTACCTAACAGACCATGACCCCCTTGAGGGCGCGTGAGCCTGCGGATCAAAGAATGAAAGGTTTGCCTGAAGCTGCTTAAATATAATGGAGGAACAAGCAGATTATCGATTGATGCCTGGAGAAAAGCGGCGAGAGTGGTAATGATGAGTGCGAGGTTGAAGTTGAAGAGGAAAGATGAACCCTACCAGTTAGCGCGCGCCGGCAAGCGCGTCGCAGGTACCCGCCCCGCGCAGAATGCTGGGAAGGTACGACCGTGCACTTTTCCCATCCCGCCTGTTGCCACGTTCAAGTCGCGTGAATGAGCGTCTCCTATCCGGCGAGATGCTTCGCAAAATTTCGGTGCAAGCTTGCGCAAAGACAAGTTCTTCAATGGGCAGTGGACGGCATCTCTTCAATACGATCAAATTACAATGGCTCGCCGTCTATGCCACTAATATACAACAAGGTGTTATACAACAATATCTGGGGGCCCAATCCATCATTTCTTCGCCTTCTGCTTCTTCTTGGCCGCCTTTTGTTGCTTCTTGCTGAGGGGCCTGCCCTTGACCGTGTTGGGATCCTCACCCATGGCCGCTCTCTTCACTGCCGACTTGGCCTGCCCAATCTTCTCGCGCTCTCTCCTCCAAGCTCTGTACCTGAAGTACTGCTTCCTTGTGCGGAAACGCTTGGTTCTGAGACCGGTCGTCTTGACCAACTGGCCGATCCTCCAGTTGTCTTCGCGGTAACTGTAATCTTTGCGCAGTCGCAGCAGACGGTCTGGCTCGCCCTTGACGACACGGTTCACTTGGTATGGGATACCGGACGGCGAGATCTCCGGCTCTTCGACGGTGGGCTTGATGGGGTACGCTGTAAGTCCCAGACGGCGGCGGCGCTCAGCGTGTTGAGGATAAGGCAGGACGTCGTCCTTGTTGAATGTGACGCCAATGTACTTTCGGTCGGGATGACGTTGGGGATCGCGGTAGTACTTGACGTAGCCAGTCGCCATGGCATGAATGCTGAAGTCGCGGCCCATGATGCAGTTCTCGCCTGGCCACCAGAGCGTACCGCGCTGCTTGTAGATGATGTTACCGGGGATGACATATTGGTCTGTCCGATTAGTACCCCCCTTGGCCCAAATTGTACTTCAAGACATACCGCCGGTCCTCTTCGCGCCCAGCTTCTTCGGAATGCCCCTCTTGCTCTTCTTTTTGTAGGCTCCTTGAGACTTGACGGAGGCATACCTCACACCCTGCACGAGGGCAGCGTTGCCCAACGCGGCCTGGGCGGCAATTGGCACTGTTCGACTTGTCGCGCTCTGGAAGAACGATCCCGCAGCAGCCACGAGTGGGCGCTGCATCGTGAGGAACCGCATGGCCAGCGTTGAACGGCACAATGTTGTTGATTGTACCTGTCGCGTGAAGATGGAGGTACAAGACGCCTCCATCGAAATTTGATGGACACCCGCTTACTCATTTGGGTGGGTCGTCGAAGCTCCTGCCTAGACTAGGTGCCTAATCGATAAGCGATTCAAGATGCCAGATCACTGGGACTCTCAACACCACAGCTTCACCATTGCTGCTATTGATTGTCGCAAGGAAAAAAAGACAAGAGAAAGAGCCAAAGAAGGCCAGACACCACAATGCGCTGCTTAATTGCCTTTCTTTCTCTTCTTGCACTGGCTAATGCCCAGTTTGGTGGCTTCTTCGATCAAATGTTTGGCGACGCGCCGAACCATGGGCAAGGACAGCAGCAACGGCACTCCAACAATCCAAGCGACGCCGGGCTCTACCGCCAACGTCACGATCAAGGTAATACACTCTTTCCTGACTATATGCGACGGACCCAGGACTGACCACGGCTACCAGCCCTGTGCGACAAATATCTCTGCCCCGACACACTCGCCTGCGTTCACTTCCCCCACCACTGTCCCTGCGCGTGGGATGCACACCAGGACAAGTTCGAATTAGGGGAAGGCCACCGAGTATGCCTGTCAAAGGGAGGATACAAGCCCACCGATGCGGCGCGCAAGATGGAGCTGGTGAGGAAGGGACTGCTCTAGCATGAGCCGCCTATACTGTCAAGGAGAATGTATGCGTGGCTTCCATTAGGACAACAAGCAAAAGGTCGAATACAGTCGGTTTTCTGATTCACATCAGCCAAGGATAGAAGGTCTTTGTGCTTCCAGTCGGACGACAGTCCGGTTTTCGATGCCGTTTCTCGATGCGAAAGTAAGGTCATCAGCACCTCTCGACAATGCCAGCCCTCACTACTGCACGTTTACTCAGTGTCTCTGGGACCCGAGGCAGAGCGACAGCAAGGCCAATATCTTTGCAATGCTTTACGCTTTTGCACGAACGTGTGGTTTCTAACTGCGCCTACAATTCCGCACGTTCGGGGTAGTGGCGTGCGCTAACGCGCGGGGCGTGGGCGTAGTCGTTCCCCCCGCTGCTAAGTGCGCTTTGGTCACTGGTGTAACTTGCTACAGAGATAAGACCTGAGGGCTGCCGTCGTAGAGTATCTGCACCTCCCATCCTTTCTAAAGATGCTACGATACAGGCATCTTCGCCATGTCCTCCTTCTCAATGGACTCAACTTCTAAGCGGGAGCTGAAATCAATCGAGTCGCCAGCGGCAGCACCATCAAAGCGTGGTCGGTCGGGCCGTCGTTCACGAGTGGGGTGCTTGACGTGCAAGGAGAAGCATGTCGGTCTGCTCCTCAAAGCTATCCTTGCAGGACCTGACTGGTTGCTAGGTCAAATGCGACGAGACGCGTCCCGCCTGTCGTAAATGCGCTGACAAGGGATGGACCTGTGGTGGTTACGGGTACGGTCTCAAATGGTCCTATAAACATCAGCCAACGCCGATCAGTCCTGCTTGTGATGAAGCGACGACTATCGAGGAGGGGCGGACAGTGACCACTGGGACGAGATGCGGTACGAAGACCTCAGCGCTGCCTCAAGTATCGGATGGCACCGTCTTCGATCCTCTGCCACTGGATGACACCTTTGCCGTGTTTGACGACCAGCACCCAAGAGAGGATTGTGAGGAACTGATCTCCCAGACTGACTGGGCGAGTCATCCTGCCTGGTACAAGCCAGCAGTGGCTACAAAAGAGCGCTCATCACCTTCGAGGGGGAGTTGCCCATCACAACAGGAGACAGGCTTCGGGATGGAATACAGTACTGCGCTCCGATGGTCGAATCTCTTGGCAACTGACCCTTCCGCGGGCATTCCCAATACAGCGATGGAACTGATCGGGCGATGGTTTGGCGAAGTCTGCCCGGCATGGTCGGGATTCGATTCAAACTCCAACATGAATCGCGAGCTGGCGGGGAGCCTTTGGCAAAATTCCGAACCAGTGTTCATGTGTCTGCAAAGCATGGCAGCAAGCTTCATGAGCTCGCGCCTACCTCGAATGCGCCAACCCGCGCACAGACTACTGAAAAAGGCCGTGGCGTCGGTGCAGGCGGATATCGCTTCAAGTGCTGCCACCCTTTACTATTCTATCCCGACCACCTCGCTGTTCAGTCTTCTCTGTCTGGGCACGAGCGTGTGCTGGCTGGATGCAAAGAGGGTCGGGTCGCCGTTCTTACGACAAGCGAAGCACTTGTTCGAGCAGATCGATCTACAATCTCTCTTAATGGATGCAGAACAACTGCGAATACTGCAATACTTTGAAAAGAGTCTGGTGTACTGGGAGATGCTTGTATCAGTGGTAGCAAGCGATGAAGCGGAGACAGGAGTGGAACGCCAACGCAGGGAAACAGCTGTCGCTCAAGTCACCCGGGACGGGAACGCGGCCGACATCCTACCACATCCATGGACGGGCATATCCTCACTGTCGTCGCAGCTCTTTGGTCAGGCTGTGCGTTTATGCAGAGTCTATCGACAAGGCATCACGAACCCCACTGGCAGGGCGAGTAGCCTCTTGACAGCCATGCAACGCATCGACGAAGCGAGAAGCTTGGAGGAACGCATCCTAGATCTTGATTTTGCATACGCAGCGCACCTAGGCGACACTGGCGACACGCGAACACCACGATCACATCTAGTACTCGTTGCTGAAGCCTATCAACTAGCTGCGCTCCTCCAGTTATACATCACCTTTCCAGATTTGGTGTCCCTGCGGCTCCCTCACGAAAGGAATTTCAACCAAGCAGAAGACGTTCCCTGGAACAAGTGGATAGTGCCTTTGGCTTTACGGCTTGTCAATGTTCTGGAACAAATTCCCCCCGAATCTGGATCGCGCATGATGCAGCCTTTGCTGTACATTTGCGCCGGCGCCGGTCTACGAAGGGACTCTTCCGTTGCGATAGACACGGCGGCCAGCGGTCTTTGCATTCTCAGGCCTGCCACCCCGTCAGGCATGAAAGATGGGCAGGTGGACATGATGGCCTACGTTGATCAAATCGACGTGGGAGCCGATGAAGACGCCACCAACGAGAACATGTCAGGGCCCGCCATGGACGTTGACGAGGCTCGGAACTTTATCAATGCTCGGCTCGACCTCTTGAAGCGCACACTTCATCCGAATCCGATTGTTGTCACCGCACAGTTGCTGAAGGCGGTTTGGGCGGCGTACGATGCAGAGCCTGCCGGGAGTACATCCGTCCATTGGTTTGACGTGATGGAGAAGACGGGACTAAGGTCTTTATTTGGCTGAAAGAGTATGCACATGCAATTTGGGCGAGACCATTTCGTTCTCCTGGGTATAGTGCGCTCACGAGTCACAATGGAAAACTGCATTGAGAACATGATCCATTGGGTCTCCAAAATTACCAAAATAAGTTGCTATGTGCAAGATCGGCTATCAAAAGTCGCTCATCTTCCTCTGGCCGACGTAAAACGCCATCCCACCCGCCTTGGTTGTGAACGTAATCGTCGATCCCTTGGGGAAGAAGACGACGTCTCCACCCTTGGCCTCCGCAGTCTGCCCAGTGGCGTCGGTGATTGTGTAGTCCCCCTCGAGGAAGATCTTCATTTCGTCGTACTTGTAGGTGTACACCAGAGGTTCGCCTGGTGTCAGGCGGAAGAAGCCACACGAGATGGGTGTTTGAGAGGTCTTGTCGCTGCTGAAGACATCGCCAAGGTAGGCATTGTCACCGGCCAGAAGAGGGATTTCGAACTTTGACTGGGCTTGCGGGTACAGCTGGAAAGCAGCGGCTTCTGAAGGCATGATGGTATCGACCAAGTTGATGTTCCGCTAAGTGTGGATCGCAAGGGGTATTTGAGTGTCTTATGTTGTGGCTAATAGTGCTCTTGGTGACGATGAACCCCACAGCATATATACTTCGAATGGTTCCCAAAAGGGTAATTAAGATGAGAGACCTGGCTGCAACTTATCACGAGCACGAGGTGGCGCTGTGGGGGAGGACAAGCGATATCGCCGTGCCTCGCAGTTGACCATTGGAATCAGGTACTATTGTCGACGCTATCATGTAACGAGTTGGAACGGTGCTCTCCGTGAGGCTTCAATTCTTACCGCTTTGGGTAAACTTAGACGGAACGTGCGAGGAGGGTGTGTGGGCAGCCAGCAACCAAACCTCGGGAGGCGCAATGGCAGCCCCCTCCCCAGGCCCACCAGGCTGAGATAAGAAGGTTCACGACATGACACAACCTCTGCCCCTCGTTGGTGGTCCACAATGCTAGCAAGTAGATAAGTAAGAGACATGCACGCGAGCCTGCCGTGTTGTACACGAGCAGTTGAGTCTTGTCTGTCGAGGTTCGCGGTTTGTCTTGTCACGATCATTCATTAGCTCAACCGAAACAGTTCCATCATGGCTTATACCGATCAATTGCTGTCGACCCCAACTGCTGCTTCTGCAGTGCTGTTTGGCATTGTTGTCATGGGAATTTGCATAGTCCTACGACTATCTCATGGGCGCCGAGCAATGCAACAGCCTCCTGGTCGAGCCCCCTTGGCTCATCCAGGCAGCGAGAAGGCGGGAGGACCATGCGTCTCCCAAGAGATCTACAAAACTCCCACCCCGCCTCCCTACCCAGACTGGTCGGTCGTTGAGACAAAGCCGTTGCCCTACAGGGCCTTTCGCTACGGCCCAAAGTACCAGATGACGATGGGTCTTCGGACAATCCATCCGCATCAGTGGATTGAACTCGACAATCAGTTCCCCAAGTACCACGCAGACAAGGCGGCTCGAATCGAGGAGCGCGGAGATAAGTGTGTCAAGACAGCGCCCGAAGCCTTTGACGCTGCTATCGAGCTCCTGGAGGAGCTGACGGACTACTTGCCAGCTCGGTATCCCAGCCTGTACAAGCGCACACATGAGGGCATCGACAACCTCTGGTCAGGAGAATCCTTCAACATTGTCGAGCGTCCCCTAAAGGAAGACCCCATGGCCATCTGTGCGCGCCTCGTGCAAGACGACCTCGCCGTGCTGCTGGAGCAGCCCGATGGACAGTACCGTCTCCTTGCCGGTTCCATCCTTCTGGCCGGTTTCTGGAGACTGTCGGATAAGTTTGGCATGACCCTCTCCGACGTCCACACCTCTGGCGACGTCCCCCACTTCAGAGAGAAGCTCGAGACTGGCATGAACAAATTCTTTCGCCGGATGAAGTGCGACACGTTCCACGCCCGGAACAACTACTTTTTCCAAGTCGACGACTGCCTCGGATGGAGTTCCAGCATGGGCGACGAAGATGCCCAGGAGGTCGTTCGGGGGACGGCGCAGAAGGACAAGGCCATTGAGCACCACTGGTTTCGCTCCGAGCGGCAGACGCTACGCAGGCTGCCAAAGACCAGGGCCGTCGTTTTCACGATCAGGACATACCTTGTACCGGTCACTGAGATGGCCAGGGAGCCCTATGTCCCCGGGAGATTGGCGAGTGCAGTGCGCAGCTGGGATGAGCTCTTGTCGAACTACAAGGGCAAGGAGGAGTATGGGGCTGTGCTGTTGGACTATCTGGATGAAAAGCATAAGGAGCAGGTGGACAATGGACTTGACCTGGAGAAAGAGGATGAGGTTCGGAGCTATCCTTGGTGATCTGTTAGGCGTTTTTACGACATTAATAAGATACGCATGTTACCGCTGCTCACAAAATTTATGTACTCTCGAGTCTTGTGGTGGTAGTGGGAATTATGACAATCTCTGTCTCGAGATTTACAGTAAGATCTGTATGGGTGTATTGGTAGCGAACTCAGACGAGATTAGCCGAAAACTCCTGCACCATAATGAAGCCTCATTTCGCCGTGACATGCAGATGATCACGTTGCCCAAATGTGTCGTTGTCCACATATGACATGGAATTGATCACTTCATCTATCTGTCCGATCTTCGGACTCGGACTCCGACGCACCAAGATCCCTAGCGCCGTTTCCACCCCGCATTCCTGGCTATAATTTCCCAAAGCGGCAATTAGACACGGCGCGCAATGACAGGGCAGCTGGTAAGCATGATAAGCATCGATAGCATTCGACAGAAGCATCTGCTGATGCTAGATATGTTATATAGTGAGTTCCCTGTGACCGATTGTATCTTGTTTAGAGCTGCTTGATTCACGGCGAACTTGATACCATTCTCTTCCCAGCATCATACTCGCCTCTTTCCAGTCAAGTCAAGTCCAGCCCACGAACATGACACCCTCAGGACCCCATCCGCTTGATCCTCTGTCAGCCGACGAGATCAAGCTTGTGATCAAAGTCGTCACCTCCTCTCATCAAAATGTCAAGTTCAATGTCGTCTCCCTCCAGGAGCCTCGCAAGGCCGTCATGACAAAGTGGCTTGCCAACCCTTCCTCTGCCCCCAGGCCTCCTCGAGTGGCAGAGGTCACAGTCATCGCCCCTGGTGGCAAGGTCGGCGATGGTCTGGTTGACTTGCGCACGAGGAAGATTGAGCAGTGGAAGTGGCTCGACGGTTTGCAGCCTATTGTGAGCAATCTCCACATCCAGATCAAGTCAACGTGATAGACTGACAGTTTTCAAGATCACCCTGGAGGAGCTTCAAGCTGTCGAACATGTTGTTCGGACTGACCCCAAGGTCATTGAGCAGTGTAAGCTGAGCGGCATTGGCGAAGACGAGATGCACAAAGTCTACTGTGACCCCTGGACAATCGGATACGATGAGCGTTTTGGCAGCAACGCGCGCTTCCAGCAAGCCCTCATGTATTTCCGACCTCACGTCGACGATTGCCAGTATCAGTATCCGCTCGACTTCTGTCCCATCTACGACTCGGAAAAAGGGGCTATTGTGCACATTGACATCCCCACCACTCGCAGGCCCTTGAGACGCGAGGCTGAGATCAACTATACGCCCGATGCCGTGCAAAGGGCTGGCGGATATCGCAGCGACATCAAACCTCTAGAGATCACACAGCCGGAGGGTCCTTCATTCAGGCTGAGTGGTCGCGAGATGGAGTGGCAGAATTGGAAGTTCCACATCGGCTTCAACTACCGCGAGGGCATCGTACTAAACAACATTACATACAACGACAAGGGCAACATCAGAGACATCTTTTACAGGCTCTCTCTTGTTGAGATGGTCGTCCCCTAGTGAGTCTCGAGATAAGAAACGCCTGTTCCGGAGCTAACAGTTCGCAGCGGCAACCCAGACCACCCCCATCAAAGGAAGCACGCCTTCGACCTTGGCGAGTATGGAGCTGGTTACATGACCAACAGTCTCAAGCTGGGCTGTGACTGCAAAGGGTACATTCGATACCTCGATGCCGAGTTCCCCACCCAGGATGGCCAAGTCCGGTACATTAAGAACGCTATTTGTATTCACGAGGAAGACAATGGCCTGCTTTTCAAGCACACCGACTTCCGTGACGATTCGACCATTGTCACGCGCGCCCGGAAACTCATCATCCAGCAGATCTTCACTGCTGCCAACTATGAGTACGCGATCCAGTGGATCTTTCATGTACGTCCGAGTCGTAGCGCTCAACTCCCGGTGTCGCCCACTAACTGCCTTGTAGCAAGACGGCACCATTCAGCCCGAGATCAAGTTGACCGGTATACTGAATACGTACTCCATCAATCCTGGTGAGGACAACAACGGCTGGGGCACAGAGGTGTATCCTGGTGTAAACGCCCACAACCACCAGCACCTCTTCTGCATGCGGATCGACGCCAACGTCGATGGACCAAAGAACACCGTTTTCATGGTCGATGCAATGCCCTCAGAGGAGCCTGTCGGTAGTGCAGCCAACAGATACGGCAACGCCTTCTATGCAAAGAAGACAAAACTAGCCACCACCGGAGAAGCCAAGACCGACTACAACGGCGCCACCGTACGCACGTGGGACATCTCCAACATGTCCAAGATCCATCCATACAGTAAGAAGCCCGCAAGCTACAAGCTCGTCAGCAGAGAAATCCCCGGGCTTCTTCCTAGGCCTGGGTCTCTCGTCTACAAGCGCGCTGGCTTTGCTCGCCATGCGGTGCACGTTACCAAGTGTAAGTTACAATGCTTCCTCGCCTGTCCTCCCATATATTGATCGGTCCCTGTCTAGATCGCGATGATCAGCTCTGGCCTGCTGGTCTGCATGTGCCACAGACCTCTGGTGAGACCGACGTTGGCCTGCCCGAGTGGATCGGCGACGGCAAGGAGAGCATCGACGACGAAGACGTGGTGCTGTGGCACACCTTTGGCCTGGTCCACTTCCCTGCGCCGGAAGACTTTCCTGTCATGCCAGTTGAGCCCATGACGCTCCTGCTCCGGCCACGCAATTTCTTCGCCAACAACCCGGTCATGGACGTGCCACCGCAACGGTCGGTGAAGCCGAGTCAGGTCAGCGCAGAGGGACCCCCTCCCAGGCTGTAAGCCGATCATGGTGTTGAAGTGCGCACGAGACAAGGGTAATGATGTAGAATGTATATGAAATCGTATTTACGCTCAATATCGCATGCTCATATTCGCCAGTTTAATCATTTCTTGGGGGTTTTGCATGTTTCGCAAAACTCGATGAAGCCCTAGCCATGTCAGAAGGAGGACCAAGAGCTTGCTTGCGTCTACTTGCCAAGTCCTTCCCGGGAGAATCGGTACAGTTGGCGGCGAGTGGCAGTCGTCGTTGCACAGCCCAGCTAAAGGTCTTTGCATTATAGTTGAACATGATGGGCGCACCGGGCGCTCTCTCATGGAAGCCAGCAATAATGTCTGTGCCCGATTAGTCCCCCTCGACGCTTCGTGTGGCAGGGACTGGATCTTACCCTCAAATTGGATTGTCAAGTCCGGATCCTGTCCAGCTCTGAGTCCAAAGCCCACGCCCGTGCCATGCCAGTCGACAGCGCACATTTGCTCCTTCAAGATGCGGTCGTAGTCTTCCTCGGGGCCGAACACAGCAACTTCGAAGATGTCAGTCCGTTCTCTTTTCCGTGACACCAAATTCCCACCTCTAAGGTTGTAGCCCATGTTAACAATACGTGCAGCGTCTTCACGAAGCATCCGATCGACCATGGCAGGGTCGAGGCCTAGGCTGATCACCCATGGGTGATACGCAGGGAGGCCACTGTCTCGTTCGTCAGCATATGTAACGTCTCTCGTTTCTGTGGCGGCTCACGTCATGAATACATTGACCTCTCCGCAGCCTGGAAGGCTCTCTGTGGTCGGCAGCATGCCAACCGCCGACGTGGCGCTCAAGAGAACGGCGGTCAGGAGGGAGGAGACGGAGATCATGGCGCCGGTGAGCTGTTGGGAAGAATGATTAGGGCTAGATGAGGCTGGGAAGGTAGGTCCATCGCTATCAAGTACTCTTCGAAGTATGCTATCCTGCCTCCTAAGTTAATCACATCTCGTATAGCTGCCAATCAGACACAGCGTCGGTTTGAAGCTCTTCCTTCGATACCCGACTGCCCGAATAAATCCTGACAGCTGACAGAGCGTCCATGCATCGGGTACGATAGTGTTAAGATCGCTGCAGGGTTCTTCGGCTCCAAACCAATGGTTCGTCAGCTTCGGGCGCTGCTGTCCGGTTGATCCCCGACTGTTCGGCACCGAAGGACGCATTACATGTACGAACCTAATTTAGCAACCCTTAAGCCAAGCTTTTCTATAATCGTACATTTTGCTGGTTCGTTGACTTAGGTCTCCTCGAACCATATAAATAACGCCGGGAAGCTAGCTAGCCGATTTGTCGTCCTGTGGCTCCCACCACTTCCACATGAAAGTCAGTCCTGACCTCAATCCTCGACGGGCCTCTATCCTCGTTGTCTCCAGTCCCCGGTTCGGGCCGCAAGATGGAATCGTGGCTCGAATTCAAATATCCCGCTGCGCCCACAGAGATGGTTCTCTCCTTGGAGGGCCCAAGGTCTTCTCGCCAGTCAACATCCTCCGTCGTCACCTTCACTCCATGTCCGTCGCGTGTGGCTTTCTGCCCCTTGAAACCACTTCCGCCGATTGTGTGCATGGCAAAGACCCCATCACTGTTCCCCGAGTCATCTCCATTGTCCTTCTTCCACCCGCCTCGCAGACTGTTGCTGTCGCCACTTTCCTTTGTCGAAACCCAGCCCTCGAGCCACCTCATGTAAAGGGGTCTGCAGACCGGGATACCGATGCAGACCATTGTTGTGCAGAGCTCCGCTGCATGCCATATGATAATGCCCACCACGTCTTTCAGATAGTTTGGGCTGCCCAGGTTCTTCAGCTCGATCGCTCGTTTGATGCCGCATGCCGCAGCGAAGACACCCAGGCTCATCGAAACAGCAATGAGCCACTTTTCCTTTCGCGGCATGTTGAGCTTCCAGAGGAGAAACCACGGGAACGCGGCGTACCAGATATCGAGGACCACGGACCAGCCGCCCGCATACGTCGCGATCGGACCGGGGTCGATTGTGCATTTCCCATCGAGTCGACGGTCCCAGAGGTAGGCCACCGGCTGGCAGGAGAACCAGAAGACAAAGAGCGAAGCAACGACAGCTGTGGCGAGGAAGAAGTCGGGGACCCAGATGGCGATCTGGCTTCGACGCGTCGTGACGAGGCGAAGGAGGAAAAGGGCGAGTGACGTTTTTGACAAGACCGTGCCGACGACGAGTACTGTTTGCCCGATGGCGGAGTAGAGAATCGCCTTTGTGATGGCTTCCATGCCCGCTACGGGTCCGAGGTCGTTGATAATGTCGTCCATGTCGCGACCAAATCCGTATGTCGAGGAGATGGTCATCATAATATCGTAGACTACAAAGGTCACCTAGGGGGAGGTTAGCCAGCCTGCCTCGCCATTCGAGGTTCATGACGTACGAAGGAAGCGTTGAAGAAATGATCATCCAGCCCATACGACTGCACAATTTTAATGCGCGTATAGAGTCGAAGCAGGACGAAGATCAAGGTGATGCCTGTCAGACTCCAGAGAATACCCAACATGGACGGCGCCAAGCCTCCAATGCCGGGCTTGGGACTCTGTTCCATGGTCCTCGAAGCTGATATTCTTTGTCCAGATTGCTGGAAGTTGAGAGACACGTAGAAGACTAGGGATCCCAGGGGATTCTATACTTGCATGTCGAAGGCCAGAAGTGCATCCAGCTCCTGACCCACCGCCTGCTAAGGCTGTGAGCCTCATATAGAACCCCAGACACGGCAAGATTCCGTTGCCATTTTGCGGCACACAGCCCCAGGTTCTTGCTGTGCTTGCTTCTGTTACTTACATGGACTCGACGGACGGGTCGATGACTGGAAACCAGGGATCCACCCAGGGGTGACGGTTCGTCGCAACATGCAAGGTTTCCAGCCGACTTATACCCTCTACCGCGTGCCTTTTGTGGTTTGATTCTAAGAGTCTACCATTTTATAAAGTACATGTTAGGCTTCAGTGTGTGTTGAGCACAAGGCCACATAGCCATGCTCCATTGATACGGATACAAGCGTCCGAATGGAGAGCCAGTACGTCCCCGGTGCAACACATTCCGCACATGTAGACGACTCGAGAACGAGATTCGGGTCTCCTGCCGTCTGGAGTAGGTCAAGCCGCCCTGTCCCTCTTCCCACACTTTTCTCATGAGCAAAGTATCATATGCGGTTGGTCGCAAGCCTCTGCAGGGGAGTCTGCAACAGTCTTGGCAGATGGCCCTGCATCGCAAAGCTTCGCAGTGAATACGCCTGGAAATCCCAGAATCGCAATTCAAGAAGAACTGCCGGGCGTGATTGGACCGCTCTCGGGCAGTGTGAGAATTCTGACATCCTCCTCCATCGACAAGATGCTCTGTGCAAACATGAAAGCCTCCATGTTGAGCTGGATCGTTCGTGCTTCTGTGCCGTGCTGCAGCCGCACACGGCACACCCCTGCGTGCAGAAAGACCTATCACATTCGTCAATGGTGCAATACGTAAAAGCCCATGAAAGCAACGACAGCGCGCGGAAACTTGGACATGGAGAGCGTCTTGGACGCTTCATAGGCCCGGGGCCGTATGCATGTTGGCGGTAGCCACATAACATTGATGCAGGCGACTGCTACCCCAGCCGGCGGAAATGCCTCTTTTCGCTCCGTCCCATAGCATTATAGAAGCAATGGATACCGGTTGCATAGCGATTCTGAACGAGGCTTGCTTTTCTCTCTCATACATGAGAGAAGAAAGCATTCCGGGTGACGACTGTTTGACCATCCGCCACCATGAGTGACAATGCCACATACCGAGACGGGGGGCTTTCGTCGAGCTCGCTCAAGGGCGACCACTCCTTGAGAAACGCCGCCATTTTGATGTTGCTCGCGCCCGTCCTATCAGCCTCCCTCTGGTATTGTGTCCATTACACCTCATCACCGCTCAAGAAGTATCCTGGGCCGTTCTTGGGAGGTAAGTTTCTTCCCAGAGGCTTACGTCGCATACTGATTTTTGAAAGCATGGACCAACTTCTACCGCATGTACTATGCGTACACGGGCAAGATGCACCTCATCAGCAAGAAGCTGCACGATCAGTACGGCCCCGTCGTTCGCATGGCCCCCAACTACATCGACGTCGACTACTCCTCTCTCATCAAGACCTGCTTCGATGTGCAGGGCGTGTGGCAAAAGGTTCGTCGAGATAATTGTAGAGTCAGGGAACATGGGTCTAACTGCAGCAGACGGAGTGGCATGCGGTCAGTGGCGCCATGGTCGACGGTAAACTGTTCTTCAACATCTTCTCCGAGGTGCGTGCCGCTGAGCATGCGAGGATGAAGAAGCCCATCGCCAAGTACTTTTCCGCGGCCGGCGTCGCTCCGTTCGAACCTCACGTGGATGCCGTGCTGGCGTCCTTGGTACGAGTATTCGACGAGCGCTTTGCGGTCGAGGATGGGTTCGGCGAAGCATTTGACTTCAGCTCCTGGATGAACTACTGTACGTGAGACAGGCACCCAGTTTATTGGAATCCCCGCAACTGACCTTGCACAGATGCTTGGGACGCTGTGGCCAAGACGACGTGGAGTCAACGAGTTGGGTACCTCGAAAAGGGGCATGACTTTGATGGATCCCTCCACACGTCGGAAAAGGCCATGGACTACCTCGTCACGGTCGGTATGAACCCCAAGCTCGACAAGCTGTTTGACAAGAATCCTGTGTATCGTATTGGCCCTCCCACCTTTGGTGCGATCACCAACCTGGGCCTGGGTCATCTCATGGGTCGCATGAAGGGCGAGGACAAGCACGATCCCGCGAAGCCAGACTTTCTCGACCGCTACCTGGAAGCGCAACAGAAGCATCCCGAGATTGTCGATGTGTATCGGATCCTCTCCTACATGCTTGTCAACATTGCAGCTGGGGCGGACACGACCGCTTGCAGCCTACGCTCCGTGTTCTACCTGACGCTGAAGCATCCCCAGGTCTACAAGCGCTTGGAGAAGGAGATATTGGGCGTCAAATTCTCGACGCTCCCGACGCCATACGCGGAAGCACGGCAGCTACCGTATCTCGAGGCCGTCAGCCGCGAGTGTTTCCGCTACCTGCCAGGGAACTGCATGGCGCAAGAGCGCTACGTGCCTGAGGGGGGCTTGACACTGCCAGACGGGTCCTTTGTACCCCAAGGCACAGCCATTGGCTTCAACGCATACGTGCTGCACCGGAACAAGGAGGTCTGGGGCCCTGACGCGGAGGAATTCAGACCTGAGAGGTGGCTGCAAGATGAAGGGGAGTCCGACGACGAATTCGCACAGCGGATGCAGAAGCTGAACAATGCGGATCTGTCGTTTGGCGCGGGCTCGAGGAAATGCATCGGCATGAACCTGGGCAGGATGGAGGTCTGCAAGACGGTCGCGACGATGATTCGCATCTTCGAGTTTGAGCTGGCAGATGCGGACAAGGAGTGGTCGGTTCATAACAGCATCTTCCCTCGGCAATCTGGCGTGGAACTGAGACTCAAGAGGAGGGACGGTATGAAGGAAGTCATCGCGGGCCTGGACACGACATATTGAGCGTCAGGGGGATGACCAAGCCACTGAACTTGGTTTGCGTCGCTCTTGAACTGCCCATGAGCATGAGATGTTACTTACCTACCTGGTACCATCACTGTTGGCGCTGAAACATAAGGCAATGCTTGCATATTTGTAGGGTAGGTAGACTGTCCAGGTGTGTCTGGCTACCCGTAGACAATAACCTTGTTAGGAGTGGTGCCAATATTGAGAAAGAAGTGCAGCCTGTGAAAGCCTGAGGGCCGCACAAGGCCGTTAAGAGACATAAATTCGCACCTTCACACAGGCGTATATCCACAGCACGAAACCATAGGCGGCTAGATTTTGTTCACCAGCGTTAGCGACTTTGTAGAGTGAGTGAGGTACTGTTTTCTCCCTCGTGTGCATGCGTGCCTGTGTTGAATTGGAGACATAACGTCTGGACATTTCATCGGAAAATAACCATCCACCGTGTTAGGTCAGTCGACCAGGCCACTCTCGCGCGAGGCAGCTCAATAAAAGGCCGACGTTGAAAAGCACAGAAGGTAGTACCGGGCGAGGGCAATATGAATAATCAGACGATTGTAATTATCCATCGCCGATAAATGACAAGTCGACGTCGATCATGCTGATTGAGACTGTTCAAGACCAAAAGCCGCCCGAGGACAATTAGCTCCGGACGCGACGGTGGTCTTGGCGCACAAGATAGGGCACTAACAGCGCTGGGTGGCACGGCGCCGGCGGGGCAGCTAGCCCGCTGACGCCCCACCTCCCGGGGCCCGAGTGCATTCCCGAAGGGGGGCTAAAAATTAGAGGCTTGCCTACTACTCAGACCCCTTGAAGGCCTATGACTTCATCGGCATCGCGATGCTATGTCAGATCGTGTCCCAGATCGAATATGCGCCGCCTGGCGCTGGCCAGAGAAAGCCCCGACGCCACGAGTAACGCAGCCCATGAGAGGCGCATGACGCATCACCATCTGACTGGATTGTTGACATGGACCTCCCTCCGGACAGCAACCTCCGGGAGAAGGGTAAAGCACCTCACCTTACTCGACTTCCCCCCCGGCCTATTATTGCTTCTCTCACTTTGCTTGATTCATCGTAGTATACCCCGTTGACGACAGAACTTCATCATCCAGGGTCCTACATGCGCCCTTCTGCATTACGGAGCACAGAGATCGCACATCTTTGTCGAACCAGACCCGATTCGCTTGGCCACGCGCTTCGCTCGCGCGCCCAACTGTTCACTACAATGCCCGCAAAACGTAAAAGGAACATGTCGCAGCAAGAAACTCCCCCATCCACCGAGCCAACGCGTCGAAGGAGTGATCGCAACCTGGAAAAGCTCTCTGCGGCCTCCGATGCGGTAAAGGCCGACCCGACCGCCAAGCTTGGCGTGCTGAACGATGGACTCGGGAACGGGGAGAGAAGACCACGAGCCCGGGGCAAGAACTCCTACGAGAGCAGAAAGGATGTGGAACGCGCCGTGCGCAATCTGCAAGCCATGGAAAGCGAGCTGCAGACTACGGTCCGGAATCAGCGCAAGGCCCTCGAGACGTCAGAGGTGAAACCTATTGGCGATGAAGCGACCGACGGAGACGCAACCATGCCGCTCCATCCCACCCTGCCACCACGACAGGGCAAGCAAGTCGTAAACGAGGGCGAAGATCGCTGCGCCAACTCGGTCGAGCAAGCACCTTTGGACGGCCGCAAGGCTGAGCTGGCAGAGGGCGACATAGCTGCCGCCGCCAGGGACGCCGAGGCAGAGGACGACGGGGTGCAAAGGGGCGCGCGACGACCGCCCCCGGTCAATAGTGAGATTCTACCACTTCCGTGGTCAGGTCGCCTGGGCTATGTGAGATGTTGCAACCCTGGGATTCGTCGCGGTCAAGTGCCCGGCCTGACAACCCCCTTTGTTCAAACATACGTGCGGAAGCTAACTGCGTCCTTCTCCTCCTCTAGGCATGTCTCAACACTTATTTGAGAGCTTCGAACCCAACGGTCTTCTCCTCCAGGACCTGTCGCATGAGCTCAATTGTTGAGCATCGCCACCCGTTGCGCAACCCCGACGAGCCCGAGCATGCGACAAAGAACCGACCTGACAAGGAACAGCCGGCGGACATTGAGAGGGGCCAGAGGTACCTGCAAGAGATGGGCCTTGCCAACGCCAGGGACATTGTCAAGATGCTGCGGTGGAACGAGAAGTACGGTATCCGATTCATGCGACTCAGCAGCGAGATGTTCCCCTTTGCGAGCCATGCCGAGCACGGATACGCGCTGGAACCCTTTGCCGCGGAAGCCCTGGCGGACGCCGGTAAAGTTGCTGGGGAACTGGGCCATCGACTGACGACACATCCGGGCCAATTCACTCAACTTGGTAGTCCGAGGAAGGAGGTAATTACGGCAGCGATACGAGACCTGGAGTATCACGCAGAAATGCTGTCCCTGCTCAAGATGCCAGAGCAGCAGGACCGGGATGCGGTCATGATCCTGCACATGGGCGGCACGTACGGGGACAAGGCGGCCACCCTCGACCGCTTCCGCGAGAACTATAAAACGGTATCGCAAAACGTCAAGAACAGGCTGGTTTTGGAGAACGACGACGTTTCGTGGACGGTGCACGATCTCCTGCCGATTTGCGAGGAGCTCAACATCCCCATGGTGCTGGATTTCCACCACCACAACATCCTCTTCGACGACAGTGTGCGCGAGGGCACTCTCGACATTATCGGATTGTACGACCGCATCGCCAAGACGTGGTCGCGCAAAAATATCCGGCAGAAGATGCACTACAGCGAGCAGACGTCCGCCGCCATTACCCCACGAGAGCGACGCAAACACTCGGCGCGCGTGCGTACCCTGCCGCCCTGCCCCAACGACATGGACCTCATGATCGAAGCTAAGGACAAGGAGCAAGCCGTCTTTGAACTGATGCGGACCTTCAAGCTGCCCGGCTGGTCCACGTTTAACGACATTGTGCCTTTTGAGCGCGACGACGAACCCAGAAAGGCCGTCATGAAGAAGAAGACTGGCAAGGCCAAGCCACGCAAGCGCCAAAAGGTGAAGAAGGAGGACGACGAGGAAGGGGATGATGAAAACAATGCAGCGACGCAACAGGATGGCGTGAACGAGGACGACGGTATCGAGGTGCCAGAGAGAGTTGTGAACCCCGAGGATTTTGGGATGGGCGGTCCTGACAATCGTGTCTATTGGCCTGAGGGCATGGAAGAATGGCTCAAGCCGAGGAAACGCGAGGTTAAGAAGGGGAAGAAGACGGAGGAGGTGGAGGGTTGAGCAGTACCACCCCCCTGTGTTATCTGTAAAATTGTGCTTTGATAGACCATTTGCGTGTGTAACGATGGAAACAGTATTGTGGGCCTTGCTGCAAAGGAATAAACGAATGTGCGCGGAAACGGTGTAAGGATTGATCAGCGACGTATTGTTTATTCAGGGGGTAGTCGTAGTCTTGGTGTGTATAGGGTATGTGTAAAGCACCACCAGCCAAATTTTCACAACGCGGAACATCTGTCGAGCACTGTGATGGTCTGGTATTTCACGTTCAAGCATATACCAGTGAAACTCCTCGCCATGACTGCGCAAAACTTCGACTCGCAGTCCCGGGCCTTCCTCGAGTGGTTCAAGTCCATTCCTGGCGCTACGTTCTCGGACGCCATCGAGCTTGTCGACCTGCGCTCCGCGAATGCTGGGCGAGGAATCAGTACGATTCCCCCGACAATGCCATGACCTGTCCCTGCTGCTGACCGCAAACAGTTGCCACAAAAGACATTGAGGAAGACAGCATTCTCTTCACAATCCCCCGAACTCACATCCTCAGCAAGCAGACCTCGGCGCTTGTGTCAACACTGCCCCAAGTTTTCGATGCGGATCAAGCGCCTGCTGACCCAGAGAATGGTTTCGCGGTCAAGCAGGATCGATGGACGTCTTTGATCCTGGTCATGCTGTACGAGTTTCTCCAAGGCGATGCATCGTCATGGAAGCCATATTTTGATGTGCTCCCAGAGAGCTTCAACACGCCCATGTTCTGGTCTGACGCGGAGCTCGACGAGCTTCAGGGGAGCGCGACACGTCAAAGGATCGGAAAGGAGGAAGCGGAGGAAATGTTCAGGACAAGGATTATCCCAGTTATCCGTCAGAATGCCTCAGTGTTCCCGCAACAGGAAGCTGTGAGTGATGATCAGCTAGTAGCGCTGGCCCACCGCATGGGGAGTTTAATCATGTCCTACGCATTTGACCTGGACAAGGACGACGACAGCGACGAGGAGGACGAGAATGAGGATGGATGGCAAGTGGACCGCGACGATGAGCTTTTGATGGGCATGGTACCCATGGCCGACATGCTCAACGCAGACGCTGTTTTCAATGTGAGTCGTCAGCGAATCATTTCGAGAGGAGACGTGACTGACTGACTGTGCAGGCCGTCATCAACCACGCTGCAGATTCATTGACTGCAACAGCCACAAGGCCTATCAAGGCAGGAGAGGAGATTCTCAACTTTTACGGTCCTCTAGCAAACTCGGAATTGCTCAGGAGATACGGCTACGTGACCGAGGCGCACATGCGCCACGACGTGGTCGAGATTTCCCCCGAGGTCATCGAGGCAGCCGTCAAAGCAGAACTGCAAGTCGACGACTCGGTCCTGGAGAAAGTGCGCGCAAAGCTCGAGGAGCGCGATCTGGCCGACGAAGGCGCCGTCATCGAATGGGACACGAGCGCCGTGGAAGACGATGGCACATTGTTGGCACAGGATCTCTCGCGCGACTCGCTCGAGGAGCTCAACGCGTTGCTTGAGGCGTATCTGAAATATGTGGAAAAGTACAGCCAAGATCGCAAGAGGCCGCGCGAGGACGCTGCCATCAGCATACTACGACGAATCGTGCACGACATTCAGGCGAAATACACCACGTCGCTGGAAGAGGACCAGCGTTTGCTCAGCTCGCTGGGGGCCATGGATCGACGGAAGATGGCGGTCGTCGTGCGGCTGGGGGAGAAGATGGTCTTGCAAAAGCTGCAGTCTGTAGCCATGGGCGCACAGTCAGATCAAGGGCCTGGGGAGGGGAGCAAGCGCGCGAGAACTTCGAATTGAGTCGGCGCGTACGTCGACGCCCACCAATCGTCGACGGCGTCAATATAAGACCCTTGCGGCATATGCCGGTCCATTTCTCTCTGGTGTTTGTAGTCATGTACATGTAGGTGTGGATGCGAAACAGGTATCTTGTGTCACCCCAGAGTCCCGTCTGCAACACACTCCCGCTGCTACGAGCATATCATGTTGTTTGTGGTATAAGATGAAATGATGCCTCGACTCGCGCGTCCCTCCTGATTGTGATTCAGATTATTTACTTTGAATGTGATGTACATACTTTTCCTCAGTGTCCCTCGGTCCTTTTCCAACTACATCATTGATTACTGTCTGCTTGGCGAAACGACAACGTTCATCATCCTTGACCGGTCCAAGTACAGACACAGGCTGAGGCAATGCTGCCCAACGACGCCCACGCGACCGCACCGCCAGTCTGGTCCGTCTCTCGTCTCTTCTCCCAAGAAGGATTCCTCGGCGCCCACGTCGATCTCCGCGTTAATAAATCACGTGTGTCGATTGATTTTGCGCAGAAAAGCCCATGGCGATCTAAACCGGTGAAACGACGTCGCTGCGAGCGAGGCTGAGCTTACAACATCCATCCTCCTCCTCACCGACATGATGGAGCAACATCTGTGTCTTGGCCAACACGATCTTGCCTGGTCGCCTTGTGGACAATTCCAAGAGTTCCTTGTCTGTGTAGCACCGCCAACTCACCCGCCCGGCCATCAAATCATCAACGTCGACTTTGTGTCAGGTCCTAGAAGGCATCCTGTGTAACACACCATAGCGAGTCGCATAGCCAAGATGCAACTCATTCGACTGTGCTGACGATGTTGTTGGGCTCAGCATCAGTGCTCGAGGCAGCGACACTCACTGGCGACCTTTATTCACACCGAGACGAGAGCACGCCTACGGTATACCAGTCTGATCAAGCCGTGGGGGTTGGGATGATGGAGGACTGAGCAGCGGTGCTGTCAGCTCGCTCAGGGGCTATGTCCTCCAGCTGCATCGTGGCGATGGGGGCTTGTGGCTTGCTCAGTAGGGCATCCTTGGAACGGATACTCATAGCCTTCCCGCCAGCACATCATTCTCAAGTGCAGAAAGATGGTGTCGCCAGATCGAGAATGGCCCATCGCTTCCTCTTCGTTTGCCCTGGTGAGAAGCACACCACCTCCTCAATTCACGTCCCGGGATGGTCCGTTGGCCCCCCAAGCCGGAACGGTAATCTGGACGAGTCAGACGCGTCTCTCACACTACTGGCCGGCCTCTCGGCCTCTATTTCCAGATAGTGATGCGCTGAAATGGCCCTGAGTCTGCCTGAGTCTGCGAGTGTCGGGGTTAAGGACGCAGAGTGATGCGCTGGGCTTTGCAGGCGGTGAGACAAGTGCAAAGAGTGCTCACTATGGGACCTGGTCTGGGTGATGTCGAAACGGACATCAGAATCGACGATTGGGGGTCGCTCGACGCCAAGATAACATGAAGTCATGTCAACTTGACCGTACTGTTCCAGAGACTGCTGTCTACCAGGGTCGTGTTGTTGGGAACGCCCAACTGGTCCGACGCCTTCTTCGTGGACTTGCTTCGGGCATCAAAGTGTTCAATCTCAGACGCCAGCTCGAGTATAAGAAGCTGTCCATGAGCGCTACAAGAAGGACAATTTCTGGATATGAGGCAGTCAAAGCGGCCTTTCCGAGAACAAAATGGGCTCTAAGCAAGACAAACGCAGTTTCGCGGCCCAAACCCCTGATACGGGGAAAGACTCCAGTGTAAACCTTTTGTTGATGATGTCAAAGATTTGACAAGACTAACTTGGACCAGTCACGCTCCTCAGACCCCAGGAAGCAATCACCACACCGGGAGAAGAAGTCTGGCAAAGCGTCTAGTGCTTCTGTTCCCACCAGCAGCTCGTCCGATCGAGGACTGACCTTCCTCTTTGTCATCACAGAGCTGGTCACCACTCACATTTTCACCGACTCGTGGGGCCAGCCTGGGCCGCCGGATACTTCCCATGCCTATCTTACAGAACAGGAACGACCGAGTGGTGTGATGCGTTACGACAACGGCATCGTCACGGCAGCAGCCGACCAATGCGCGTGGATGCGAGATGACATTTCCAGAGTCGGCAGCATCAACTACATGGTCGACCACGAGCCCCGCGTGGCGGTCACGTACAGCCAAGGCGCCGTGTTCTCTTGCAACCCCCTAATGCCATTCGCCATGGTCAAGACAGATCCCTCCGTGCAGGAGACATACTACCACGGCGAGCTTTCAGGCCAGACAGAGGACCATAAATGGCAGCCCTTGCGCTTCTTTGCCCCGCTGGGCGCCGACAGGACGCCTACGGGTGTTTCCCAGGCTGTCTTCTCCAGCAGCCTGACGGCGGCACACATCGGAGGCGTACCAAGGCCGTTTGTCGCCGGGAGGCATGCCAGTTGGCTCGGTAAGCTTGTGCCGACTACGTACGACAGCCCCCTGAGCAACGCGCCGAGATCGGCTGGCCTGGGTGGCGAGCTCACCATTCTGCTTGCCCTGATGACTTTCACCGCGCCTGTGGAGATGGACTGCATTTCACGAGCGCATACGGTCTTCCTGAACCATAATGCGCGGTGGAGATACGGGAAATGGCTGCATAACGACAAGACAGGCGGTTGTGAGTTGTGGTCTTTCTTTGGCATCCTAAGAAACGAGCTAACAGGACTGGCTTGGTAGGGACAAGATCCGTCGAGGAACGCCCGAGAGGGGTGCTCGTGACAGTGTCGCTTGACCCGTGGAATCCACAGGGTTCGACGAGGGAGAAGCTGTCCAACTTTGAATTCTTTGGCAGTCCGGCTATACGCGAGGGTTAGCCATGCTGCGTAGAGAGGCATACAAGTACAGATAGTATATGAATTTTGTCTATACCACGGTCGTTACGGCGTCTAAGTACAATGCGAGATCTGCCGGGGGGCGTTCCCCCATTTCACTGAACGCCTTGAATCGCAAAGAATGATCAAGTCTCGGACAGGCGGGTGGGTGCCCTCTCTTCCAGCGCCGTGGCGCAAGTACCGCCTCAACCTGAGAGGATACCTAATGGAAGCCCGTACATGGACGTGCATATAAGATTTAGATTGATATCGTATATACAGGCTCACGTTTCAGGACACGTCCGGCAGACGTACTGCAATGTCGCCTGACTGTGTGATGTATCGAACCCAAGGCAAGGAGGGGTATTGCAGCTGTACAAGTTAGCGCTGGCCTGGCCGCTGCGAGCGATGCACGTACCTTTGGCTCTGTGATCTTGAGGTACCGCACTTGGATACCACTGGTTGTGAAGTAGGGGATCTCGAACTTGATCTGGATGGGTCGCTTGCCCGCCTTGCCGCCCGCGCCACCCATGCTGCCACCGAAGCCGCCCGTCATGCCTCCGCCCGTCTCGTCGTCGCCCCTAACACTAGGCAGACCGAGTTCGGCACGCATCATGAACTCCTTGTTTCCGCCGAATTGCTTAATCTTCCACACAATGGCACTCTGCTCGGGCGCGTAGTGCACGGAGCCAATGTTGGTTCGGAAGCGGGGCGAGTCGGCGTCGTCCGGCACGGGGACGATAATCTCCACGTTGTTGGCGGTGGAGCGGCGCTTGAACTGCGATTTGGCCTTGAGCATATACTCGATGCGGGAGCCCGAGTGCGACTCGACGACGCACTCCACCCAGATCAAGGGCTTGACCTGTGTGTTGAGGCGGTAGGACATGAGCTCGAATTCGCCGTCGGGGGGGATGAAGGAGATGGTCCGGTCGTTTTCGAAGCGCGAGAGTCGCACGCACTGGTGGAATTTGACGTCCTCCATCTCAATGGCCTTGCCCCGTGTGGAGCGCCCCGTCGTCTCGAACATGACCTTGTCGTTCAGGCCCAGACGCAGCTCAGGCATACCGCTGAGGTAGCACTTCATCTTGATGGCCCCCAGAATCTCAGAGCGTAGCACGTTGCCGTTGGCGCTGACAAGCAGGTTGAGCGACTCGACAACATCCAGAAAGACTTCGTTCTTCCGGTATCGGATCCCCTCCGAACGCCACGAGACAGCGTTGGTGACTGCGATGGGCGGCCGCGCCTGGATCTCGAGCTTGTGTGATTCTTGTGTGATGTATTCTTGGAGGATTTTCGATTCGGTGGTTTGCGGGTAGCCAAAGTCCATCATCTCATCGAGCAGCTCGTATATAATGACAAAATTGTCTCGGATGGACTCCTCCTCCAGGATCTTAAAGTACTCGGTGAAGACTTCGACGACCTTGTGTAGGAACAGGAGGATCTCGGCCGCATTGGTGTTTCGCTTTGTGAGGGCGAGGACGTAGAGGTTGTTATGGCGAATGTAGAGATACTTTCAAAGTTTAGCTAGGTCCATTGCGCAACGCCCCGCAGCCGGACAACTCACATTGATGCCCTCGTGCGAGAAGCAAGGAGGCACAGCCGAGGACTCTTCTTCCGCATCCGATAGCAGCACTGGGAACTTCTCCACGGCTGACATGGGGATGTCACCTCTGTAATTACGAGCAAGGAGGGTCTGCCCAGTCGTGTCAGTCTGGCAAGGTCCCTTGAAAGCCTCGATTACACAACCGTACCTTGCCCTTCAGGTCGAGAAAGAAAAGTGCAGACGCCATTGCAGTGGTTGGGAGACTGAGCTACCGTCGCGGGGCAGGAGGTCGTGTGCGACAATGGGCGGGTTTGGCGCAACGGCCAGGAGTAGGTCGCTCGAGGTCTTCGCTGTACATGCAAATCAGGTCCTCTATCGTGCGGGGAATCTCAGTTGAACAACATGTCCGTCAAGCTCGTCGGTTTCGTGGGTGGGCGCGGGAGAGGTTGCTGGACAATTATCGTGACATCGCGGTTGCGTCCAACTGTCAATGTTTGGACCAGTCTCACCGCAGGCTGCCACTCCAACAAGGGGGTCAGGCTATTACGCCCAAGCTTCCACTGGCTTGCTTGGATGTTGGCCGGCTCAACCCCGGGACCTTGTCGACTTGACTAGTCCCGTACTAGCGTAGCGTGCTACCACGTGACATGTGCCATATCACCAAAATTTGCAGGCCTCACTCGCGTTCGAATTTCCTTTCCTCTCCCAACGCGCCCATTAGACAGTGCGGTCCATCTTTCAGCTTGCAACCGGTTGTGGCATTCTGTCACTTCCAATCCGCAGCTCGTGGTTGAGACACGCGATTTCGAGGCGCGGAGAAGGAGGGAAATTTTCTATGGTTCCATAAGAGCTGCCCAAATTAGGACTTGCGTCCATCTCGTGGCTTGGGCGGCGTCAGAGGAACCAGACATTTTGAAGTGACCTCGTCAAGTGCATGGCGTCATGATTGTTTTATCAGGGTTCTTTGCGCAACGAGTGTAGTTGCGTCCACGGAGTTGGTTTTCGTTGGCATGATTCCTCCGACAGCAGCACCGCGCATGTGCCCATGACGGTGCTATATCGTTCAGTACTTGACAGAAGACTTGGCGGCCTTCTTTGCCTTATGCGGAAGAGCTGTTGTTTTGGTTCTGGCCATCCAGGTGCCCAAAAATTTGCAAAACTGATGATTGCGTTGTTGGGTCGTTTGTCTCGAAGTCGGCATTGACTTCACGGTCGCTTACAACACGTGAAGTAGGACGGCAACCTTGAGTGTGCGGTCCCATTGTGCGCCTCGACAACATTCTCCAGCACCAACGTCGAAATAAAGAACTTTTAGACAATGGTAGGCAGCCACAGCTGGCTGTTCCTGCGAATGCATTGTATCAGCATCGCAAGCCCAGGTAGGGTCAATGATTGCTAGTAACTCTAGGGTATGCATTGTCGGAGGTGGTGGTGGTGACCAAGGACCGGAGTCGAAAGGCCGGTATTAGCTCGAACTGAAAATTCGGACACCTCTGTTAGCGTCCTCGCGGGTGATCCAGCCACGCACTAACGAACATTCTCCAAGGTAAGGTAGGCTTCAGACATGTGATTGCTGTGCCGGCTCAGATGTGGGGCCCCAACGGGCCTAACCTGGGATCCTTGTCTGACACGTGCAAAGAGTGGCGTACTAGAGGCGGACACGAAGACGCATCGCCAACCTTTTCGGCAACCAGCTTCGCCGGAGACGAGTTGGCCGACGGCGTCGCTAGAATAACGCGGGGTTAGTCGTGAGTTTCAGGGCGTGATTGTCGGCGTGATGCTGCATGAGCCAAGTGAGAAGGCAGTTGTTGGGTTCGGCCTGGCCTTGTCACATGCAATTGCCACCGCTAGTATTGGCGATTCGCAAAACTGCCAACTAGCCTCATCACACGGCAGCATTTGGGACCGTCAAAATTAATTAAAGAGGTTAGACGTAACGACAGGCGGGCAAAGGTCAAACGAGCGCGGCGCGGACCCTGCAGCAGCTGTCTACGCTAAACGCCCGCTTAGAAGTTAGAGCATTGTGAAAATGGAAGTGACGGAACCTGAGCTTGGGAGGCGTCCTGCGGACATAATTGGCGCCCCCCCATCTTCCAGGATGAAAGGCATTTCACCCAGGCGCATCTCTTCTTTTCCCCGCCTACTTTATGATCACATTCAATTCCTGACTCGCGAGTTCGAAACGGTCGTCATTGGGTGCCCTGTGATTATCATCGCTAGGCCCAGCAGTGTAAGGTAAGGCAGGGCTTATCGCCGATCGCGCCGCCCGCAAGGCTGGGCAGAATCACATGCTCGCGCAAACAACCAGAGGCCACCAACCTGCCCCATCTTGAGACTCCAAGGCACAGACTTCAGTCCCATTATTATCAAATCTCTACCGGCATCTTCGAGTCGCCAAACTTCATACTCGAGAAACATACGCTCACAGCACAGGCGACATGGCACCCTCAGCCGACCAGGGTGCCAATTCGCACGCTCATGACGGCTCGTCGCACGCCCACCACCCTCGCTCGTCGCCTCACCCGGCTCCACCTCCACCTGCTTACTCGCAAGCGACGACCCCGAACTCGAGCACGGCGCAACGAATGGAGGCGAGCGCCATCCCCCCAATATCACTACAGAACGACGGCCAGCGCCATGTGCTCCCGCCCCTAAGCCAACTCGCGGGTGTCCAATCCCTCCCGATACGCACCGAGACGACTGAGATGGCCAACTATCCACCCCAATGGAGCACCCCGAGTGCACTCACCGCACAAGAAATGCCAGCGCCCCCAGCACCAGTCTACCGTTCCGATTTCAGGTCCCTCGCGGAGGCGGACAACTATGGAAGCAACAGCGTGTCGAGCGTAGCATCCTCCGAGTACCGCGCGGACGCGAGGTCGGCTAGCGTCAACATTGACGATCCCGATGTTCGCATTGCGGCTGAAGCCCTTGGAGATCTTCGAGCCGGTATGTAAAGGCCTTGGCTCCCACTGCGATTATTTGACTGACAATTTAGTAGACTTCGTCTCTTCACCATCCGATAGCAATGCTGGCCTTCCACTGAGCCCGCCGTCGCTAGCAACGCAGCTGGGTCGATCGCAATCGCAGTCGCACGCGCGGCAAGGAGAGGTAGAGCCTCTCTTCTCGCTATTGACGACATCTCATCCGCTGTTGGCAACAACCATTGAGAATGCGAGCTCCGCTTACGGAGGCGCCAAGAATTTCTCGCCTCGTTTCAAATCCAGCGCAGAGTACGTCGAGGGTTACTTGAGCCCCATTGCCAACACGGTGGGCTCTGTCGGCCGTGTGACTGGCGTGGAAGGTGGCGTGCGATGGTTTTTGGGTGCTGGCAGGAGACAGAACTCGGATGTCGAGGCTTCGTCAAGCTCTAAGAAGCGACGCAAAGTGAATCCAGCCGAGTCTGAGCCTCTGACCAAACGACGCCTCGAGGCCCAGGACGTCGCCGCCCTCATAGAGGTTGGCAAGATCCAGGACGCGTACCCAGGTGCCCCCAGAGGGGAGCGTCGACCCTCGTTCGCAAGCACGACGGATACCCTGCCAGCCTACGACGGGATGCACGCCCCGGCCTACACGGAAACGACAGATCCTCGGGCCGGCGACGTAGACCGTGGCAGCACACCCTGGCAGTCGCGCCTTATAATGTCGACATCCGGGCTCAGTGTGGCCATGAGCGATGAGAGCCTGCGCAGCCTCAAGTACTGTCTCAAGTGGCTACGCTGGGCCAATGGACACATGGGTGGTGTTATTGGCTCGCTCAAAACGACTCTGGAGCAGTACGACAAGCCGCGCGACGAAGAGACCGCCCCAATGCAGGATGCGGAGAAACAAGAGGTGTCTATGATCGAAAAGCCGACGGGAGAGCAAGGGGAACAGCAACCCTCTCGAGCCGAATTGGCCTCCCGAATTAACACTCTCAAGGGAGACGTGCTCAAGACTTTGCATGATGCGATTAATATGGTTTCCCGTTACGCCGGAGGCGCCCTGCCCGAGAATGCGCGCGTGCTGGTTCGCAGTCACCTGACGAGCCTTCCCCAGCGCTTCCGCTACGCCACCATGTCTGAGAACCAGTCCGAAGCCCAGGACAGTGAGTCTGCTGTCCGTGAAGGCGCTCACAAGGTCTTGGTTCTTGCCAAGGAGGGACTCGACATGGTGTCCCAAGTCAGTGGCATCGTGGACGGGACCATTGTCAGTGCCGAAGAATGGTGCGAGCGTATGGGGAGGAAAAAGCGTGACAGCAATAGCGGAGAGCCCTCGGGCGCCATTCTTCCCCAGGTTGAGAAGGACAGGGACGACGTTCAGATGACCCAGTAAGGGCGCAGGTTGCGGTGGCTGAAGCGATTGATACCACGTGTTTGCCCAGGCTGGCTTGGATTTTCCCTTTCTTGGTTTCTTTCAGTTACGAACGGGATGCAAAGAGATGAATCGGCGTCTTGGCGAATTGAGTTGCTGCCTTGTTGATTATCCGGCTGTCTCCTGTTTAAGAGCGAAGAGGAGCGGATCAGAATAGTCTTTCACAAGCGATTATAAGCCGAACAGGAAATGAATTGCTATGCTTCTACTATCTGAAGGTTGTAAGTGCTGTTTAAGGTGAGTGCTCGCTCCTGCGAGGTCCAGCCGTCTTGATCAACGAGCTATCACGTTGATCGCACCCATTCTTCAATGACAGCTTGGATCTGGTCACTGTTCTTCTCCATGAACATCATGTGACCATTGCCGTGGATCCCAACCTGCCCAAGCTCGAGATGCTGCGTCTGCGAGCAGCCCGCCTGTCGAAGATATCTCGCGACGCAATAGTCGTATGGGGCGTGGTAGGACGCCTCGCCCGTGACAAGCAGAATGGGCTTGTACTCTAGATTCGTCAGCCGACGAGGTGCGGGCTCCTGAGCCTGCAGCACGCACTCGACGTGATTTGCGTCCCGCGCGGGTTGGATCTCCTGGACGAGATCGGTCGAAGGGTCAGTGACTGGTGGGCTATAGGTGAGAGGGACATCGGTCAAGCCCCAGGCCCGCGCGGGCTTTGTGCTGAAGACAGCATCTCGAAAGGGAGGCCCGTTAGGTTCAAGCAGGACCAGAGCCTGTGTGAGCTCAGGTCGGGCATCGGCCAGGAGGAGAGGCAGGATCCCACCCTGGCTGTGGCCGATGAGAATGACAGGCCCCCCGATCGTGTCGAGGAAAGCGGCGCCAGCAGCCTGCATGGTCTCCTGCTGGTAGGTGGCATTGTTGATGAACTGCACGTTGGAGCTGTAGAAGGCGTCGAAGACGGGATCACCGCGCTTCCCACTGCCAGGCCACTGTGTGTGATTCTGGGCCTGGGGCCAGAGAGTGGCATTCCAGGTGGCCGTGAAGCGCTGCTCCATAATCTCGGCTGCATACGTGGAAGGTTGCGTGGCGTTATGACCCGGCAGCCATGCTGAACGGCCTCTAAGGGTCTGATCGACTATGTAGACTTGATACCCCTGACTGAGGAACTGGGATGCCCAACCGCGACCACCGTCTGGCTTGTTTAGGAAGTTCTGTGATTCTTAGTTGCCAGGTCTATTTAAGTATTTACTTTCTTCTTGTGACTTTAAAAAAAAACCGGGACAGTGAAGACTTACGGTGCCTGTTTGTGCCTTGCCATGGATAAGTACAATGGGCGTCTGTTTCATGGGGATGCCATGGACAGCCGGGACGAGCTTCTCGACATACATCTGGTCGCGGAAGATCTCACCGCCCGCGCCATCATCGGCATACTGGCCGCCTGCATAAAAGTATGTGCGCACAGCTGGGACTTCGGCAGTCTCGTCACGTTGGCTGGCTAGGCAGGCATTGGCCGTGGCTGTCACGAGGGCGACGACAGCGGTCGTGAGACGCATGGTCGGCTAGGTACTTGAGCCAATCTGCATACGCATGGTCGGCTAGGTACTTGAGCCAATCTGCATACGCATGTACCCAAGCAAGATTGTCTAGCTGATTTGACCAGTAGTGTCGAGACCTGGAGCACGTAGATGCCTTGGCCAGCGAGGAGTATTTCCATTCGTTGCGGGATTGGCAAAAGTCCGACATCGAATACTCCCAGCTGGGTATTGAAGTTGCCGGGCGCCCCAATCGCAATGTGTGCGGGGAATGAGGATCCTGGGGAGACGAAAAAGGAGAGGAGACTGTTGAGTCTTGGCACGGCACTTCCCCAAGTCCCACAAGTGATCGCCGTGTGCGTTTCCAGCAACGAGAGGATCCTTCGCCGGTGCTTCATTGGGAGTCCGGGAGCAGTCGACAGTCACCAGACATCTAGCATAGGCTGCCGCCTCTGTCCCTCTTTCGATCATTCGAGGACCATGTCACTGGCTAAATCAGACCCCAGGCTTAGCGGCGGTGGTTCCCAAGATGGATGAAGACCGAGCAGCACGAATCCTCCAAGGCAGGAAAGTACGAATGCGCAAGGGGCGCTTGATCTTCATCAAGAAGACATGACTGTATTGGCGCACAATAATGGGGGCCCCTGGCGCAAGAGGGAACTCATGTGAATACAAGCAAACCTCCATCTCTGTCCTAACTTGCCATCATCCTGTGCTCATCCCTCATTCCCCTTCTCCTCCCTCGACACCACTGTAGCGAGCAGCAAGAGAGGTCTTCGCCATGGCATCAACGGGGCCCGTCCCCAGTACCAAAAAGGTAGACCCAGTGACGTCTGTCTTTGTCGAGGAGAGGCGCAAGGTGGCGTATCGAAAGCTCGACTACTCTGGCGCCCACGACAAGACGAACCCTTGCGAAATTGCGGTGGCGCGCTAGCTCGACTGGTACAATATGCCCGCCCTGTGGCTTATGTACTGGCTCAACTGCCTGGTGCGTGGCGCATATCTTGACCTGTCGTTTCTGTTGCTGCCACGGATTTCTGACCCTCGCCCACGAGCGCACGTAGAGTGACACGGTGGGCCACGGGGGTCAAGACACGTCATGGGGTGGTATTCTCGACGCCGCCAAGGATCCCAAGGCGTGGCTCTTTGTGTGTTAATGCTGCACTGCCAACGGGTTGGGAAACTTCTTCTTCCCGGCGGCGGTGGAGACGCCTTGCTTCAACCAGACGATCACGCTCGTGCGAACGTGTCCACCCTACCTGCTTGCCGGCGTCATCTGCATCGCGTGGTCCTGTTCATCGGGCTAGTCCAACGAGAGGACATGGTGCGTGGTTAAGTCGTCTGTAAAATTGTACGACAGGAAGACCCGGGCGTCCGAGAACGAGCCAAGACTACTGTACGCCTACTGACCGCGCACCCCCTCAATCATACGACGAAGACATGAGCGAGTCGAGATTGTAAAAGGCCTCGAGCTCGGGGGATGTGGCGGCGGCCCCGCCGGGTTTCTCGTCCATGTTGCCGCCAAAGGCGACGAGGAACTGCAGCATCCAGCGGTCGAGGACGAAGCTGGAGGACATGTTGGTCTGGCAGGTGGCGTGGAAGGCGCGGAGGCGGCCCATGATACGGTCGAGGGCGGGCCAGTAGGGGCGCAGCAGCAGCAAGATCTCAAAGTTCTTCTCGAGGCGGCGGCGGGCGTCGGCGATCTGGGTCTCGTCGTCGGAGAAGAGCAGGGTGTGTATCTGGACGGTGGAGGCGATGACGATGACGTGGCCGACCATGTGGTAGCGGACGTCGCTGCCGGGGGTGAAGACGGCGCGGTAGATCATGTCGCAGAGCTGGGCCGAATGGTACTTGCAGCGGTCGGAGTAGACGCGGGCCGGGGAGCCGGCGGGAACGCCGTTGCCGACGTGGAGGAACTGGTAGTAGAGCAGCTGGCCAAAGTGGTAGTAGCCGAGGTAGACGGCGGCGTAGGGGCGTCCGAGGCCGTGGAGGTTGAACCAGCGGAAGTTGTCGGCGTTGTCGCGGACGTCCTGGGGCAGGTTGGAGAGCCAGGACTCCATCTGATGGACGAGCAGCTGGACACCGTTCTCGAGCTCGACGGGGGACGGGGGCGAGGCGACGCAGGCCTGGTTGAAGTCGTTGACGGCGAGGAGGATGCGGTTGAGGAGGACCATCTGGCTGATGAGCGGGGAGCGGCGCTCGATCAGAGGCGCGGGCGTGGTGACGCCGCGCTGGAGGTGGAGGAAGGGGAGGTCGTCCGAGGGCAAGGGAGCGCCGTCGCCGTCAACGGGCTGCATACGTGGCAGCTTGACGGCCGTAGACGACCAGACGTCGATCATGCAGAGCGTCCACCAGACTGGGGGCGAGGTTAGTCGGGGTTTTCAGACTCGAGGACAACGGTCTGTTCTGGCAGGGCCCCGTCAGGCCTACTACTCACCTCGTATGTCTATCTCCCTGTCCAGGGCACAAGCAGCTGGCCGGTGCGGCATGCCCAGCATCTGCGCCATGCGGCAGGCGATGGTGTAGAACATGTTCTCAGCCTCTGTGTCGCCATCGCCCGTCGCGCCCGCGCCCAGGAGGACGGCGAGGCGCACGGTATCGAGGTGGATGTGTCGGATGTTGAGTCGCTTCTCCGCCTCGAGCATGAACTTGCGGCCTCTGTCCCGAGGCTCCGTGCCCTCGAGGGCCGGGTTGGTGCAGAAACGAGCGGCGAGCCCGAGGATGCCATAGAGCAGCCCTTCTGGGACGTGGCCTTGGGTGACATCTTGGATAAAGGTGGGGCGATGGAAGAGACTGTGGAACTGATCGTGGACATAGTCAAAGTACAAGTAGACGAGCTCGAGGATGAGCTCGATGCCGGGCAGCGGCGTCCCAAGCTGGATAGAAGAGGGCGACGGTGCGCCCGAGGACAAGTGACCGTTTGTTGGACTCTGGGATGGCTGCTGGCTCTGCTGGAGGGCGCGCTGTTCATACCAGCCGCCACGAGGCAGCTCCTGGACACATTCTGTGTTGTGTGTGATGCAGTGCTCGCATCGCTCCTGGCCAGGCTCGATGATACACTTGCGACGTCGGGCGCTGTTGAGACTCGGGTCAGTCCATGGACATTGGAAACGTGAGTCGTCGACGGAAAGCTCATTTCAAGGCATGACAGGAAGATCCAGCGAACCAAGAGAATGGATCGGTCTGGATCTGGATCGGGACTGGGGGCGGGGGAGTACAGTAGGGATGAGGCTGGGCATAAGGTGAAGGAGGAGGAAAAGAGGAAAACAAACGCGGGAGTTTTCCTGATGAGCGAGCCAACAGCCGACCATCACCAGACCCTTGTCCAATGATGGCGAATGGAAGCAAGCAAGCAAGAGACGTACCGACAGGTCGCACAGGCTTTCGGTCGCCTCATGCCGGACAGCAGCAGCAGCAGCTAGCCGGCTGCATGTGGACGCAGATCCGAGACGTTGGGAGCGAAGTGACTGGTGAGGTGAAGTGGATGACTCTACAAGTACGAACGGCTGCCATGTGGTGGTGATGGTACTCGCGCAGATCCGCGGGGGTCGTGCGAGTCGGGGCAGTCGACGATGCCGCTAATTAATGAATCGCTATTATGCTCGTGATATGGAGAGACCCTGCAGGACGAATGGTTGTCGTCTGCTGGCTGCTGGATCACTGGGGACGAGACAATCTCTGTCGCTTCGGCTCGTGAAGAGGAGACGGAGGAGGAGAAGTTGAGGAGGGACCCGGCTGTCGTGACCGAGTCGGGTCTAGCGCATGGAAAAGCGTCGGAAAACTCTGCCGTGGACTGGCCTGGCCTGGCCGCTGAGGGCGCAGGATGGGTGTCGAGGAAATGGTGGTGCTGCCCTCAGAGGTCAGCGAGCGGGGATTTGCGGTGAAGATGGGGCTCCATGGGGTAGCTAGCAATTAGAGTCTGGAAGAAGACGAGGCGTCGAAAGAAAGAAGAGAAGAAGAGCAGAGCAACTGGGTGACACGAAAGTGAGGACTGGAGTCGTTCGCGATGGCAGGGCCCTGGAGGACGCTGGGCCGCGGCTGAGCCCTGCCCTGGCCACGTTGGAGAAGCCCACGGAGCATTCTGATTGGCCGTGCAGTCTTCAATGCACTGGAATTCGCCTATTAGGGTCCACGCTGCTGGCACCCCAGGCCATCCCCGACTTCAGTGTCTCCATGCCCCCCCCATGGGGGGTTCCTCTGCCCTTAGCCCTCGTACAGCACGCCTGCAGGCTGCCGGGCACACCATCTTGGCGCACAACAGGGGGGGCCGCAGCCTGTAGTTGCACTGGCCGAGCGCCCCCAACTAACGCGGATGAGGCTAGCGACGGAAAACCTTCTTCACGATTTCTTCTCCCTCACCACCACCTGACCGGCCAGACCCGCCTCCACGGACTGTTTTCAATACCACATGGCATGGGTCCTGGCATGGGGTTGCTCTCTCTCTCAGTCTTGGCTTCCTAATCCTCACCTGCCCCGATCTGTCTTGGAATCTGGGGACCCGACCTCGAAACCGGCATCCATATCTCAAGTATAAAGCCCCTCGCCTGCCTCGTCGGTTCCAAAAGCCTCACTGCCCCCTTTCAGATCAACAAGTCTTCCACTTGTCCTCCTCCTCCTCCTTTTCTTTCCTACTCTCACCCAGCCAACCGTCGCCATGGCTGCCGAAAAGGAGCTCCAGAGCAGTGCTGCAGCCCCCGTCGACAACAACATGGACTCGCTCGCCCACGAGGGCCTCGCTGCCCAGCAGGCCATTGTCAACGAGCGTGCTATGAGCCTCAGAGACACGCTGCGCCTCTGGCCCAAGGCCATCCTCTTCTCCTTCTTCCTGTCGCTCTGCATCATCATGGAGGGGTATGTATATGTTCTTGTTCTCCCCCTTTTCCCCAAAGCCCACCAGAGTGACCAGAACTGACCTGACCCCCCCCAGCTACGACACCAACCTCATGTCCAACTTCTACGCCTACCCGGCCTTCAAGAACCACTACGGCAACCAGGTCGACCCCGACGGCGGCATGCTCATCAGCGCCACCTGGCAGACGGCCATCAGCAACTCGACGCAGGCCGGCTCCATCATCGGCCTCATCATCAACGGCATCGTCACCGAGTGGATCGGCTTCAAAAAGTCCATGATCTTCTTCATGGTCTTCCTCATTGGCGCCGTCTTCATCCCCTTCTTCTCCACCGGCCTCCCCATGTTCGTCGCCGCCGGCATCGTCCAGGGCATTCCCTGGGGCGTCTTCCAGACCCTCGCCGTCACCTACGCCGCCGACATTTGCCCCGTCCACCTGCGCACCTACATGACCTCGTGGATCAACATGTGCTGGGTCATTGGCATCCTCCTCTCCAGCGGCATCCTCCGCGGCCTCATGAGCATCGAAGGCCAATGGGGCTACCGCATCCCCTTTGCCCTCCAGTGGATCTGGCCTCTGCCCATCATCGCCGTCACTTTCATGGCCCCCGAGTCGCCCTGGTGGCTCGTCCGCAAGGGCCGCCTCGACGAGGCCCGCGCCGCCGTCCTCCAGATCGTCAACCTCGACGCCGGCATCCCCTTTGACATCGACGCCCACATGGAGATGATGCAGGCCACCAACCAGCTCGAGATTGAGATCAGCACCGGCACCCACTACTGGGACTGCTTCCGCGGCTCCGACCTGCGCCGCACCGAGATCTCCTCCATCACCTGGGTCGTCCAGGCCCTCTGTGGCGTCCCCTTCATGTCCTACGCCACCCAGTTCCTCGTCCAGGCCGGCCTCGGGCCCCAGGACGCCTACTCCCTCAACGTCGGCAAGGACGCCCTCCAGCTCTTCGGCTGCGTCTGCGCCTGGTACATTATGACCCACGTCGGCCGCCGCACCATGTACCTCTACGGCCTCATCTTCATGTTCGTCATCCTCATCGTCGTCGGCTGCATTGGCATCCCCGCCCAGAACGAGGCCCGCTCCTGGGCCATTGGCTCCCTGCTCATCGTCATGCTGTTCTTCTTTCAGCTCAGTCTCGGCCCGGCCTGCTACTCCCTCGTCGCCGAGATGCCCTCGACCCGGCTCCGCACAAAGACCGTCGCCCTCGCCCGTGCCGCCTACAACATTGCCGGGCTCGCCACCGGCTTCCTCATGCCCCAGATGATCGGCCGCAACGCCTGGGACTGGGGCGCCAAGACCGCCTTCTTCTGGGCCGGCATCACCCTCCTCTGCGGTATCTGGGTCTTCTTCCGCCTTCCCGAGCCCAAGGGCCTGACCTACGCCGAGCTCGACCTGCTCTTTGAGCACCGCGTCAGTGCTAGGAAGTTTGGACCAGAGGCCGCCAGCCAGTTTGCCGTTGAGCTGACTATGGCTGGCGAGAAGACGGACGGCGCCGGTGCCCACCACGCCGAGCAGGTCTGAGTCTTGTGGGGGAGGCTGATAATTAGTCTAAGCGAATGCAATGTAATTATTTCCAAGATCAGCTTGTGTTCCATTGCCCCTTGCACATTGCCCCTTTTACCCCTTTTGTGTGACTGTCTGCGTAGGGAAGCGTCCATGTGTAGGGTACGCAGGAAGCACTCTTAGATGCAGGGTAACCATAATGGAAGGGCAGACGACTTGGCGTGCCTTTGGAGCTCAAACTTGGCCCAGATCTACGAATAGCGCTCAAAACATCAATGATTGACTTACCGGTTGATTAAACACATGAGCCACTTCCTTCTACGGATACCCGCAGTGCCATTTCGGTATGAGCCGCAGGCGGCTCTTCCTGGCTAGACGCCTTAGAAGGACGGACCCATGCATGAGCCCATGACAGGTTTGGAGAATCCTGGTCCGCGTTGTGGAAGAAAGCCTAGAACCCCACTGACTCGTGTCCCTCGACGACAGATTAGACTTGCAAAAGAATGCATCCCGCAAAAGAAAGCAACCCTCAAAAGCCTCCTTGAATGTATGACGTTGACGCGGTCCCCGTCCCCGATCGTCACGATCGTCCACACAGCGGGACCCACCGCGGCCGCGGTCTGCTCGGGAGCGTCTTTCCACCCTCCCACGTCGATGATGCGGATCGTGCGAAGCGAGTGGCCGGCTCCATTACTTCAGGTCCATTTGTTCTGCGGAATCCCCAATAATATCTGGCATGGCGAGCACGCTGTCCCGTCCTTGTGCTGTCTCGGACCCTGGGCTCGTGGACAGTTTGCTCCGAGGCCTGGATACGTCAGTGACACCTCACTCGACAAGGCCTTTTTTTCGAGCCCATTCCATCATTGATTGGGACTAGAGCCTACGTAGTTCGAAGAAGAGAGCTGGACGTTGAATCGAACAAGACGTCACTGCAAAGTGCCGTGCCGTATTTATACCCATCCTGGACCTTTCCCCCTAGAAAGTAGAAACACCTTGATAGACTATACAAATACAATCAACATCACCACACCCTGTTGAACCCTCCATTGCCGGTCAAACTACATCACATTACAGGTTCATCACTCCTACGCTATCCAAGATGGGTTACCCTGATACCTTCCACGGCTTTGCCGTCGACAGCCCCAAAACCTGGAACCAGTTCAAGAAGACCGAGCTCAAGCCCAAGCCCTTTGAGTCCCACGACATTGACGTGCAGATCGACGCCTGCGGCGTGTGCGGCTCCGATGTCCACTCTGTGACGGGCGGCTGGGGTGACTTCAAGGGTCCCCTCTGCGTCGGCCACGAGGTCGTGGGTCGCGCCGTCCGCGTGGGCGACCACGTCAAGGGCATCTCGGTAGGCGACCGCGTCGGCGTCGGCGCTCAGGTCCAGGCGTGCCTCGAGTGCGACCTGTGCAAGTCCAAGAACGAGAACTACTGCCCCAAGATGGTCGACACATACAACGCGCAGTACGCAGACGGCAGCTGGGCGCATGGTGGTTTCGCCAGCCATATCCGTGCGCACGAGTACTTCACCTTCCGCATCCCCGACAAGCTTGAGACAAAGGTAGCCGCCCCGCTGCTCTGCGCCGGCATCACAACCTACTCCCCCCTTGTCCGCGCCGGCGTCGGACCCGGCAAGCGCGTCGGTGTCCTCGGCATCGGTGGCCTGGGCCACATGGGCATCCAGTTCGCCAACGCGCTCGGCGCCGAGACGTACGCCCTCACCACGTCCGAGGACAAGGTGGCGGACGTGAAGAAGATGGGGGCCAAGGACGGCATCGTCACCTCCAAGGACGGCTGGGCCGACAAGTGGACAAACAAGTTTGACTTTATCCTCTGCTGCTCCGACATGACGCACAGGTACGACCTGGCCAAGCTGCTCACCCTGCTCAAGCCCATGGGCGACTTCCACATGGTCGGTCTGCCGGACGAGGCGCTGCCCCAGCTCACCGCCGGTGCCTTTGCGGGCAACGCCCCCAAGCTGACGGGTTCGCACTTGGGCAACCATCAGGAGATGGATGCCATGCTGGCCCTGTGCGCGGAGAAGGGTCTCGGTCCCTGGGTTGAGACGCTGAGCGTTGGCGAGGCCGGCTGCAAGGAGGCCGTCGAGCGTGTGCACGAGAACAAGGTGCGCTACAGGTTTACGCTCGTCGACTTTGAAAAAGCCTTCAAGGACGAGAGGAAGGATTAGACTAGGGTGTCTTTGATATCTTACGTATAATTAGTAGTAATGCATGATTCTCCTGATACCACCTCTCAGAAGCGGCTCATACATGGCAATTCCTCTCAAACACTTGTGCCCAGACCGCAGAGGTCATGTCAGATACTAGTAGGTTCAGTACGTAGTTCTGATTCTGAATCCAAATACCGTCTTCGATCCGTGACGATCTCTCCTTCCTTGCCCGTCCGCCCCGAAGCTCCTTCCCTGTCACGCTCCGCGACTCCGGAGAGCGGCCCCGCTTTCCGCCCCGATGCTCCGGGGCACGGATCTCAGACCGCCCGCGTGATTGGTCGCCTTAGCGGGCATTCCCCCATCGGGGTGGTTGAGGCGCTCAAGAGGGGGACCCCTGCTCTGACTGTCTGACGTCAATGCCCAATCACTCGGGCCGCAGGGAGAACGACAGCGAAAGCTTGGGAATCGAGGGGATCAAAAGTGAAATTATTATGACGGGTATGATGCGACGTGGGGAGCTCTCGGGCAGCTCTTAAAAAGCTTTGGTCCCTCTCAATCCGGTAGCTGGCAGTTTATCTTCATCCTCATCACACAGCATCATCACCACCTCTGACAATCAATTCTACCCAATCTACCAAATCAACACACAGAAATCTATCACAATGGCTCCCAAGATCCTCGTCGTCCTCACGTCTGCGGACAAGATGACCACAACCGGCAAGCCCACTGGCTGGTATCTCGTACGTCATCCTCTCACAGTCGTCTCCCACTCCTACTGACTTCAACACAGCCCGAACTCGCCCACCCCTACGATGTCCTAGCCCCCAAGGCCGAGCTTGTCATGGCCTCGCCCAAGGGTGGCAAGGCCCCTTTGGACCAGGCCTCCGTTGAGGCCTTCAAGGAAGACAAGGCCTCAGTGGAGTTCCTCAACAACAAGTCCTCCGTCTGGGAGAACACCACCCCCCTCAAGGAATTCCTCGGCCGCGCCAACGAGTTTGATGCCCTCTTCTACCCCGGCGGCCACGGCCCCATGTTCGACCTCGCCACCTCGGAGGACTCGATCAAGCTGATCCAGGAGTTCTGGGCCGCCGGCAAGCCCGTGTCCGCCGTCTGCCACGGCCCCATTGTCTTCGCCAACGTTAAGAACGCCGACGGCACCGCCTTTGTCAAGGGCAAGACCGTCACCGGCTTCACCAACACCGAGGAGGAGCAGGCTGGTCTGACCGACGCCATGCCCTTCCTGCTCGAGACCGAGCTCAAGAAGAACGGCGCCAACTTTGTCCTCGCTGACCAGCCTTGGGGTGAGAAGGTTGTCACTGATGGCAAGCTCATCACTGGGCAGAACCCTGCCTCGGCCAAGGGTGTTGGTGAGGCCATCGCCAAGGCTCTCGGTATCTAAATTATTTCAAGCTAGCGAATAATAATGAATTTATGAATGACATTGACGTTCTAATTGCCGAATGCTGTGTGATGAGCCTGCTATAGCACGAAACGGACCTAATTGCGGTGTAAAATGTAGGCCTTTGACGATGAATTGTCTTACTTTCCATCACGCCGTCGTTCAGTCTCGTGACCGGTGTCTTGCAGTAGACGTTGTTCATTCTCGTCCACACATACCATGCCAAAAGCTGTTACATGGGGGCTTAAACATCTTTCGGTAGGGTATGCTGGTGGGTACGCATTCAACTTTATATAAAGAATAATATAAAGTATGACACTTAAAGTAGTAAAATATGCCAGTGGTATTGTAACTAACTTTGTTCTTGGCGCACGAATCTGGTGTAAGTTGGCCCCGTCTGAACGTGTATAGACGAAAGTATATCAGACACTAGTAGTGAACAACCTCACCTTCTGCCGAAGCACAGTACCGTGGCCTGAAGTTGCAACATGGCAGAAAAGATAAGAGATGTACCAACGAGATAATGGCACTTATTGCGAAAAGGTATTGGGAACTATGAAGGAGCGTGTATTGCGAGCGACACATTCGGTCCGCAGAAGTTTCATATTTGTCCAGAAGCAGAGAAACAATTGAGTCTATAATAGCTCAGAGTGTATTATGTCCAGGCGATCTGTCAATATTGACCTTGATGGGCTGCAAATTCTTTGATGCTGTCAATGCATAAAACCTCCTCTGTCCTTCCTACTTCTTCATTTTCTCCTGTCTCTGTCAACCCCTTATTTACCATCCCATCATCCACGCCTTTACGCCACCATAGCTCATCATGGATCGCCCGGCAAGTCTTGGAGAAGATATCGATACTGACCGCGGGTATGATTCGAGGAAACCCTTGGTTGAAATTGGAAAAGGCCAGTGCGGCACCGTCTTCGCCCTCCCTGGCTCTATCCCCTCTGGGTTCGCTGCCGTCGCGAAAATCCCCAACGCTGAAGAGAAGTTCGAGCAGCTGTTGAACGATTGTACAATACATCGACGTGTTCTCGACGCCGTCCAGGCTGTGATCCTGCCCTCGCCAAAGACATCAACATCCCGCGCGTCGCCACATGCGTGAGTCCCGACACGCGGAGCTTCTGGAGCTATCATGATTTACAGTACCATGGTCGTCTCCACACTCATGAATTCGCTTTGGTCTCGGCAAGAGTCTTCGCCGTTCCCATGTCCTTTCGTCACGCTATTGTGGACAGCCTCTGCCCTCCCGCCATCCGAGAGACGAAGCAGGAGTTTCTGGCCATGCCAGTGAACCAGAACTGCCTGGTTCGAATTTATCTCGGCCGTCGAGAATCAAATAAGAACCAGACCAAGCTTGGAAACTTCAAGCTTCAAAACTTTCCACTCCACGTCAATGAAATGGAGCAGCTGAAGCTGAACACCATGGCGTATGCATGTCATGGCCCAAACACTCTCGATTCTTCACTGGAAGGCCGGCGTCGATGGCAACGACGTGGAGTTTATCCTTGGGCGCTCGCCTGATGAAGTGGCCGCTGCTGAGAGGGAAGCCAGTCTCGATGAGAATGAACACGCTTTGGCCCAACCTCATCAGTCTCCAGCAGATACCCGAGGGGTCAGTGTTTGGCTCATCGACTTCAACCTGTAAGCTCAATCTATAATTCGACATTTCAGGAGTCAGAGTACTAATCAGGACCAGCTGCTCCACATTCGAGGATAACTCTGCCGGGCTCAAGAAGATCGTCGACGCCTTCTTCTGGAACGACCCATACTATCCCGATCCATCTTCGGATGTGGATGGAGACAAGAAGCTCTGGGCGGCTTTCAAGGAGCGGTATCTCGAGGTCAGTCGTCAAATCACCAACAGTGCGACGCCCGAGCGCTTCATCGCCGAGATCGAAGCCAAGTGTCGCAAGGCATCCGTGGGAGGGTTGTTTTAAGTAGGATCGCACGTTGCCATGAAGCCGCCTCGACTGCGTAAAGTTGCTGCAGGGGGTACGCCCGATATTGGAACAATAATATCCCGTACATGTACTTTAACAAAAGAGAACCTCACGCCATCCCCTATATTTTGTTGCCGTTGTTAGTCAATAGACTCAATACTATGACGACTGGTCCTAATTTCCGATCAGAACTGTTACTCAGTACCTGCATGCTGCTCCCAGCCTGCCCATAGATGCACCCACTAGGAAGTACCCACTAACAGCATTTATCGAGCATTACGTAGTGATTTAATCAGTACCCCAGATTTCAGAAGAGGTTCGCCAAGACAATAGACACCGTCCCCGCCGCCCCCGTTCTTGACCGAGCGACCAACCCGCCCCTGGCAATTGGACGTGTCTGGTTCTCCCGCTGCCATGTCTTTCGACCATCGCCTCGCCGAGAATCACAGCACAGACCACATAGGCCACTCCTACATGTACCAAACGGGCGACCCCCAAGATGGACAAGCAGACGCCCGAGATCCCGACAGCGCTCATGACAGTGACCCTGATGACTCTGGCTACGGTGAATCGCTGACGAGCGTCGCCACGCGACTGAGCGCACATCTGCCCACGCACGAGTACCGCCATGGCAGGCGATACCACGGCCTCCAGGCAGGGGCCTACAACTTCCCCAATGATGAGCTCGAGCAGGCTCGTCTGGACATGCTGCACTACCTCTTCACCACCTTGATGGGTGACAAGCTCCATCTGGCCCCCATCCCCCCCGATGCGGCCGTGCTGGACATTGGCACGGGCACGGGGACATGGCCCATTGCGTTTGGGGATGCCAATCCTGCTGCGTCGGTCGTGGGCGTCGACTTGAGCCCCATACAGCCCATGTGGGTGCCGGCCAACGTTCGCTTCGTCGTCGACGACGTGGAGATTGACTGGGCAGATGACATGTACGACTTTATCCATTGCCGGTACATGGCAGCCTCGGTACGCGATTGGCCTGGACTCATTCGCAAAATGTACCGACATCTCAAGCCCGGCGGCTGGCTCGAGCTGGCCGAGTCGGAGAACGTGGTGTACGCCTCCTCCGCAGACGGGTCACGGCAGCCGTTGTTGCCGGGACATCCGCTCAGGAGGTTGATGGATGGACTCTCAGAGGCGTGCGATCGCATAGGACGACCCTTTGACCCAGCGCCCTCGTTCCGTTCGTGGTGCGAGACTGTTGGGTTCGTCGATATTCAACAGCAGGAGTTCCCTTTGCCTATCGGGTACTGGCCGCAACATCCACGATCGAGAGAGCTGGGCTCACTTATGGTGGTCAACTTTGCCGAGGGTGTCGAGGCGTTCACCGCCGCCCTGTTCACGGATGTACTTGGGTGGAAGGCGGACGAGGTGAGGCGGCTTAATGAGGAGGTTCGAGACGTGGTGGACGGGGAAGGCGACGACCACCTGATGTTTCGATACTTTGTTGTCACAGCGCGGAAGCCTTTATAGCATAGCTACGTCAAAGGCGAGCAGCTCCTCTGCCTGGCAGAGTAGTTTGGTGTTGAGGGACATGGTGTAGTGTTGTTGATGGTTTGATGTAGGCTTGTGTCCGCTCACCTAAGTGAGGGATGGAGAAAGAAATGATGTAGAGGTCTTATTCAGATCGTCTCCTCTGGCCTGGGCCAGGTAGCGCAGAATTGCTACCAATTGTAGCGTTATGCGGATCTCATCAGTTGTGTGTAAAGTGGTGGTTGCTGTTGCTGTCCGGGTTGGATGGCTGTTAACAGACGTTGGAACTGAGCGCCCGTGAAGTTGAGACTGGTACTTCCCCTGGGGCTGGCGTTGTCTGGCACGCGAGACGGATAGGTAGGCCTACCAGCTTATGACATTGACGCACAGGCTGACAATAGCGTTCGTATTGACCGATGTATCATCAGGGACATTGCATACTGCAGCTCTCGAACTGAGCCTGCAATTCTTGTGGTATATCAGTAGCCGCCAGCCTCAGTGGCTGCCGCCGGCCACTCGAGGTTCTCGTCTACTCCGCCAGGCCTCTTGGCTCGAACATCCTCCCTGGCCTCCTCCTCTCTCATCCTCTTCCTCTCTTGCTGGCGTTCCTTCTTCACCCATTTCCTTTGCAAGGCGGTCAGAAACTCCCTAGCCCGTTTCGCCGTGTTCCAAAACGGACTGAATGCCTCCAAAGCCCTGAAGCATGATCCTAGGTGGTTGTCAATATCTGCTTTCGGCAGGCCAGGATAGCGCGTGACGCAGGCAAGGATGAGCAGCATCGCGGCCGAGCACGTGATGCTCACGGCGTGAAGGTGCATCCTGTTGAATGAATATTGTCTTTCAAAGATGACGAGAATCTTGCCAATACAGGCCGCGGATTCAACGCACACCATACGCGCATGATTGCGGCCTGGACCTTGCTGAGGAGATGGTTGGGTCAGGGTTCGTGACATCCATGGACGATGGGCGTAGATCATGTTCTGGTAGTAATGCATCCTGAGCGGTCAACAATCGTGGTCAGGGGCATTAGGGTTGAAGACTTACTGCAATAGGAGGACATGCGGTAGGTAGGACTTGTCCGGATTGTCGAGGTCGATTTGGAGCGGAGTGGGTAAATCTTGAAACCACGTCCATAACTCGCCGACTGTCGTTGTATTGAGCTCTTGCAGAGTCTCGTGGGGTATCTTTGCGTTGCCGTATCTAGAATGTTATGAACAATGTACGTTCCGAGACTTTTGGTCTATCACTTACAGCACGTTGCCCAACGGCGCCATGATCTCACATAGGGCAATGTGTCGCTGACTGACTTGGTCTCTTGTGTCCGGGAGTTCTACATCAGCTCGCTTGGTCTGCGAAGCATAAGGCGTCCAAAATGCCACAGTCTTCGGTAACTCGCTCTCTCCTGGCTTGGCCGCAGTGACATCCTCCATGTTGGTACGGAATGGCCTGCCCAGGGAGAAACCCCACGAACTGCCAGCTTAGCCGTGGAGATATGATAGGTAGTGGCTATTTACTTACTGGTCCGCGACATAAGCACTCCAGAAGACCTTGCGGCGGATCTCGGCTTCTTCCTTCTTCATTAGCCCCTTTTCGACGAACGGGGCCATGTCAATGTGCAGAGCGAGGTGGAAAGCCAGTCGTAACGCGGAGCCTATCAGGAGGTTAACAATCCCATACAGATACGCAGAATTCAATAATGACCCACCACTCAGGAGGAAGCCTCTCGCATCTCTTCTACATCCTATCTCATGGACACTCAGCAACACCAACGCTTGAACAGTCGCCACCGTTGGGTTGTCCTGCTCAATGTCCAACAAGGCCTTGGCCCGATCGCCAAAAAAGTCAGGAAGACATCGTGGAAAAGTCACGAAGGAAGGATGGTAGTGAATCTCAAAATTGGCCCCCAATGCACATCTGTCAACTGTCAGCTTCAGTCTGCTCTGATGAATAGTAGGGGCGCAAACATGGCGTTTTTGAGTGACTCGGAGTAATGTGGCGTATCCTCTTCCTTCTCTATCCACGCGGTCTGGGCGCTCTCGTACAGGGATCTGTCGATGCCATTGATAGACGGCTCCTGCCAGCAAAAGTAGAGTTCGATGAGGTGCTTCTCTATCTCGGGGGGCACTTGGCGGCCGAGGCCAAGACTATTCAGTGCGGCTTGCCCATCGCGCCGGACTGTCCTGTTGATTGTGACCTGGCCTTCTGGCGCGGAGACATCCTTCATGCTGTAGTTCGAGGTTGGCCCGTAGTATCGCGTTTGGCCGTCGGGCTCGATCTTCAGGGAGCCAACGCGATATGAGATCTGGTCAACCAGGGCCTCCATATCCTCTTCATCGCTTGAGTCGGATATCTGGTGGTCTGAAGGATCTGGGAGCATAGACGCGTCGAATATTGGCTGGGCGCCATCTGGATTCGAAAGTAGACCCTGGTTCAGCTCAAAGTCCCAAAAGTTGGTGACGTCCAGATCGCAGCCCGGCAAGTCCTGCGACCAGTCCCAATCAAGCGTCTGGACGAAAGAGTATTCTTGCTGTACCTCTGTCCCTGTGGCGACATCACTGTGTCTTGACTCTGCGTTAGGCAAGGCGATCATCTGGGCAACAGCACTCTGCTTTTGATGGCTGGAATAACTCGAATCCTTCAGGGGAGCGTTGTCAAAGGAATTTGGGGAAAGCCTCCCATTCTGTTCGTGGCCATCAACGTCCAGATTGTGGCCAAGCTTGGAGAGGACAGAGACCGTTTCTTCGCTTGCCGCTGGTGGCACCAGATGATTGTCGCGGATGAAGCGTGTGAGTTCGTCAACTCTAGCGAGAAGAAGGTCTACAGCTGCTCTGGGGGATACTCTGAGCAATAGTGAGCTAACATCTTGACGCAAAGATAAGTCAGTGGATCTTACTTCCGCTTATCCTCACCCGTCTGGTATCGACACTGCCTATTGCTTTGTCTACAAGGACCACAAAGAGGCGTCACGCCATCACACTGCAGGCTGTCAGTAGACTGGAGACTTGATGCTACAGACGGTTATTGCAAGACCCACCTTGACTTTACTCTTTCTGCAGGGTATACATGCGGTCGTGACATGCCTCCGCGATTTGGGTGCCGCCGGGTCTCGGGGCATGTTGACGGTTTGCCCAATGGCACAACAGGCTAGATGACTGGAGACAAGAAGCGATTGCCTTCCAAGTGATCAAAGCGGCGCACTTGGCGCCGGCCAGATTGTTGGCTTATGTCGGATCTCAGGAACGAGGCATCGAGATGAAGATTTGCGGAAGACCAAGTCTGATCTTGGAGATCTGGTCTCCACCTCTCCGTCCGTACGGACTACGGAGTATGGTACGACTGTACGAAACACCTCTTCCAGCGACCTTAGCACTGGGCTATAATGCCGGTATCTATCACCTGGAGCGCAATGAGTTGGCAATGATTCAGGTTTCGACTCCAATTGTTCAGGGTAATATCAGGCGGATGTTTCTTTTTCGCACAAGCAATTTTGCTCGTTGCTTGGTTAGCAGACTGGCCTACCCGGTAGCTTGCTGCGCTCCAAGCTTTCGGGGTGCAAAACGGGCCAAGTCCTGATGTATTGTAATTTACTTTGGAACAATGCTCCGTTCCCAAATGTTGAGGCTTTAAAGGTCATTACTGGACAGTGGCTAGTGGGCTGTGGTCCTAGTGAGCAGGACTACCAAGTCCTCCAGTAATGGGCAGACATATGAGGAGCCCAGACATTTACAGGGGAACCAAGCCTCATGTCGCTGTTCCACTTCTGCCAGACACCTCCCTGGCCTGGCGCCTTTCACCGACATGGTTCCATCGAAATCATTTCGCTCTGAAGATCGGCAATACGCTGGACATGATCCGGTATGTTCCATGTACATTGATACAGTCGCCGGGTGTGACGAGGAGGTAATACAAATATGATAACAAGTTGACCGCGCTCACGCGGCCGAGCGCCGTGGGGCCTGCAGTATCCGCTCCCTGATCACTGTCGATGCCACCTCCGAGCCATGCTGGAGCAATATAGCTCCGACAATCGCCTGCACAGCGCGAGATGAAATAGTCGAGACGCCTGACTGCTCAAGATCTTGTGTCTAGAAAAAAGGATTAGTATCAGTTCTCTCGAGATAGAGTGCTTCCGGGGGCCATACCAGTCGCGGTTTCCACCGCAACACCTTGAGGAGATCGGTATTTTGGGCGGTTGCTAACAGGCTCGACACGACACGACTGGTGGGCGACTCAATGTGCAGGTTGTCCACGGATCGCAATTGGGGGTGGATATCCTCTCCGTCTCCTAATTTCGGGTTGCGCTCGCTGTTCACCGTCGTCTTGCAGGCCTCCATGTAGATCGCCATGCGCCCTGTCGTCCCATTAGTCACTGGAGCCTACGGTCGCAGCACCACCAGGTTCGAAACCTACCCATCATAGCCAAACGCTCATTGTTTCCTCTTTTTGCCTGATCGAAACTCTTGTGGGTGATGGCTAGCCACTTCAACTCCTCGGGCAGCATGTTGGGCCCCTCGGGTCCGAGTAGATTCTCGTAGAATTCATCGAGAACCCGGGGGTCCGAGTTGACAGCCCATTCCGAGTTGACGGGGTTCTTGGCAACTCTCACGCGAAAGGGGGCCACCATGCCCTCGGGCGTTGCCTGCCATCGTGGCTGTCGTCGTGTCTCGGGGTTGAAGCTCTCGGGCTGCTCTGTCGGGGGCGCCGCGTCTTTGATGGCGAAGGTGCGGGCAAACGTCTTGGGGCGGATGATGTGGCGACTGCGCGCCAAGGCGTTTCGACACGGTAGTGAAGCCATTGTGCTGGAGTATGTGGTTTGGGAACTCCAGTCGACTGTCGCGTTGCGGATCTGGGAGAAGCGTCGAAGGCGTCGCGAACATTTTCTCGAGATCACGTGCAGTCGGCAGGGGTAGCTGTAAGGGTGGCTCCACCCCGCCAAGCACCTGAAGGTACCTGTACGGCGCACTGAACAGGACCCGGTCGCGTGCGCTTCTCACGATGCAAGGGCATACTCAGAGCTGCCTCACTCATCATCACGCCCGAAAATGGCGCTTCGAAGCATCAACTGTGTACTCATGGATTATTGAGTCTTGGTGGAATCATAAGCAAAGACTTCCTCTTCAATTGGCTGCAATCACCGCCAGAGGAAGCCCTTACAATGTCCGACACCCTGGGCACGCGCCTAGCCAAGGTGCTGCCAAAGTCCACCACCTTTCACGTCCACCATCTCTCGACGCCCCCCACAAAATGCGAACCTCTATGCTCTCCGCCTCCGAATGAGCGGCCAGATCGAACATACTGCGAGAAACACTTTCTCTGCGTATCCATTGACCGGCCAGTCGGGACAGGAGAGGTCAAGAACAAACAGGTGCTCATCCTGGGCGTGGAGGTCTTCATCTTCACGACAGCCCGGGCCACGACCATATTTGTGTCCAAGGCCGACTCGACGGGATACCTGCACATTCTCAACCTCCCGAAAGGCACGCCGAGCCCGATCCGAGAAGTCTGTGCCACTTTTGTCAACTTTCTGGTCGACACGCGAAGGAGAAAGGACGTGCAGCTGGTGATCAGTCTGTTCGCGCGAGCCCAGGACCAGTATCTGTTCCCCGGCAGCGTCAAGAACAAGGGGAAGCATGTTTTGGATGATCGAGGCCTCGTGAAGTGGTGGTGCCGTGTTCTGGACCCCATCCTCGGCCATCGGATTGGAGGCTACTTGGTGGTTCCTGGCCACGATGCGCACGAAACGAAAGCCTTCCTCCCCAAGGGAAGCACTCGCTGGACAACCGACCACCCCTTGGAGAAGATATCGCATTACACCAAAGAGTTCGATTGGGTACCGCCTCGATGTCTAATTCCCAAATACCCCGACGACCCAAAGTCGCGATTCCGAGACGAACTCGACGACGAAGCGACGCGCACCAAGTCGTTCCGCCTGACGGGGAACTGGAAGAGCGTGAAGACGCTGGACACGTTCTGGGAGATGATGGCCTTCCGCCAAGAGTGCTCGAGTGGCAGATTGACGGGGTTCGTCTGGATCGTCTTCGACGATGAGGCACAGGATGACACGAAGAAGAACAGCGTGCTGCCGACGCCCAACGTCTCTTCCACGGAACAGCCACAGGCGCCAGAGACACCAAAGAAGTCGCGCACCTTGTCCAATGTGGCCGTCAACACCACGCCTCGGAAGTTGTTCACCTCGAAAACGATGGCAGGAGCTGTACCAGCCTCGGCAACCAAGAAGACATCCAAGAAACAAAAGAAGAAGAAGAAGAAGCTGACAGGGATTGTCATTGCACGAGCACCGCGCATAAAAACTGCCGCGAAGAATTACGAGCCAAAGGCTCCGTCGCATACCGCGCACTACGCGTGGAACGAGGAGGGCCGCGGGGAGCGTATTGTTCGGGAAGCCGACTACAAACGCATGGTCGAGCTATTGCTGCATCTCGACTTTTCAACCCTCGACAAAGCCGCGGCCAGTACCAGCCGCTGGACAGGGGAGGTGGGCATGGGGGCATCGTTCGGGTACGGCGTCGTGGGCACGCGTGAGATACCAACTGGCACCAACGATGCGAATCCAAGTGATCCATCAACCAACGACCTGAACGGACTTGTTAAGAGGAAGAGAGCCGAGTCTGGCGCTGGTTCGGAGGTGAACACCCTTGGCGCAGGCGTGATTCGCAAGAAGCCCAAACCCGAAGAGACGGCCGCTCCCGCGGTAAACACCCTCAGCGCGGGTCTGGTGCGGAAGAAGCCGAAGAAAGACTGAATGAGGCATTGGGACAATCATTATTAGCGAGGCGTTACGGATACTACCACATGGCAGGCATTGAATGGCATGGCAAACGATGAATCGGACGTGTGCACGGTTTCCATGTAAACAGACACAGTCCTGGCTCGATTACAAGATTAAGTGCGCAATGATCTCTCGACCGCCATCATATCACTAGATTTCGCCCACTGCAATATGCCGCTGTATCACCGCAAATACTGCATATTCACAGGAGTGATGGCCATCTGCCCGCCCAGAACAGCCATGACGTTGCGCATACTGAGCTCCTCGAACCCAATATGCGTCTCCACCGTCCCTCCAGCATTGTGGCATGTCAGCATGGCCCTGCCCGTCTTCGCATGCTCTCTCAGCCTCTCGCTGATGCCAGGCTCGCGAGGGTGAACGTCCAGCGCCACCGAGCTCAGCTTCCCACTGTCGAGGGCATCGGCCACGGCCTCTTCGTCGACCAACGAGCCTCGTGCCACGTTGACAAAGCGCGCACCATCACGGAAGCACCCGAGCTCCCTCGCGGCAATGAGAGCGCTGGTTGCCCCAGGAATAGCAGGTGCGCAGAGAACAACGACATCGACACTGCCGACCAGCTCCTCCAGCGATGCGCACGTCTTGGCCTCGAGAGACTCCGTCACACTCTTTGGCATCTCGGCCACGTCGTAATACCAAATGTCCATCCCGAAGCCGAATCTGCATCGTTTGGCGATCTGCTGCCCAATACGTCCCAGTCCGATCAGGCCAACTTTGTGCCCGCGGAGATTGTGTGATCTTGTCGTTGCGTTTTCGTGGCAATCCTGAAATTCGGCAGTGTCACCGGATGAGGCGGCGGAGATACACCACGGCAACACCCGGAACGTCGATATGATCATTGCAATAGCAAAGTCCGCTACCGCTTCAGCCGCGGCCAGCCCAGAGTTGCAGTATACGATGCCTGTGTGCAAGTCAGCGACTCACCCTACCCGTCACCACTGTCGTGTAGGGACATGTACATACCTCTCTCGCCCAGGAGCTTGGTGTCAGCCCAGTCAAACCCAGCACCAGCACTGGCAAAGACCTTGACAGTGGAGGGCAAAACGTCGATCAGTTCGGCATCCCATCGGCCCATTTCACCTCCCGTCCCCCAGAATGGACGAAAGATGGCGTGGAAATCGCCCCATCGTTTCTCCCGGAGAGCTTGAAGGAATGCGGTCCGCTCGCGCTCGTGCGCCTCTGGGCGTATAATCTCACATTGCGCGCTGAATTGGGCGTATGTGCCGAGGTTGTATCTCACCGGATCTCCAATGTGCAGTACTCGACGTCTGGGAGGAGCAAAGGCGGCTGCGAGAGGGGAAGTAGGAAGGGACGTGATGGGGATGATGGGCGCATTAGGATGATGCCCGCCGCCGAGTCCGACAGGTGAGCTTGAGCGAGGGGTCGATGCGGGGACCGGGGTGTTGGTCGGCTCTGCCATGCTTGCTGCTGGCTATGCTTTAATCTCTTGAGAGGGTTGAATAGGATGATTGTGTTATTTAAAGCTTGGATGTATTGTTCATGGAGATTCGTGTACTACAGGCTTGTGATGGCACCCATTGTCCCACAATTCACCAAGTCCAGGCTGGTTGTTTGACCGTCACCGCCTCGGACATCCAGTCTGTCAAGCTGCGGAAATCGGACAGCGAGCCCACGATAGTGCGGCGTGTCATGGGATAGGACAGACTGGTCACTGGCAATGCTGCTGCCCAAGGTATGCCCAAGAAAAAAGATAGTTCTGGACTCCCAATTCCCCACCATCCACGACTGGGCGATCCCTGTTTGCGATAAGAAATGGGCTTTGTGTGGTTTCCCACGTACAAACAAGGAACACTATGTTGCACGGATTCTGATGACAGCATTGTGCTCTAGACCTGGTCGATCACCTGCAAACCAGTGAGGATGATTCATCACGAACAAGGCGGTTGATGTCTAGGCATTTGCAGTACCCGAATCAACTTGACAGCGACGTTGAGACGAGTCTGACAATCGTCTTTACCCGCACCACGCTTTCGCTGTCCTATCTTCACTGGGAGACTAAGTCTTGAGGAAAGGTCCATTCGCCCGTCTGCACCTCGGACGTGCAGCAATCGATGATGCCCTGCACGCTCTCCAGAAGATCGCTCGCATCGCTCGTTGATAGGAGTGACACTGTCACCGGTAGCGCCCATTCTTTGATCTCAGGATTGCTCTCTAGCGATGTCTCGATTTGGGAAACTTTGCAAAGGTGTTAGCATGAACACATGAGAGGTCGGTATTTGCACTTACAGGGAACCACTACTTGCGAACATCTCGTGATTGGTGACAACCAATGAGTGAGGAATTGTGAGTAGGTTAGAGTCTCTGGATCCGGTGTAGACTCATGCCGTCGGTCGGTGGGCTCAACAACAACGTCAGGAAATATGACGAGAGTGCGCTCATTTGCATTCATACTCTTCGCTTCGACAAGCTTTCGAAACCAGTGCCTGAAGGCGATCAGGTCGTTGCGAAGGCAAGTCGCTTCCTCCCCACCAAGATGGCCCAGGTCACTGGGTCATGAAGATCAGCCGATCATTACACATCTGTCGTTTGGCAAGGACTCTCTTACCGCGATCGTCGAGTCTGAAGGTCAGAGAACGGTTCTCGGCCATACCACCGTTTGTAGTACGCCCAGAAACCGTCAAAGTAGTGCCTCCAGGTTCTGCTCAGGAGTTTATATGGCGCCGACGATGGTCAGCGAAGCAATACAGCAAAGGCGTACGAAACTCACAACACCGACTTGTTCTAGCAGGCCTGGGCCTGCAGGCTTGTGGCGTTGCCATTCTTCTTCCAGATTCATGGATTCGACTTGGACGTTGAGTACCCGGCGTATCTTCCGATACAGTTGCTCTAAGCAGTTTCTTTGCTCTGGAGAAAACATGTCTTCGCCCGTGGTGCCCCAGTCTAGACTGATGACCCTGGTGGCCATCTGAGACCTGGAGCTCTGCATGAGACTTCTGGGCATCGTGTTTTGGCTAATGGCAGAGGAGGCAAGCTGCAGATCCGCACAGGATCTTGCTGCTACCCCATAGCCATCTAGGTCATCGTTGCTACCCCGGGTATTAGTCGCAATGCGCTTCGAAGCCGTTACGCTGAACATACAACAGCTGGTCACCCTGAGATTGCCGGTCAGAGGATGTGCGTACAGCATAAGCTCCGTTTCGGGCAGCTGGGATTCGCAATCCACCGAATGCTAACTTTGTTAGTGTCGCTGATCAACAGATAGATAAGTTGCCCTACAGTCGACGGCGAAGGCCATTCGAATCCAGTCGTAGCCTGCAACAGCAACTGCTGCTCCTGACGATCCAGCCCCAGAATCCTGGAGCTGGTCACCGCGAGGGTTCCAGGGCTTGGTTGAGTCCTCCCAACCGCCAGCCAGAAGCTCGGGGACTTTTGTCTGACCTACAATGACCGCCCCTAAATCGATTAGGTGCTGGGCCATAGCATTGGTCTCGGCGCTGATGCGGTTAAACAGTGTGTAGTCTCTGTTGGCAAAACTTTCGCGCACCCCTTCTAGCCTCATCGACTCGCTGATGGAGATCCGGACACCACGCAGGCCGCCTTTGTCCTTTCGAAAATACAGAGTCGACGGCACAGCGATCGAAGCAAACAGACCACCTTGAGCCAGGAGGGTGAATTCTTGGTATCTATCTCACCTTAGCAATGTACGACATAGCTCACACATGCGAAAGTCACCTTTGCGGTTGGAAAACATCATCTGGGATCAAGCCCCTGGTGAAGGCCTGGTACGTGTCAACGTGAAGAGCATACGCTGCGTGTATGTTGGGGCCTCGGAGGAAATAAGGACCTGAAGGAAGCTCTTTCAAGTCCGCAAGCGAGCGGGCTCCCGGACATCGAAGCGCGTACAGCGTTTTGGAGTACTTGGCTTGCTGAAAGGTACTCCGTCGAGTAGCAATGCCATCTTCCACGAGTGAAGATGACGTTGGCTTCTCAACAAGGACCGAACCAAACTCCGGTCGAAACACATCATCAGTGGCGTCAAATTCGTTCAGGATTTGTTCAAGTCTGTCGTTGAAGATCTCATCTGTGTTGAGCAGGGTGACTGGGATGAGAGCGCTGGGCTTGATATCTGCCTGGATAGCGGCCTGCCAGGACGTTAGCAAGTGTCCATATCCCCTTGCCCCTTTTGACGCCAATCGTCTGGACTCCTCCGTCACAAGCTCTTACCAATATTTGAGGATGGATTAGGTACTCGGCATCGCCAACCTTGCAGGTTTCAATGGGTGCGCCTGTCTCCTGGGTTGGACCTTCTTGCCGACCAGCGCAAGAACAATGCTTAGAAGATGAAGAGCACGAGTTGCATATAAGAGTCATTGTAATGATAAGTTGATGAATTGAGCTGAGCGGAAGTCAACGGCAGGAAACGACATTGGCGCTCAATGGTATGTGAATCTCGTGACGTCCGAGGACAGGGACCACAACGAGTCAAGAATACCTTGTGCAATGGGAGGCGAGGGCTTCCAAGAGAGCCAAACCAAGAGTGACGATCTCGAAAAAAGAAAAGAAGAAAAAAGGACCAAGCGACACAAAGGATGATCGACGACAGCTCAACTCAAGGGTGTAAGTTCGACGCGTGACGTGCCGCCTCGGTGAGCTTCGATAAGAAGGTTCGGGATTCGGTGAGCTTATCAGTGTGTGGGACCAAAATTTATGGCATCCGATTGACAACCCCCACCAACATGAAGTGAGCTGGAACATCACCAGTCCCAGCATACATAGACTACACAAAATGGCGAAAAATAGAGGTATGTCAATGCCAAACGCCTCCCGAACCGAAGCGCTTACCAATTTGTAGCTCCCTCAAAGCACTCTCGTGCCGCGCGCCGCGCAACATCTCCCGGCATCGACACCGACAAGTCCTTGAAAGACGTCAAACCCCCTCCGCGCGACGCAGCACCCCGGCCCTCTGTTCTCGCCGTGCAACGCTCAGCTGGTGTCAGCAAGAAGGCTAAGAACGGTCGCAAGAGCCAACTATCCGCCAAGGCGCGGAAACGCCAGGAGAGGGGCTTGCAGATGGCGGAGGCGATCGTGGAGCGCACCAGCAAGAAGGTCGAGAAGAGCAAAGGACGCGGGAAGAACATTGTAGAGAGGAGTCAAGCGTGGGAGAAGATCAACAAGGAGGCCGAGGCGGCTGAGCAAGAAGCGGACGACGCGAGCGACGACGAGGACGAGGAAATTCAGGGTGACGGGGTCGCCACCAAAGTCGACGACGACGATGCGGATATGGGCGCTGCAGAAGCCGTCCAAACAGGAGATGCGCCCTCTAAAAAAGGCGACGACGGGTATCTGGCCATTGACGAGGACGAGGAGATTCTATAGGGCTCGTTGCGAACTGGCGTTGGCGTTTGACACCACAAAAACCGGATAGATATGATGAATGACCGGACGATGCGTCCACAATCAAACACGTAGATTGGTATATGCCTGAAATTTATCGTTATGGTACATGTTGTACATTGCCAAACCTCTAGCATATAATGTGCAGTCGGGCAGACGGACCAAATCACAGAGTCATGCCTCCGAGAACGACTCAGCTGGGCGCCCCTGTGTCCTCTGGTGCTGTCTTTGCACCTCCCTGCTTCGTCGTCGGCGTCGGCTTCGGTTCCAGGAAAAGCTTCATCGTCCCGCCGACTTCACCCGTCGTCTTCTTCTGAATCTCCATGCCATTCTTCGCTTCAATCTCCTGCCTCACTCTAGCGAGGACGCCGGCTGCTGCCTTTGCTGCGACCTCCTTGCCGCCTCTCTTCTTGCCCAGCGTGAGCTCGACTTTATTGCCCTTCTCCAGGAAATTGCCGATTTGTGTCGTCTTGGTCAACAGATCGTTTTCGCTGATGCCCCAAGATAGTTCAATCTCCTTGGTCTTGACCTTTTTTTGCGCCTTTTTCTTCTCTTTCAACTCCTTGGCTTGCCGATAGGCTTCGTTCTTGTCGATGATCTTGCACAGAGCGTAGGTGGGCGGTATCCTCTCCTTCGGATTCCCAGGATCGTATGGCTCCACCATGCGCAGCGATTCGCCGTCCATGAGCTTGGACATGACGAAGCGCGTGTTAAGTGGCCCTTCGATAGTCCCGCCATCGAGGACGCGAATGAGAGGATCGGTGATTTCGTAGTCTTGCGGGTAGCGCGCGCGGCCAGTCTTCTCTTGGTACGCTCTGGTCGTGTAGCGAGGGTCGATCTTCTCTTCGGCTTTCATGGAGGCCTCAAGCTGGTCTATGTCTTCTTTCTTGCTCGCCGCAAAGGGCGTCGAAGTGACGAAGCGTCGCCTCTGTGGCGCTGTGCGCAGCTGGTGGACGCACTGCCATGGCGAAGCTTGTCGTGTGACTTGGAGGCCCTCGGGCTGGGCGAGGAAAACTCGTTGAAGCGCGCGGCGCGAGCCGTGAACACACTGTTGACCGCGCATGCTTGCTTCGAGAGAGCCTTGATCGCAGTTCGGATAGTGTCGAGTGTCCAATTGCACGAGGTGAGTCGCTGCGAGGCAAACTGGAGCTATCTGAGATTCTGGAGCATCCTCAGGCATTACAGGCGGGCGTCATTACGGGGTTCGAGCGTCTTGTTGCGATTGGCCAATAAGATCTACCTACAACATTACATAGCCCAAGGTTCAGTCCTGTCACCCCAAACATTTGCTCCTGGTTGTGTTCAAGATCTCCTTGGAGACAAAATCGATCTCGGCTTACATTAATGTGAACAAGGCGCTCGTCTGGCGGTGTTACCCATCCATTAACAGGAGCCAGTGGATGCCACGGCCACCACCTACCCTACACCTGCCAGGAGACAGTCGATGCGGGCAGTCGACATTTGTTGCCCCACCTCCACATTGTCGCTGTCTTGATCAACCAGCAGCTGCACCGCTCGCTGTCGACTCCTACAACTACCACCCACCATCCTCCACCACGCAGCAGCCACGCCGTAACGGCCGTCGACCAGCGCCATGGTTCTCCAAGATCTCGGGCGCCGTATCAACTCGGCCGTCTCGAACCTCACGCGCGAGCAGAATGTCGACGAAAAGGTGCGCCTTGCGCCCGCCCCTCCTCGAAACCGCCACCCGAGATACTAACAGCGTCAGGCCTTTGACTCCATGCTGAAGGAGATCGGCAACGCCCTCATCGAGGCCGATGTCAACCTCAAGCTCGTCGTTCAGCTCCGCAAATCGATCAAGACAACGGTCAACTTCAAGGAGTTGCCGCCAGCCGTGAACAAGAAGCGCCTCATTCAGAAAGCCGTCTTTGATGAACTCGTCAAACTCGTGGACCCGCACTGCGAATCGTTCAAGCCGAAGAAGGGAAAGACGAATATCATCATGTTTGTCGGTCTACAGGGTGCCGGTAAGACGACGACATGCACCAAGCTCGCGCGACACTACCAGACGAGAGGGTTCAAGGCATGCTTGGTCTGTGCGGATACCTTCCGTGCCGGTGCGTTTGATCAGTTGAAGCAGAACGCGACGAGGGCCAAGATCCCATACTATGGTTCATTAACGGAGACCGATCCTGCGGTGGTCGCGCGACAGGGTGTGGAGCAGTTCAAAAAGGAGCGCTTCGACGTGATTATTGTCGACACGTCGGGAAGGCATCAGCAGGAGGCCGCCCTGTTCCAGGAGATGATGGACATTCAGGCCGCAATCAAGCCTGACGAGACCATCATGGTGCTGGACGCTTCCATCGGTCAGCAAGCCGAATCGCAGGCAAGGGCGTTCAAGGAGGCAGCTGATTTCGGAGCCATCATCATCACGAAGACAGACGGTCATGCGTCAGGTGGTGGTGCGATATCCGCCGTCGCTGCAACGCACACGCCCATTGTGTTTATCGGTACCGGTGAGCACATGATGGATTTCGAGAAGTTTGCGCCGCAGCAGTTTGTGCAGAAACTCTTGGGCATGGGCGATATGCAGGGGTTGGTGGAGCACGTCCAGAGCCTGAACCTCAACCAAAAGGACACAATCAAGCACATCCAGGAGGGTATCTTCACCGTGCGCGACCTGCGCGACCAGCTCTCGAACATTATGAAGATGGGCCCGCTATCGAAGATGGCGGGCATGATTCCCGGCATGGGCAACATGATGCAGGGCATGGACGACGAGGAGGGTAGCGCCAAGCTGAAGCGTATGATCTACATCTGCGACTCGATGACCGAGAAGGAGCTGGACTCGGACGGCAAGATCCTGATTGAACAACCGTCGCGCATGACACGCATTGCCCGTGGTTCAGGAACATCAGTGCGCGAGGTGGAGGATCTCTTGACGCAACAACGGATGATGGCCGGCATGGCCAAGAAGATGGGCGGGAACATGAAGAACATGCAGAAGGCGCAACAGGCGATGGGTGGCGGCGGCAACAAGGCCCAGCAGATGGCTGCCATGCAGAAGCGACTACAAAGCATGGGAGGCGGTGCTGGCCGAGGTGGAGGCATGCCCGACATGGGTAGTCTGATGAAGATGTTCGGTGGAGGCGGCGGCGGCGGCGGCGGCGCGGGCATGCCTAACGGTATGGACATGCAAGCTATGATGCAGCAGATGGGTATGGGAGGCATGGGCGGTATGCCTGGGATGGGAGGCATGCCCCAAGGCGGACGAGGACGGCGATAGCATCGATGGGTTCCCTACTTTCATGAGCGCAGCTCAAAGTGTCATATGGATGGCGTTCAGGTGGGAGGGTGGTTCACGCACAATGCATTACTGTTCTTTCTGGCTGAGTTATAGCATCGCAGAGGTGAATGTCCTGTTACCCGCATGCGGACCAGACTAATCAGATCCCGCACCAGAGCTGTCAAGGATGCATATTGTAAACTCCGCATGCAGATCAGATCCGCTCGGAGACCGAAACGTCTGATTCTGTGTCAGAGCATAATATTGTCGAAGGGCATGGAACCATGCATTGCTATTTTAATTGACTAATAGTCTTCCTCACCACTTCCCGAACCCCCGAAAAAGACAGGCCAGACAGGGCTAGCCCGGCGGCACGCGGTCTGTCTGGCTTCGGTGGTGGACCCTCCGATTTTGACTCACTCACACGCACGTCTTCTCAAAGGCCTCCTGTAAACATATACACACGTTCAGCCACTTTTCACTTGATACCCCCTTCTCAACCCTCAGTGTACAAAGCTTCAACAGCTCAGATCACGAACGCAATGGATACCAAGGCCGATCACATCCTCACCCTGTCCTGCCCGGACCGCTCGGGCATCGTCCATGCCGTGACAGGCTTGTTCGCCGGTCACGGACACAACATTGCGGACCTCCAGCAGTTCAGTGATCCCTCGTCGAACCGCTTCTTTATGCGCGTTCACTTTCAGCCTTCGGCCTCCGAGGGTACCGCCCACCTCAACGGGCCCTTTGACGCCCTGGCCAAGGAATACGACATGGACTACACCATCCGCCCCTTCTCCCAAAAGACCCGGGTGCTCATCATGGTGTCCAAGATCGGCCACTGCCTCAATGACCTGCTCTTCCGCATGAAGACTGGCCAGCTCAACATTGAGGTGCCCCTCATCGTCTCGAACCATCCCGAGTTCGAGTCGCTCGCCCAGAGCTACGGCATCCCCTTTATCCACCTGCCCGTCACGGCCGCCACAAAGCAGGACCAGGAGAAGCAGGTCCTGAAGCTGGTGGAGGAGCACAACGTCGAGCTCGTCGTCCTGGCCCGCTACATGCAGATCCTGTCGCCCACCTTGTGCGATGCCCTCCCCGGGCGGATCATCAACATCCACCACTCCTTCCTGCCCTCCTTCAAGGGCGCCAAGCCGTACCACCAGGCCTACGACCGCGGTGTCAAGATCATTGGTGCCACGGCGCACTTTGTGACGGCCAACCTGGACGAGGGTCCTATCATCGAGCAGGGCGTCAGCCGGGTGAACCATGGCATGGGACCCAAGCAGCTGACGAGCGAGGGATCCAACGTGGAGTGCACTACGTTGGCGACAGCCGTGCGGTGGTTTGCTGAGCGGAGACTGTTCATGAACGGGGTGAAGACGGTTGTTTTCGCATAGATAATGGGTATATATAAAAGTTAGGTGTTTTAGGGATCACACTCTAATACGCATTGCGTGAGAAATTGGCGACTATCCCAAATTGATCAGGCTCTTGATCTTCTGTTCCTCCATCCCTGGGTGAATGGGCAATGCTTTGGCCCTCTTCCTGCCTCGAGGTGTTCCAACACAGCAGTGTATGCGGACTTCAAGTTACAGTCTCTTGTTTCCCGGTGACGAACAACCTTCAAGACGAAAGCTAAGGACTTCCACCATTAATAACGAATCGCTGGTTGTCGTCTTGCGCATCGCATCTTGCAATGTCGACCACATCCCCGTTGGCAGTGAGACAAAACCCTGGCCCATTCTGCGGAGAGAACCGCATGTTGTCAAGAGGGCCATCTGACGCAAACAACTGAGAAGAGGTCACCTCGCCGCCGCCATCAGCCCTGCCACCGCAGCTGAAGAGGTTGATTTGCGAGCCAGGATCTCGCCTGGGGTCCGCATTGAAGCAAGCCTGCGTGAGGGTGCTGACAAGAAGGACGAACCCGGGCTGGTCGATATGCTGGCCCGAGGTGATAATGTCCCACTGCTGACGACGAGACGATGTGTTGCAGTCCTTTAACTGCACGGGCGTAAGGTTGGCCCGGAAGTCGCCTGAGCGAGGGTCGACGGAAAGACATTTGCCGCTTTTACTGCGGATGGAGGTGTCTGAGAAGGCTCGGGTGGCCGTGTCGTCTCGCGGATGCGCTTCTTTCGTCGCCTCCTTGTTGAGAATGTCATTGCCGCCGCGATGGCCCCCACGAGCACCGACGAAATGTCCCAATGTGCAGGCTGTATAGGAGAGAAGGACTAGGGCCAGCTGGGTACATGTAGGTAGATGCATGTTGACGTATGCTCAAAGATGCAGTAATGACTGTAGAGATGCGTGAAAGCTGTAGCGAAAGATGGACGAGGCACCGACCAGCAGGCTTCTGTGAACGACGAGATGCTAAGCAGTCACTTCGTCGTCGTCGGCCGTGTATGAGGAGGCCGCACTTAACTTATACAATTGCTACGTGCTCGCCTCTCTGGCCGTGACACCAAAGTCAAGTCCTTCGCGCCCAGCAATCCTCCGTCTCACGACCGCCTCGGAGGGTCTTGGAAAGGGAAGCCTAGCAAGCCACGTCGGCCACAGCATCATGGATAACAAGCGTGGTGTACATTGGCAAAGAAGAGGACATGATGGGATGGTGGCCTTGAACTGTCCCCAGATTGGACTTGCGTTGTTGCACCGTTTCACATGGTGGTTTGGAAACTGCAGGGGCTGGCTGGGCGTGTCACAATTCCAGGACTATCCGCCTGCGAAGTGCAGTATCATGTGATGCATCATGATGCTCCATGACCAAATGGAAGAATGAACTCGACGCTCCCTCAGCCTGTCGTCGCGAGCAAGGCACGTAGCGCAGCGAAGCAGATGGATGGACGCGGGTGGCCTGGCCTCCTTATACTCCTGCGTAAGGGGAGGACGAGGCCCTAGTGCTGCGATCGAGCCAATCAATGGTGTGGTTTGCGTGCGGTGATTGAGATGGAGTGGCCGCATCTGACCCGACCTGGCGATGTTCGATGGCCTGGTGAAGACGGGCCAGGCGTGTTGGGCCTTGGCCAACCCGGGCCAGAATGATCGCCCGTGGCCGTGAGGTCGGAGAGACATTGGACGGGACATGTACCATACGTCAGCAATTAAGCCACCCATACGGCATTAAGATCGCGATGAGATGGGATTGGAGCCTTGGAAAGGGATTATTGCTCAATATTCCACTCCAAGCAATAGTCCATCAGAAGCAACGAAGGGTGAAGCCGATGGCGATTGAATGGCTGCTGCCCTGCATTGAACTGAGGCCCAAGATAGCCTAGCTCGGACGCGTACTAACAGCCAGCTGCGGGGCACGGCGCGTGAACTTGTTACCCAGCACATTTCTCAGCGCGTGCGCTCAGTGCTATAGTGCGGGGCCTGGCGTAGGTCACGCGTCGCCATTGGCTGAGGCACGCCGAAATGAGCCTTCCCCCCTGCTCGGCGGCGATTGGCTCGCGACCTGCATCGCTGCTGAAGCTGCATATGGGGACGCGTTGAGCGCTCGCTCGCTCCCTCATCACCGCCCCTCGTTCGCTCACTCTGTCATGAGGAAGCGCCGTGTCTGTCTGTCTGTCTCAGCTGGCGTTCGTTAATTGAATCAAACCACTTTCGCGATTGCACTTGGTCTCTGAATCGGGTCGCTGTAACTTGATCTTTCGCCCCCCTCCTCCTCACTGCTTCTCCCTCCCTTAAACCACTTGTTCCTCCTCGCATACTGGACGGACGGTTCCTCTCTCGCCACTCTCCATCGGCTTATCCGATTGACTTTGCTGTGCGGGAAAGACCACAACATACGAATTGAGAAGAGCACAACAAACAATCGACTCTCGCGCGAGGCAACTTCCATTGCCCATCGCCTCTCGTCTGTCCTATCCCCACGGATTGGCTCGAGCTTCACACACAGAGCTTGGTCGTTGGATATCGCTGAGATCAGACCACCATGGCCGCCATCACTCGCCAGCCCTTTGCTCCGCTGGATGAATCTCGTCTCCAAACCCTCACCAGCCTAAAGAACCGCCAGAATGGTATGCATCTGTAAACGATCTTGGCTGCGCGCAGCAATTAACACCATTAATAGCTATTCAAACCCCAGTGTCCAAGCGCAAGGCCGAGTCAATCTACATTGACGACGCTGAGAACGTCGACCCCATCCTCTCGGTCAAGCGCTCCAAAGGCTCCAGCGGGAAAGGTTCTGTCCTCAAGCCCACCACCAACTTGACTCTCAAGTCTACCACCACTCCCAAATCCGTGCTGTCAACTGTCCCTACATCAGTGAGCAGCCGTCGCACCATCACACCCAAGCCCCCCTCCGCCAAGCTCAACACCAATGTCGTCAAGCCCTCGCCCTTGTCAGCACCTGCCGGTCGTTCGCCTACCCGCGGCAGCAAGCGTGCAGGTCTTCTGGGCAACAGCAGACGTCGCACGGGCCGCATCGACCCTCCATCGTTCAACATCGGTGGCCGTGGCGGCGCTCCTTTTTCTCTCGACGCTGCCCTCAAGGGTACGATTCCCAGCTATGCCCCGGCCGCCCCCAAGGCCGCGCCGAAGCCTGCACCGCAGGAACCCGGCATGCAAGCCAGCTGGTTCTTTGACATTCACGAGGACACCGCCGAGCAGGAGATGACCAACCTTCTCCAGCACGGCACCTGCGTCCTTGATATCTCGTCCGACGAAGAGTCGGCTCGACGCGCGAACCACCAAGGGCGGGAAGACAAGGAGAACATTGCACCAGTCGACGATGTGTCGCAGACCACGAGCCTCCGATCTCGCCGCGCGGCTCGCGACGATGAGATGATTGTTGAGAAGGAGCGCGTCGCGCTGGGTGAAATGGACGCCAGCGAGTTCTTTGCGGAGGGCTTAGACGAGGCTTCTGTCATCATCGTGCCAGCCGACGAAGAGGCCGAGACCGATGTGGAGGACAACACACGGGAGAAGATGCCCGAGCCCAAGACCATTGTTGAAAAGTTCGAGTTCGCCCCGGAGTTGAAACACCCCGTTGTCAAGGAAGCTACCCCCGAGCCTACGGCACCGGAAACTTTCGAGGCCATGATCAGCCAGTCTGACGAGGCGTCGCCGTCCAAAGCCGCGGTCTTGTTACCGATCGAGGGCACGGGGGAGAGCTTCGAGCTCTGGGAGAGTGACAGTACCAAGGACGAGGGTGAAGCCACCGCGTCTTCGTGACATGATTTGATGGTCTAAGTAATGCGAATGGTAATGAGTGATGGATCTGGAATGATATATGTATGGGCGCTGGCGTTTGGGTTGTCGGATCAACAATGGTGTTTGAATTGTCAGCGGTATTTGTTTGGATTTGGTTTAGATCGCTTTGATGGTTTGGCCTTGCGTGGATTGGTTTACTGCTTCAATACCTGTTTATTCCTCGTATATCGTGCGTTGCAATTCTCGTGTTATTGATACTGCGCGCGTGTCTTGAGTTCGCGGGAACATATAGAAATTGCGTATGGAAGGCGCCTTTATTGCAATGGTGTGCTTTGGACCTTGCAGATCCTCATTGTACAGAATGCGATTTGATGTTAATTAGTGGTGCGCTGTACGAATGGTGCCATGACCCATTGAACTCGCGTTGGCCTCTACTTATCATTGTAAGCGCACGGTGCAGTCAAAAGTTATGAATAGTTAATTGTTCGAACCTGCAGTAGCCGATGGAACCCTCAAAGTTATGAATAGTTTTTCACAGGTAACTAAAGTTATCGATAGGAAGATCATTAACCTATAGTTATGGATAGGTATTCAACGCTAGGTGCTGGCAAAAGTTGTGAAATAGTAGTTATTGCCGCGAACCTAGCAAGTATAGTAACCGATGGGACCCTTAAAGTTATGGATAGTTTTTCACTCGCAACTAAAGTTATCGATAGAAATATCGCTTCATCGTATCGGTAACTGTTTTTCAATTCTACCTGCTCACATGCTCTCATAAGACTCATCTTCTCATCTGTGAACCTGGACACCACTTAACCCATTCGCGTCGCCCCTCCAATCCACAGCACCTCGGCTGCATTATTGCAGATTGTACTCTGCTTGCCGTCCCGCTTTCAATTCACATCGACACGGTACTCATTGCAGTTCACGTTCTCATCAAAAGGTCACGCATCAATATGGCATCCGAGCCCCGCAAAAGAGGCGCGTTTATCGTGCTCGAGGGTCTCGATCGCAGCGGCAAGACGACCCAAGTCAAACTTCTCGAGCAGCGGTTCATCGAGGCAGGCCGGCCAGCAAAGACTATGCGCTTTCCAGGTACCTGCTTGTTACTTCTTTTCTTCGGCCCAGAGACTAACGTGGCATAGATAGATCCACAGTCATTGGCAAAATGATTGATGGCTATCTCAAGAGCGACGTGGAGGTAGAGGATCATGTCATCCACCTCCTGTTCAGCGCCAATAGGTGGGAAGCAGCGCACGTCAGACCTCATCATTTTCCCCTTGTAGCGAGGACTGACGCCATGCAGAAAGTCGATTGAGAGGCTGTTAAATGAAGGGACGACCATTGTCTGCGACCGTTACTATCACTCAGGGATAGTGTACTCTTACGCCAAATCAAACCCATCCATGCCGCTCTCCTGGCTTACAGCCCCTGAAAGTGGGCTGCCGCGCCCTGACGCCGTCTTGTTCCTGGATCTTACGCCGGAAGAGGCGAGGGCGCGAGGCGGATGGGGCAATGAGATATACGAGAAAGAGGAGATGCAGAAGAAGGTGGGCGAGGCCTTCCGGCAGCTTGGCGGTGTCGTCGACGGTGGGGAGATTGAGCGGGATGAGGATGTCGTCGTCGTGGACGCCGGCGGGAGCGTAGAGGACGTTTCTGAGAAGATATGGAGCGTAGTAGCAGGGGCTCTGAACGCGGTGGAAAGGGGGGAGAAGGGGGGAGTGAGAACGGTGCCTTGAGCATGCTTGTTGAGAACTGGAGGAAGCATTGCATTTCACGTTAGCCCCCGAGACAAGGAAGGCAGATACAAGAAGTCATGAGTGAAATGGCCGTAGACAACTCATTTTCATCAGAGCGTACACACCTGTAAGCCATTAGAGGGGATCGGTAGCCAACAGCTCGCGCAGGGGCAAGAAGGAAGCTTGTGGATTGGGCTCCTCGATCACGGTCGTGAAGAGGTAGGAAGTAACATTTGGTAGATCTCGCCGTATACAAAATACTTAGCTCCAGTCTAATCGCTTGCAACACTCGAGCATGCAGCAGCTTTTCATATGCTGCATACATGTAGGTTGTAGCTGTACCTTGGGAAGGCGTGAGATGTGCTTGGTGAGGTTGTGTTTTCTCGCGGCAAGATATTCATCATGCAGATGCACGACATTCAAGTGATCTTGAATGCATTACCGAGGCTATGGCACCAAAGTATCAACAAATACGTAGCGGCAATCCGAAAGACGGAGGCATGCGGAATCATCAGCACTCGTTGGCTTGGAGGACGACTCGAGGAGGTGATTCACAGGGGTCCGCGTAACTTGTGATAGGGCTGCTCAGCACTGAGTTTACAGGGGCCCGGTCCAACCTCAAATTGGCCTGGATGGACCCAAGCTCGAATCTAGATTAGACTTTGGGTGCTCGAGCAAGCTCCAGTGTCTCCCGACGCAACATGCAAACAACTCGACTTTTTTCTCATACAGCCTCCTGATCTTCGACGGCATCATTCTCGACAATGCGCTAGCTATTATACTAGCTCTTCGAGCATTGCCCTAGCGACTGCGACGGCATCATGTCCGGCTCGCGCCCCCACACGTCCGAGGCCCAGCCTGGCGACGACCCCATCGCCATCGACCACGCTCAAGCACATGCGACATCCCACCCGCTCACGATCGATACTCAAAATCTTCAAAACATCCCTTCCACCGCCGGCGACCCGCAGCGCGATTCGGTATCGGACTCGCGCGTCCATGGAGCCAGCCCCAGCCTGCTGTCGCCTTCCCTCCGTCTTCGCCGCCGCAACACCCTCGCGCCACCTTCCGCCGGTGGACTCGGCGGTCGAGCTCGAGCCGCCACATTCCGCACGGTGGAAGACTACGATGAGTTAGATACGGATCACAATGAGAGGCCGGGATGGCAGCCTGGGTCGGAGCCCGGGTTTGATCCTCAGCTGCCGGACGGAGGCCATGCGTCCATGCCCACACTAAGTGCGCCTTGTCAGATCACAGTGGTCGATTGGGCGGACAATCATGTCGAAAAGCGCCATTTTGACAATGAAGGGTTCATCGAATACATAGCCCGACCCAAAGAGAAATGGGCCAAATGCCGCTGGATCAACGTCAACGGGTTGAGTTGGGACGTGATCCAGGCCGTCGGTTTCCACAAGGGACTGCATAAGCTGGCGCTGGAGGATGTCATGAACTTGCGCAACCGAACCAAGGCTGACTGGTATCCGAACCACGCCTTCATTGTCATGACGCTGCAAAAATTGGTGCATCTCGTCAGTGACGACGATAATAGCTCCTCCACATCGAGCACGAGCTTGTCCTCTCACAAATCGTTCCGCTCGTTGCGAGAGTCGTTTATGGATCTTTGGAGGTCAAAGAGGTCAGAGCGCGAGGAGGCCATACAGAGCATTGGCCGGGACTCCGAGAAGGTCATGCCGAACATCGCCAACGGCTTAAAGGCCTTGCCTGGCGGTTCGATGCTGAACGAGACTGCCATGCTCCGATCGTTACAGCGATATCATGCCTCCGGGAACGAGGCACGGACCGAGTACATGGAACGGCATTCATCGCTTGCGCCACACAAGATGGCTATTTCGGCGGAGCAGGTTTCAATGTTTCTGACATCTGACAATACCGTCATCTCCTTCTTCGAGGGCTCGGCTGGTGATGTCGAACGTCCCATTGTCACTCGTCTCTGCACACCGGGCACCATCCTTCGAGAGTCCGTCGACGGCTCCTTACTTGTCCAAGCCATCATCGACGCCATCATCGATCTTGCCATCCCCTTGGCCGCCGTATATACCGACGTCATTGGTGACCTGGAGTTGGACGTGCTCACTTCGCCGTCCATGCACCAAAGTCGCACCTTGTATATCTGCATAGCTGAGATGAACAAGATGCTCAGCTTCCTCAACCCGGTCGATAACCTGGTCAACGTTCTCCGCGACCATTGTACCTTGCTGGAGCAGGACGAGGCGATGGAAGAGCTGGAGAACCCAGAGTCCGGGGTCATCATCACACCCAAGACGCAAACGTATCTCGGCGACGTCCTTGATCACTGTATCATTGTGACCGAGAACCTACAGCAGTTGAAGCAGTCGTCTGACAACCTGATCAGCCTGATCTTCAACACCATCAGTGCCGGTCAGAACGAGAGCATGAAGCAACTGACCACGGTAACGATTATTTTCCTGCCGCTGACGTTCATCACCGGATTCTTTGGTCAGAACTTTCCACCAGACCAATTCCCAGAAGTCAAGAACGGCATCTGGTACTTGTGAGTCTACCTCAATCTTCCACAAACCTCTTCGAACGAAACACTGACCGAGGCAGTTGGGCCTGTGCTGTACCTACCGTCGTAGTGACTATTATCCTTCTCATGCGAGACATGATCTACGAGGGGTTACTACGCATCATCCAGCGGAAGCACATTGGATCATTGCGGAAACAGAAGAAGAGGAAGCAGAAACAAAAACTTGATGCTGCAATGCAAAAGCGAGGGTCAATTTGACTTGCTCACTTGACCAATCGTCCAACATTTTTACCCGTTGCATGGTAGGCGTTGTGGTACTTGTCGGTTTCTTATACACACCAGCGTCTTGTTACATTCCAAATGAAAATTTAATTTGCAAGTCCACAATGCATGTCCAAAGCCTTTTCCTCATGCGCTTGGGATCTTATCGATCCGATCGACCCAATGCCCAAAATCCGACTTGCATATTCCGGGTTCGTGACTCCAGTCGTGAGCTCCATCCCCCCCGATGCCGGCGTGGGGAAGAACTGGGGAGGAGGGAGGGGAGATGTAGCACCACCAGCAGGCGGCATTTTCCATGTGCTGTTCTCCTGATTCGTTAATCAACATCCTACTCATTTGGACATTCAGAGCGTCGACATCGCATTCTGCGCCATGGCCACAGACCATGTCATCTTTCATAATGCGCAGGTGTATCAGTCCTCCCACCGGGATGACAAGCCGAGCCTTGCAGACTGCATGATCGTCCGCAATGGAGAAATCGCATTCGTCGGCTCTTTATCAGATCCAGCTGTACAAGCTGCTCGGGACCAAGGCGCAGCGGAAAGAGACATTGGGGGCCTGAAGATCCTGCCCAGCTTCATTGATGGACATATGCATTTGCTTCTCCTCGGCCAATCCCTCACCAAAGTGGCCCTTGACGACTGCAAATCACTCGAGGACATCCGAGAGCGAATGCGAGAGGCAGCGCGCAATGACCCCGGTGCCAAGAGGCTCTATGGAAGGGGATGGATGCACAGCATGACGCCCGACGGTGTCGATGCGAGCATGTTGGATGACATTGACCCGCGACCCATGTACATCGACGCAAAGGATCTGCACTCGACATGGGCGAACACTGCAGGCCTCAAGGAGGTCTGTGATGTGATGGATCTGGATTTCGAGGGATCGATGCCGGATCCCCCAGGCGGCAGTTTCTCGCGCGACGCACAGGGACGCTTGAACGGGGTGTTCAACGAAAGCGCCGTCTTTGAGATCATCTGGCCGTTTGTGGCCCGCGTCGCCAGCATCGAAGAGAGAAAGGAGTCGATCCGCGCGGCCATCGAGGCATTCAATGCGTGCGGCTACACTGGCATGGTGGACATGGCCATGGACGACACCATCTGGGAGCCACTCGTCGAGCTGCGCAACCAGGAAGGCTTGGGCGGCATGCGCGTTGCCGCATACTGGCTCATGAAGCCCCTCAAGGAAGACTCGGGCATCGATGCGGTGTTTGCACAGGTGGATCACGCAGCGAAGCTAGCACGGGAATTCAAGGACCAAGACTGCAGAGTGGTGGGGATCAAGGTCATCTGTGACGGTATCATTGATGCTTGCACGGCTTCCCTGACCGAGCCATATTCTACCGGTATCAACCCTGATCCTATCTGGCCCGAAGAGGTCCTCCATCCGCTTGTCAAGCGCGCGCACGACGCCGGCCTGCAAGTTGCTCTGCATGCCATTGGCGATCGCACCATCAACACCGCCATCAACGTTCTGGAGAAGAACACGGACGCCTCGAGGAGACCGCGCATCGAGCACTTGGAACTCGCCTCTGCGAATGATGCGGCACGACTCGGCCAGCTAGGCATCACGGCCTCCATCCAACCCGTGCACGCCGATCCAGCCATTCTGCGTGCCTGGCCGCGGCTGCTGGGCGAGCACAGATGCAAACGGCGTTTCGCGTATCGGGAGTTTGCTGATGGAGGCGCGAACCTGGCGCTGGGCTCCGATGCCCCGACGGCACCTCACGTGCCGCTGCCGAATCTCTATATCGCCACCACGAGGAAATCGTACCGCGAGCCGGCATGCGAGGAGGTTGTGAATCCTGAATTTGCGCTCACGGTGTGTCAAGCTGTGGCAGGTGCCACTCTGGGATCTGCATACTCGTGTTTCGCGGACCAGTGGACTGGGGATCTCCGTGTAGGGAAGAAAGCGGACTTTGTAGTGTGCGACGTGGAGCTCGAACCGGAGGGGCTGATTCGTGGTGTCGTGAAGGAAACGTGGTTCGAGGGTCGGCAAGTCTTCCAGAAGGAGTAGATCCGTGCGAATAGAATGACTGGTCCCATTCACTTTGTGCTGGTAGGGCTGTTGGCGCGGAGGGCGTGTAGCCGACTGAGGATGTCCTCGGCGGCCCCGATGCCAATCGAGTTCCACGACCCAGCCGTCTTCGTCGGGGCAAGTTCATTGCGCGCCTCTTCTGGCAGGGCCTTGAGCAGAGAGGTGACGCGAGCATCTTCGGACCGGTTCGTGAAGAAGCATGGCTCCCATGATGAACCGCTTGCCTTCTCCTTTTGGCGCAAAGCGCGCTGGGCCTCCTCCAACGCACTCTTATGCTTATGGATCTTCTGTACGTTGCCCTCGTAGATGCCCTCAAACACCTTGCTCCATGCACGTCGAGATTCCCACGTCGTCTGCTGCTCGACGGGTCGGACAGTGGGCTTGATAGGAGGCATGTCGTCGGCCTGGAATTCCTCGAGAACCTCACCCTTTGGATCTTTGATGGCCATTTTGCCGTCCCAATGACCGGAGAATTCACAGAGAACATCCTTCATGGAGGGGGTCTTGTAGACCGTGGCCTGGACCTTGTTCTTCTTGCCCAGCCCAAACGTGCCGCCACTGCCAAATTCGATCTTGGTCAATGGGCCGCTGGAGCTGCTGATGTAGCAGGGACCTCCCAATTCCGGGTGCGGCGACCCTGTCGTGAGGCCTTTGATGAGCAGGGTGGGCATCGTCATGAGGTGCTCCTCGTCGTACTTGTCCACCCGAACGACTGCATATCCAATCTGTTTCACGGCAACACCATTCGACGCGCTGAATGACGTCTGCTGCGCAGCGAAGCCTCGCGACGTGATGCCATGCTCCTCGTTATGCATGTAACAGGCCGTCACGGGTGGGTGATGTGAGACCTGCTCCGAGATCAACCTGGTGGCATTGGCGCCCTCGCCATAGGTCCCGATGAAAAGCTCGCCCAGGAACGGGTTCAAGGGTTTCTTTGCTGCATTTTCGCCGCCCTCGTCGACGAGCTGCTTCAAGCTGCACAGGTAATTCTTCGCAACAAGAACCGCCCTCAACTGTGGATCCGGCTCGCCAGCAGGCGCAAGGAACAAGTCGTGACGTGAGGCCCAGGCGGAGGGTACTTCAATGGCTGATTTCGGAGCAAGAATAAAAGGAGGCGCCGTAATGTTTGATAAATCACCCTCTACTGTCGACAGATAAGACAAAAAGTCTTTGAGCTGGGAAAGATTGTCCCGCAGGTTGGAGAGGTTGCGTGGCATTGTTGGTAGGAAGCTGGAAAGCAGCAGCATCGCGAGGCTCTAGTTCAGTCGCTCACAATGGGGTGAGTATGCGATCGGAATTTGAGGTCGGGGCATTTGCTCAATGGTCACTTGCAATAATCGTCAATTGCTGTTCACGTCCTCTACTCGACTTGCCCGTGTCTAAACACGTATATACATGTCTCGTGGCATGGCATCTGACGTCAATGATGAGACGCAGATAGCTCGATCCGAGTCCAAAGTCCAAGCCATCCCAAGGGTACGCGAGCATCGGACGCTGCACAGCCATGAGAATCGAGTGCCATTGTTGCCGACTTAGCCGTGTGCGCACGTAGCACGGAGTATGTAGTAGGGATTATCGGGAAATTTAGCACTTCGGATGTCCGAAATCCGCTGTTGCATGCCGAGTCGTCTTTCGTGCGTGTCGAAACGAATACTTTCTCTCATCTGTGCCGAGGGAGATGGGGCATTAAGTTCGGGATGAGGTCACTGCAAAGATGATGACTAAGGTGGATCATTGATTGACTGTTTCCCTTTTGTAATCAACCTAGCTCGTGCTGCGGCACTGGCTACCCTGCAGGCGGAGGCGCGTCTGCCTGATGAGTGTCAAGCTTCAACCCCGGCTAGGCAGCCCACCACGTGCTGAATGCGAATCACGGTGCGATCACGGCTTTTAACAGAGCGTGAATAGCAGTCTGGAACCCCCTAACGATGATGTGAAATTCACGCTCGGAACAAGATGAGACGCTCTTAAGAAACTTTCGAAAGGGCGGTCCGACACTGCATTTTTCGCCTCTTGCAACCAGACGTAGTGAAAACATCAGTCACTATGGCAGACACCGCTGTCAGCAAGGATGCCGCCATCGAAGACGACTTGCAATATGGCGCGTCAAAGGCAGAGCTAGACGACAAGTCCGACACTCGCCTTCCAAGGGGAGAGCCATCGCTGACGACCACAGGTTCCCTAATCGACCAAGAAATCATTCCAAGACTCTCAGGTTCTCGGAACTGTACCAGGAGCTTTTCAACCCTCTTAACGAGAACAAGAAACAACCGAGTGCAGGACCTGCAGGACGCAAGCAAGGGCCTCGTGGCCAGACGAAGTTGTCGCCACATGAACAAAGGCGCCATATCATTGAGAGATTCATCACGAGATGGAGGAAAGAAGTCGGCAATGATTTCTATCCCGCGCTGAGGATCATTCTCCCCGACAAAGACCGCGATCGTGGCGTGTACGGCTTAAAGGAGAATGCCATTGGTAAGTTGCTTGTCAAATTGATCAAGATTGACAAGAACTCGGAAGATGGGTACAATCTGCTCCACTGGAAACTGCCGGGTCAGACAACCGCTTCTCGTCTGGCGGGCGACTTTGCTGGGCGCTGCTTCGAGGTGGTTTCCAAACGACCCATGAGGATAGAGCCCGGCGATATGACCATCGCCGAGGTCAACGTCCAGCTTGACAGACTGGCGGCATCCGCCGGCGAGCAAGAGAACCTGCGGGTCTTTGAGGTCTTTTACAACCGTATGAATGCCGAAGAACTCATGTGGATCATCCGCATCATTCTGAAGCAGATGAAGGTCGGCGCAACCGAGAGGACTATTCTGGACCTATGGCACCCTGATGGTGAAGCACTATTCTCTGTGTCTTCGAGTCTGAAAAGGGTGTGCTGGGAGCTCTATGATCCATCAACACGCCTGGAGCAGGAAGAGGCGGGCATTGCCCTGATGCAGTGTTTCCAGCCGCAGCTTGCCCAATTCCAGCTGTCAACCTCTTTCCAGAAGATGACGGAGCTCCTGCGACCTACCGAAGACGACCCAGAGTACTGGATCGAGGAGAAGCTTGATGGCGAGCGTATGCAGATGCACATGGTTGCGGACCCAGATCACCCGGGCGGCACCCGCTTCTGCTTTTGGTCACGCAAGGCCAAGGATTACACGTACCTCTACGGAAATGGGTTCCAGGATGATCAATCCTCGCTGACGCGGCACCTTGGACATGCCTTTGCCTCGGGCGTACGCAACCTGATTCTGGACGGCGAGATGATCGAGTGGGACATGGATGTGGACAAGATTGTAGCGTTTGGCACCCTGAAAACGGCCGCCCTCTCAGAACGCAGCAATACCTCTACGTCGGACGCTGCAGGCCATCGGCCCATCTTTCGCGTATTCGACATTCTGTACCTCAACGACAAGCAGCTCACGCAGTACACGCTTCGAGATCGATTCAAGGCTCTGGAGAAAGCAATTAAGCCAGTACATCGCCGCCTCGAGATTCACCCCCACACTGTTGCCACGGGACCCGATGCTATCGAGCCTCTTCTGCGCGACGTGGTCGCCAACGCGTCGGAAGGACTTGTTCTCAAGAACCCGCGCTCCATGTATCGTCTGAACAGCCGTAACGATGATTGGATCAAGGTGAAGCCTGAGTATATGGATGAGTTTGGGGAATCACTCGACTGCGTGGTCATTGGCGGCTATTATGGCTCTGGAAGAAGAGGGGGCAACCTATCCAGCTTCATGTGCGGTCTCCGCGTCACTCAGAACCATATACGTGCGGGTGCAAATCCCGAAAAGTGTTTCAGCTTTTTCAAGGTCGGCGGTGGCTTCAAAGCCGATGACTATGCCCTGATCAGACACAAGACAGAGGGAAAGTGGATTCCGTGGGATAGGAAGAACCCGCCCAGCGAGTACATTGAGCTCGGCGGCGGAGAGGCCAAGCAATACGAGCGCCCGGATGTGTGGATCAAACCGAGCGACTCGTTTATCATATCGGTAAAGGCGGCGAGTGTTGGAGCCAGTGATCAATTCGCGAGAGGATTCACACTTCGATTTCCGCGCCTACGACGGCTCCGGCCGGACCGGCCTTGGGACTCGGCGCTCTCGTTGGAGGAGTTTCAGGAGCTGCGCAAGAAGGTTGATGAAGAGTCTCATGAGAAAGCCATGACATTGGAGAACCGCCGCAAGAAAAGCACGAAGCGGATCAAGAGAGACCTCGTCATTGCGGGCGAGGACGCTGCACCAGCGGAATTTGCCGGTGAAAGGGGACAGATCTTCAAGGGCTTGGAGTTCTGCATCCTTTCCGAATCACTGAAGCCCTTCAAGAAGACCAAAACAGAGCTCGAAACACTCATCAAAGAAAATGGCGGACTTGTTTCCCAACGTGCCGCGCCGGGTACCAACATGATACTCGTTGCAGGCAAGAGGGTCGTCAAGGTGGCCAGTCTGATGAAGAGTGGCGACGTCGACCTGATCTCGCCTCGATGGATCCAAGATTGTCTCGACTCGAGCGACCGCACTTTTGCCTTGCCATTTGAGCCACGTCATCTCTTTCACGCTTCTGAGGCTCTGAAGATGGCGGCGGAAGAAAACATAGATCAATTCGGGGACAGCTACGCCAGGGATGTGTCCGTTGATGAACTCAGGGACATTCTCGCGGATATGCCCAAATATGAGGAAATTGGTGCTTTCAGCAGGCGTCAGTTCCTCGAAGACTTGGAAGACAGAGGTAAAGGCTTGAACGATCTTCGCGGGATGATCTTCGAGCGAATCGTTGTGCACCTCAAAGCAGTCGAGGAGTCCGACTTGCCCCGTCTCAAGAAGTTGGCCAATTGGATACGATTTTCCGGAGGTCGGGTTGCCGAGGACATGGAAAACGCGGATGTCACACAGATCGTCCTCGTAGCTGAGGATCCGATGCAAGCCGGTGAAACAGCAGACGCTATCCGCAAAGACCTGTCCAAGAGGAGCCACATACCCCGACTTGTGGGTGGGAAGTGGGTGGAAGACTGTTGGAAGGAGAAGACTCTAGTTGACGAGGAACCCTATGCCGTTCTATGAATCTAGAAAGCGAACTCAGGATACTGCGAAAACAGACGCCAAGCGCTGTCAAACAGACCCCGTGCAACCTGCCTGGCAAGCTCATTTGCCGATTGTCAAGAACAGGCGGTCGCCGACATCGCCCAGACCTGGCTTTAACATGCCTTCCTTGGTCAATTCACCGTCCACGCCTGCTACCCAGATCTCTGAGCCTTCAGGCCATTCACTTGCTGCTTTCCGCAGACCCTCTTCCGCCGCAACGACGGCTAGAACGAGGACACGCTTGGCTCCCCACTCACGCAACGTGCTGATGGCAGCCGCGCATGTGCCTCCCGTGGCGATCACAGGATCGACGACGATGGCGAGGGTGGATGAATCCTCCTCTGAAGAAGACGGAATGTGTTGAGGGAGGTTGTTGTAGTATTCGACAGGATCAAGGGTGGTCGGCTCGCGGTACATGCCAAGGTGGTGTACAGGGACGGGGTCGGGGAGCATCGTTTGCACAGCTAGCCTCGTAAGCAGAGTACATGGTTCGTGGCGAGACGCGATATTACCTTCTACCATTCCTAGACCTGAGCGCAGAATAGGCACAATGCAAATGTTACCCGGCGAGATTGTTGACGAGACATACTCAAACCCAAGGGGCGTCTGGTTCTGGTTGGGCTGTCAGTTGCGGTTCTCGTCCCGGGGACGCCGCACCAGGAAATCATGCCTACCTTGGGACCTTCTGTGGACTTCAAAGCCGTAGAGAGTGCTTCGGCAGCAAGAAGAAGTGATATCTCGTGGACTAAAGTCTTGACCTCCCTCGGACTGGCGGCTTTCGACCGCAGCTGGGAGAGCTTGGCTTTGAGACTGGGGTGTTGTGATGCACGGGCATTGGGGGGGAGGGACGCCATGGTTACTTTCGGATATGAGATGGAATCGAATCTCAGCCTCTAAGGATGTCTATGAATGATGAAACAGAGGGCACAAACGTGAGGGACAGGTAATACGTATGGTTCATGTGATAAGGACGGTGATGTTGAAGGGCGCGGCGGAGCTCAGGTGGGGCAGTAGAGCTCCGGGTAGTGTGGGGAAGAGGGGACCTTTCGATAAGGGAAGGGGCAGGCCGTATCGCCAAGGCTGACCACCTCGCTCAAATACTTACCCTACACACCTATCTCATCTGCTTTTCTGACCTGTTGTGCCGTCATACCCGCGCTGTCGTTCTTCAATTCTTTTCACAACAAATAACGCCCCAGTGCCAGAATGACGCGCTCGAAGCGTCGACTACTTGGAAACAGACAGCTTCCAAGGCGCGACAAATCTGGCCGATCGTCAAGCGTGGGTTGAAGCAGGCTCGCTCTGGCATCGTGCCTGGGAATCGATATCGACATGGCCGCACAGCGTAGCCTTTCAGCGCCAATCCGGCTTGAGCAGCGAAACAGCAGCAATGATGAGACCTCGACTCCAGGATCTGATCTGCCCGAGGAATATGGCAACTTGAATGAACTCTTGCCCACCGGCTCGATTGGAGTCTCTGAAGAAAGTCCTGCCCGACGCACTCTTGAAGGGTTCCGAGGCCCTCGTCGCGTCTCTGAACCTCAAGCTGTCCCCACAGCGCGAGAGAGAGTATTGAGATGGGTCACCGAGCTTTATGTCCTCTCATACCTCGTCTTCTTCTCAATATTTGGAACATTGGCACGCGTGGGCTTGACAGCCCTGACGTTCTACCCCGGATCGCCGGTGGTCTTTAGTACCCTATGGGCAAATGTTGGTGGAAGCGTCGTGATGGGGTTTCTTGTCCAAGATCAGAGGTTGTTCCGAGATCAAGGACACGACAAGAATCATCAGGAGGCCACGAAGAAGAGTGATGTGGAAACTGGTGATACGGAAGCAGAAAGGCGGAAAGCCCACATGGCTGTGAAGAAGACGATCCCACTTTACGTGGGGCTGTCAACGGGCTTCTGCGGGAGCTTCACAAGTTTCTCTACCTTCATCAGAGATGCTTTCCTCGCAATATCGAACGATCTTCCCACGCCTAGTATCGGAGTCACGCCAGATCGAAATGGGGGCTATTCGGTCATGGCCTTACTGGCTGTCATACTCACAACGACTGCAATGAGTTTTGTTGGCTTTGTTATTGGTGTTCACCTCGCGATGGGGTTGGGAAAGTGGACGCCTAGAGTCCCGCACAAACTTACGCACAGATTCCTGGATCCCGCCATGGTGATTGTTGGCTTGGGCTCGTGGCTTGGTGCGGTTTTCTTGGCCATTTTCCCGCCTGCTGACGCATGGAGAGGTCGTGTAGTTTTTGCAATTGTTTTCGCGCCTCTTGGGTGCGTACTGCGGTTCTACCTTTCCCTTTTCCTCAACGGCAAGATTGCGTCTTTCCCCCTCGGCACGTTCGTCGCCAACGTTTTTGGCACGGCAGTACTCGGCACGTGCTGGGACATTGCGCATGCTCAAGTCGGTGGTGTCGTGGGCTGCCAGGTTCTGCAAGGGGTTGAGGATGGCTTCTGTGGGTGCTTGACTACGATATCAACGTGGGTTGTTGAGCTTTCGGCTTTGAGAAAGAGACATGCGTACGTGTATGGATCTACGAGCGTTGTCGTTGCCTTGGCCGTCTTGATTGCGATTATGGGTGGCCTCAGATGGAGCGATGGTTTTGATGCATTGTTATGCTCGACGTGAGCCAATAATGTCGGCACATTAGACGAATATTATATATCCCAACTCTGCGACAGCTTTGTCGAGTGACTGGGGCAGTCATTGTGTCGAGGGACTTTAACAGTAGCTATGTCTGGATCTGATCCTGGTAGTGTTCTTCCAGACGACTCTCCTTGGTCAAACTACTAATACACAATTAACAATAGCGAGCTCTTATCGATAACCTGTCCAATGCTCCGACAGCGCGTGGTGCGGGGCGCCTTTAGGTACTAGGCAGCAGTGGCTCCGCGCCTTCAAGCTCACACCCTCTCCACGCCCACGCACCTAGGCAAGTTGCCGGTTTTGTACGATAGTTGCTTGTTCGCACAGTCGGCGCGTCGACAAGATGGAGAACTCGGCTTTTGGCGGTTGGAGTGGGTCATCCATCCGCTGATCCTGGACCTTGAATCTAATGGCCATCACAGTGCACGAGAACAACGTCCAGCTCGTGGATCCGAAACGCGATGCTCTCTACAATTACGACCCAGAAGCTCAGAAAGCTCTCCAGAACGACAAGCCATGGAGGAAAGACAATAACTACTTCAAACATGTTCGCATCAGTGCTGTGGCGCTGATCAAGATGGCCATGCACGCCCGCTCGGGCGGCTCGCTGGAGATCATGGGCTTGATGCAGGGCTACATCGAGCACGAGACTTTTATCGTTACCGATGCTTTCCGTCTTCCCGTCGAAGGAACCGAGACACGAGTCAATGCGCAAGGCGAGGCGAACGAGTACATTATCGAATACCTTGACCTGTGTCGCGACCAGGGCAGGCACGAGAACGTGGTGGGCTGGTATCACAGTCACCCTGGCTACGGGTGCTGGCTTAGCGGCATCGACGTTGAGACAGAGGCTATGCAGCAGCAATTCCAAGATCCCTTTCTCGCCGTCGTCATTGACCCCGACCGTACTATCAGCGGCGGCAAAGTCGAAATTGGGGCCTTCCGGACCTACCCTGCCGATGGCACGGGGGCCGTTGTGTCTGGGTCCGCGACGACTTCCGATGGATTCCAGGCTGTTCCCCTCGACAAAGCTGCCGAATTCGGTGCTCACGCCAATCGGTACTACAGCTTGGAGGTGTCACACTTCAAGAGCACTCTCGAAACCCACTTGCTCGAGCAGTTGTGGCACAAGTACTGGGTTCAGACCCTCAGCCAGAACCCACTCCTCACAAACCGCGAGTACGGAAACAAGCAGATGCTCGATCTGAGCCAAAAGATTGAGCAGGCTACAAAACAACTCTCTCGCTCTAGGGGAGCATGGGGCACACCCAAGACGCCCGACAAACAAGTGGAGAAGATGGCGCAGGAGGTCAACGCAATCGCTAGCAAGGAAAGGACGGGATTGATTGCAAGCCAAGTCAAGGCCGAGCTGTTCAATGATATCGTCGCAAAAGACTCGGCATGAGGGTTGTGAATTTCGGTACGGCGTTATGAGGCATAGAAGGCGTTGGCAAGGAATGGAATATGAATTTTCTTCCCCTCCGTTTCTCGGGTACGCAAGCATCGTGATGGGGGGAAACCGCTAATTGAGTAACTACAGCTTTGACAGTGGCTCATTCAATGTCTTCTTTGCCCAGCCCACCTTGGCCTGGATACAAGCCTTTGAAATCGCAGCATCTGGTGCGAGCATGTCGAAGCAATGGTAGCCTCCTGGCCACACGTGCACCTCAGCTTGACCCCCTGCCGCCCAAATCTTCTTGGCCAGCTCGACATTCTCGTCACGGAATCCTTCAGCTGATCCGACGGAGAGATAGGCTGGAGGCAAGCCTCCCAAGTTCGTCTGCCGGGCAACGGCCGCCAAAGGGTCAACATTAGCCTTGCCAACCTGACTGCCAAGTATCGCCGTCCACGCCGTCTCGTTCGAGCCTCGCGTCCATGTCCCGTCCTTGACGTACTGATTGATACTTGCAGTCTTCCCTCGGTCGTCGTACATGCCGCAATCGAGCAGCATACCGCACAGCTTGGGTCCTTTCCGGTCTCTCGCCATGATTGCCACGGCAGCCGCCAGATTAGCTCCAGCAGACTGTCCGCTGACCATCAATCTGTCCGCATCGAGACCCAGTTCCGCAGCATGCTCTGCCACGTATTGTAGCCCAGCATAGCAATCGTTGAGACCTGCTGGAAAGGGGTTTTCCGGGGCCAACCTGTATTCTACGGTGATGGCCACGGCACCAGCTGCCTTTGCCCACCGAAGGGGATCCTTGAAGAAGGTAAACCTGTTCCCGCAGATCATGCCCCCGCTGTGCATGTGGTAGATAGCGGGTCGCGGCGTGGTGGCCTTATTCTTGGGATAGAAGAGGGAAATCGTGACTGGACCATTGGGGCCTGTGGACGTCTTTTCGTGGTGTGTGAAAGGTTCGTCTCCGGAAAGGGTGATCTCCAGGTTCGCGGCGTCATTCTGCATCTTGCGCAGCGCAGGTATGGACTCGGGCGTAATGTCGCCTGCCGGGATGGCGTCAAGGACGACGGCCAGCTCGGGATCGTAGGCTGGCTTGATGGGGGCCATGGCTACAGGTCTTGGGCAAAGATTACGCCGGAACTGACAATGGGTGGGACGTAGAGAGGAGGGTATGCATCAAGTACGTGCAGGCAGGGGCATGCCGCGGTTTATCAAGTTTCCCAACTCTACAGCTGCTCCAGTTCATGACCCTGAACTGACTACTAGTATTGAATGTGGGGTGCGGAGAAGCTCAGGGACATGCTGAGCACGCATTTTCCGGGGTTCTGTTGTCAACATGAGCTTCATACGAGGTTCATCGCGCCCCTCGCTATAAGTCACATCGGACTTGGTGAACTAGCCATGGAATTACAGCTGGTATTCTTCGGCCATCCATCCTCAGTCAGAGGACCCCAAATGCCACTCGATTCACAATAAAACATTGCTTTGCAAGCTTGTTGACCTATGTCAATGTATTCCCCTCACACGCAGGAAAACGGTAACCGAGGCTGAGTCAGGTCCCCGGACCCACGAAAGCCTGCTGACTCGTGTGTCGTCTCGAATTTACGATGCTTGGTCATTAATATTCTGTTACCACTGTCCTTTGATAACTGGTGTTTTCGTTCTCACTTAGATTATTCTACACTAAAGACTGATTTTGTGAGAAAGTAGTGATTAGTATGCTTCAACTTTGCAATAAATACCTAAATGGCAAACTGTTCATATTGTGAAACATCTTGTCATTCAGCCAGGACCTTAGGAAGTAGGGTGGTCCCTAATTGTGACAGCAGCTTGCAAATTCAAAACACGAAACCAAAGATTTTTCTTCAAACGAAGCTGACAGTGGCGGGCTATGGCAGCTGTGGCAGGTTATTCTGGTACAGGGTAGCCGGACACAGCGAGGATATCGAGCGCATGTCGGCCTGGCCTGGAGGCTGGGCGACGCACAATTAAGAAGCTTGGCACCCCAACTGTCGGCATTCACGCGTATTCATAGCTCCAGGCCCCCCTGCCTGCCCTGTAAAATATAAAATGCATTATGATCCGCCGCTGGTGCGTTATTGCTCAACTTGGACAGACTCACAAAGACGAACCGTTGGTGTAGCTCCCGGTCGATATGCGAGACCTAGCTCGCGCTCCTCTTGAGAGCTAACGTCATTGAGCTCAGGTCGAATTGCAGTGATTGATGGGCAAACTTCGTCATGACCAGCTGGCATTGCCATGTCTTGCGTGTCGTGCTTCCATGGCATAGCCATTGGTGGGGCACTGGCAAACAAAAACGAGTGCATGCATGCAGATGGACACACAGAGCGACGTTTGTTAGTCGGCGCAATCGGCAATTCCTGAAGCGAAACTCGCAGAGCATAGCCTCACTACTAATTATTAGGCCTTTCATCGACGTCTTGGGCGAAGCACACACAGTTTTGCAGAATCGGCGAAGTAATATTGACGTCATTGGAAGGGATGCGCAAAAGCTCCCAACAGGGTTCAAAGAGGTACCTTACTTGTAGTCGCAAGATGCAAGGTGTCGTCGCCTTCAGCCGGAGCAAATTACGCAGTAATACAGAGTGTCACAAGTTCTTGTGACTGATGTCCATACCAACCGTCATCATGAAATCGGCGACACGAGAAAGAAAACCATCCAAGTAGATAAGTAGCTGCCGCACTTGCTCCACACCCCTTGCTCGATTAAAATTTCATGGAATTGGAAGCAGATGGTGATTAGAATTTAGATCTGCACCAGCCGGGGGAAATGTCCGACCGATGCCATCAGATCTAGGAGGATTCACGATCTGCCAGGGCACAACGGCCAGACAGACTGCGCATTAACAGAGGGCATGACCAAGGAAAGACTCGACTAGTGAAACGGCCTTGAAGCCAAACCGGTCTTAGACGTCGCTCAATGCAGAAAAGTATTGAGCCCACCCCTGGAATTCTGGAGACAATTTCGGCTCAACTGGGTTACATCGACGCCAACGGCTGGATCGTGGCGCGTGAGGAGCCTGTTTCCCCAGTAGCGGAACCTGAATGCGGTACAGCTGCGTCTCAAAGCCTCCAACTAGCCACGCGATGAGACAAAAAGAGCAAGGAGGGATGGAACGGAGCGCAACTGATTGATCGAGTGGGAAGGGCGATTGGATAGTGTCATCTGGCAGGGCAACTAGACATTTGCGATGCCCTCATGTTCAGACCAGCGGAGCAAATGCACCATTGTCCATTGCCGAGAGGTGTGCATCGGACGACTGCAGGCAGGCGCTTGGGTGGAATTGTCGAATGTCGTCAGGGTTCAGTCAGCGCTGCAGATCAGCGATCGGGCTCCAGCTTCCAATCCGATTGACCAGGGTGGTGCACTAGCAGTTGCTGGCGACGACCTGCCGCAGACATGTTAGTGCAGGGCCTAGACCGATGACGTACGGGAACTCGTCACCAAGCCAAGATGGAGCTAATAGGCCTAGAGCTTCAAGTTTGTTGTCATCGAGGCCGCTAGCTCAACTGGAGCTTCACCGCACGCAAGAACCGTTCCCGGGAGCAGCAAACGCAACGTACCGGTACGTGCGACTGAGCTTTTCAGCAGGACGTCACCGTTGCGCACCGCCTGCCCTTGGCCTTTGAGACATTGGCAGCCGCCCATGGCCAGTCGACTGAACGCAGCGGCAAGGTACCGGTACGTACCTAACGCGCATCCCTGGTGCTACTACCAGCAGTTAGTTGCCTATGATGCTTCTGAACCTGATGCCGGCTGTTCTGGGACAACTGAGCTGATCATCGCTAGTGCATGTGGTAATGTGAAGTTGGCATGAAGGGTGCAGTATAAACTTTGTGCTGACTTCCCCGTCGCACCTCCCTGATTGCTCTTCCCTTCTTTTCTTCCTTCTCCCGATACTCATTTCCAGCTGCCTCAGAACATCAATCGGTTGTTTATTATACCCCCTCGATATCCCCAATTCGAATCCCATAATACATTAGTGATACCCGGGTTCAACTGAATCCAATCTTTCCTTTACTATCCCCCTCAAACGCCGCGACGAAGGCGTTCGTACCACCAAGGACAACTAATATCACGGCCTCGTGACCACCAGCATCAAGCTAAACATGGCTACCAGCGTGAATCGTCCTGTCGTTAAGGAGCAAAAGGAGGCCGACGTCAACCGCAAGCTCCAGATTTACGGCATCGTCAGCGCCTTCCAGCAGGGCAAGATTCCGTCGGTGAGTGGCCGTCTTTGCTGAATTAGCGAGAACAAGCTTCTAACGTATATCGCAGAACGACCAGATCGACGTCGCACTGAACAGCTTTCTCGAGAGCAAGGCGCTCAAGACCCCCTCGAACAAGCTTTCCGAGGAAGGCAGGCAGCTTGTTCAGGACACCAAGAATGTTGTTGAGGAGGCCAAAAAGCTTCTGCTTTCCAAGAACCAGGGCAATCTTCTCCAGGATTTCATCTGGCAGACCTCGCATTACGACTACAAGTCGATCCAGGGCCCCAACGCCCCAGTCGGCAAGGACGATGCAAAGCGCGATGGCGACGAGGCCCTCAGGGGCGTGAAGACCCTTGGCACCCTGTTGATCACCAACGGCCAGTTCCGCAAGCTCTTGCAGGACTTTACTACCCTCCTCCGCGACATCACCGGCGATGTCGCTTCCAATGCGGCCAATATGGTGCGCCCCTCGGAGGACGCCCTGGCCAACATGGACCGTCCCGCCGACGACAACGTCTGGCATGAGAAGCCCGATCTGTCCAAGGATAAGCTCCGTAAGCAGGCTCAGCAGATCTACGGCGGAAAACCCAAGGCAGACGCCAAGGATGCGGCCAACGCTGCGGCCAACGCGCAGAAGACCCACGGCGATTCTCGCGCTGCTGAGCAAGCCGCTCGCGATGTCGCCCAGGACAAGAAGAACCAGAACACCGACGAGGAGACGAGGCGCGAGGCTGAGGAGAACAAGGAGAAGGCCAAGCAGAAGAAGGAGGAGTATCGTCGCAAGACCAAGGAGTACTTCAACAAGAAGATGCCCGAGGAGCGTAAGGAGCAGCTCATCTTCCGCCTGAAGAAGATGATCCTTGAATGCCAACAGCACCCCGACTACTCTGAAGCTGTCCAGACCATTTTGCGTCTAGCTGAGAATTACGGCCGCCATGGCCGCGTTATCGGCCAGAGTGGCGCGGACACCGCCAAGCAGACTCGCTCCGGCTTCTCTCAGGCTGAGGACGATCTCCGCACCCTCATCGAGCGCTTTGCTAACGGCACTTCCACTGAGGACTTGTGGTCCTCGATCAACCAGATCTACAAGGATGCCGAGAAGGACGAGGAGTTGCGAAACTGGTTCAAGAGCCTTAACCGCTACATCCATCGCTGCCTCCTTGAGCAGGGTTACATTCTCGATGAAGAATCATCCCACCAGTGGGATCGCCTCTACGATCAGGGCAAATACTTGCTCCGCGACAAGTACCGCGTCCACACCGACCGCGTCCTGAACGAGGTCAAATTTGTTGGCGAGCAGTTTGACAAGGATCCCCGCAACAAGGCCTTTGGTGACGCTGTGACCAAGTTGTTCCTTCACCTTGGCAACGACGCCAACGGCAAGCCCACCTTCAAGCCTCACCTGCTCAAGGATCTCAGCGACGTTATCATTCCCGCCGTCTTCGAGAATGTTGCCTACATCCCTGTTCCTCGCATCGAGTACTCCGATCCCCAGTTTGATGCTATCATTGAGAACTTGATCTTGGAGTCTGACAACTTCGCCCCGAACATCTTTGAGATCGCCAGCGACAACTACTTCCGCTGGGGCCGCAAGAAGATTGCGAACAAGCACAAGAACACCATGGAAGTCAAGGTTGCCGGCGTACAGATGGATCTGCGTGATGTGAGCTACCACATCAAGCGCAAGCAGGGCTTCCCCAGCATCACGGATACTGGTGTGGTCGATCTCATCCTGCCCGGCGAGGGCTTTTCCTTCAAGGTCAAGATGTCCTCGGCCGACAAGTCAGACCGCCAGAACTTCTTCAAGGTTGAGAAGGTTGACGTTGACTTTAAGGGCATCAACTTGAAGGTGACCCAGTCCAAGCACAAGCTGCTTTTCAAGCTCTTCAAGCCGATCGCCCTCAAGGCCATGCGCCCCGCCCTGCAGAAGGCCATCGAGAAGGCCATCAAGGATCAGTGCAACGAGCTCGACATTTTCCTGTACCAGGTCAAGCAGGAAGCCGACAAGGCTCAGGAAGAGTTCAAGAACAACCCCGAGCAAGCCCCCAACATGTACAAGCGCTACGCGGATGCTTTCCAGAAGCGTCTGCGCCAGGGCAAGAAGAAGGCCGAGCATGTCGCCCAGGACAAGAAGGTCAACATTGCCATCACCAAGGAGGACAGCATCTTCCCCAACATTCACCTTCCTGGCGGCATCAGCTCCAAGGCCACTGAGTACAAGGAGCTTGCCAAGAAGGGTGACAAGTGGGAATCGCCTGTGTTCTCCATTGGCAGTGCGAAGAAGAGCGACAACATTCCTGCCGCTCCTAAGATTGAGCGCAAGCCGCACGACGCCACTCCCCGTCGCCAGGCCGAGGGTGCTGGTCTCGCAGGTGCGGGTGCTGGTGCAGCCGCTGGTGCTGGTCTCGCAGGTACACACGCTGGTGCTGGTACTGGTACTGGCTATGGTGCGCCTGTCACTGGTACCTCTACTGGCACTGGCTATGGTGCTCCCATCGCCGGGCACACCACTGATACTCAGGGCTCTGGTCTTGCCCCTCCCCTGGGCAACCTCGGTGGTGCTGGTAATGGGTTTGCCGCGCCTGAGATCCACAGCCAGCCCATTTCCCAAGGGCCCTACGCCAATGGCGGCGCCAACGGGGCTACCAACGGCGGCCTCAATGGCAAGGCTCCTCTTCACGGCAACTTGCCCGCGGGTGTGCAGCCAGCCGGTTCAGTTGCGCCTGGTAACACTGTCTAGAAGAGTGTCAGCCGTCTTGGGGCGCTTGTTACTCGCAGTGGAACCAGTCTTGGGTCAAAGAGGAGCGAGGAGGAAATGCTCTGCACGAAATAACGGATGTTTGTGATTGCTGGTTTTGCGTTGAGTACCTCGCGTCTCCCTGTTTTTGTGATACCATGAGGTGTAATGATGGATGGATGGATGGATGGATGAAGGGTCTACCGACAATTTCCTATGTATGATAATCCTTAAAATCAAAACTTCTCTTGCTTGTCCTATGAACTTTGGCCTTCTCTCTCTTCAACAGTTAATGACACTGACGCCAAAGTCGCCATCCTGGATAGAAACTGTTCATTGTGACACCGATGATAGCAGCCCACAGGGTAGCCTGAATTGCACCACGGGTGGTGGGGGGCAATTGTTGATGAATCAGACGTCACCGTCATTGGTGATGGTTACCTTGATCCTACATCTGCGACTCAGGTTGCGTCCGCCTGGACTCATTTCTTGACCCCAGCCCGTCCGACACTCTATATCTCCCTCATCAACTTGCGCCCACCGCTGCTTCTGGGGAACAGCGCTTGGAGCCGCAGGAGACTGCCATGTCCTCTGATCTCGCCCTCACTGAGGAGCAGCTCCATGCCTTGTTCGATATCCTCTCTCATAATGAGACATATGCGGAAATCGAAGGCTTCAAGTACTCCGAAGCTGTGATCAACTATGGGTATCCCTTTAGGAGCGCAACTGTCGCATCGAAGAGCGGATCGTCAACGCCGTTCAGCACAGCTCCCAACACCCCGCGCCCCCGAAGCCCCATGCCAGCACGCAGCTCGACAGAGTCCAATGCAGACAGCGCCAAGTCAACGAGCCCGGTGCTGCAAACCCTGTTCACCCGATTCATTCTACCTCTTCCATGGCTGAGGGAACTTCCCCGAGACTTCTGGGCGGTGAGGGTGCAGGGTATCTTGTGCCGGCTGGCCGACGCAGGGTTATCCGAGAGCTACGACAAGGGAGCTCTGGGGCTGAGGAAAACGCTGGCCACTGGGGCGAGCACGCTCATTGAGATGGTTGTCAGAGGTGTGCTTGGCGGTGTCGCCAAGACCGACCAAAAGAAGGGGGAGCTCGACCTGAACAAGGCCGAGGATCTGGAACGGGCTTGGGATGACTTTGTCCAGCAGCTTGTACATGGGAACTTGGTCGCGGAGATGTTCCCTCACATGGTGGAGACGGACGACCTCGAGGCACACTCGGACACAATGAAGGGGGCGGCTGATTACGCCATCGTCCAGTGAGTCGTGGTCTATCTTCTTGCCCTGACTATGGCAACTAACAAGCACAGCCTGGCGACTTTCATACATCACGTCTTTGTGACCTCCCCAGAAGGGCAATATCTCTTACAGCTACTGCAAAACGTACACGGGCTCATTCCATACAAGATGCTCAAGCAGACTCTGCGGATAGGCAACGCGGCGTCAATGATCAACGGAGTCATCAGGCTGTTGCTCGCAAAGATGAGCTTAGGTGGCATCACCAACTGGGTAGGCCTTACGACAAATGCGGAGGATGGGATGAACCTTTTGCAGCGCATCATCAGCCTGGTCCTGTCCTGGGACGCAGCCGAATTCAAGAAGAGCGCCGAGAAGATCGAGAAGGACAAAGGCGAAGGTCGCCCGGACTCCGAGATTCTCGAAACACTGCGAGACTTTATCAACGAGGAAGAGCGTGTGAAGCGAGACGCTGTGCGGCAAACAAGCTTGGCGCAGTCACAGTCCATCGTCACCGCCATCCTCTCGACGACAGAGCCCGAGCTCGCAGCTGGACTCACCGAAACGAAGCACGTATCGGCACTTCAGTACTATTCTGCGCTCCTCTCGGTCCGTGACCGTGATGCAATCAGCTCTGCCCTGTGTCGGCAGTCCCCGGATCACTTCACAACGATGATACGGGAGCTCGTGGCTTCGTACGAACCGTTCATTCGCATGGTGCATCAAGGTGTCGATCTACGCGAGTATCTCGAGGCTGCCCAGGCCTTTATCGAAGAGTTTATCACGACCAGCCGAGGCTCGGAGGGAAAGCGAGCTAGCGTAGAGGACTACGTGGGCTTGTTGCGAAGAAACAAGCACATTTTCTACCGGTGGGTACACGATGTTGCGAAAAACTGCCCCGAGGTTTGGGAGGAACTGCGGAAGTGGTGCCTGAACGTGGTGGTCAAGTTCAGGCAAACGCCTGCCGAGAACCAGAAGCGATCCGTCATGGCTGCAAGATTGGAAGCACTGGTTGTTGGGCTTCCGGAAGCCTCGCGAAGAGCCGTGATGGCGGCGCTGGACAAGCACGCCAAATACCTAGGCGAATTGGGTGGGCTATCACACAAAAGCCTTCAGAACATTCTCACCAGCACGTCAAGTGACGTTGGTGATGAAGATGGTAGTCAAACGGGCCCAGGCGTATACTTCTTCCGCTGGCAAAATCTCCTCGACACAGCACCAATTACCCCTGACATGCCTGTCGGACCAATACGACGAGGGAAGGATGTCAAGCATAGGCTTGCCATGGGCAAGACTAGCATAATCAGCGACAAGAATACCATGGTTGGTGAGGAGGAAGATCATGTTACAGCGATAGAGGCGCCAGATGTTAGAGTCGTGGTCAAGGAACTCGGCGAGGGATTCGTCAAGGTCCTTCAAGAACTCGGCGGGCCTGATTAAAGGCGTACAACCAACTGTAACTTTCTTCCTAGAGTCTGTATTGAACCGTATATGGCTATCCCGTTATGAGCTGATGATTGATAAGGTGGAAGTCCCTCCTTGTAAGACCTGTAGTTCGAGTCCCTGATAGCAATGCCTGTAATGTCCCTCATACCAATGTGTCTTCGTCTTCGTAAATCATATCCTTCCGTCGTGTTACTTCTCATGAATCGTATTGCGCACGTTAATTAGCAAGAATTCGGTTGGAACGAAGCCTCGAGTTCGCGTACAGCGTGATCAAAATGGCGGGATGTCGCCTTCCGAACCACCACCAGCTGTCAAGATGACGGCTTTCCTCACACCTCTTGTAGGAGTGTCGTCCGCCACGGAATCTTCTTCTTCATTATTCTCCTCGTCAAACACAGAGTGTTTGAACTTGTTGCCGCGATGCGTCTGGTCTGGTGTGTCGAAAACACCGATTTTCGGCAACATATCCGCGAAGCGAGCCTGGCGTTGTCTGCGCGTAGGCTTGGGTGTACACTCTGTGACCTCGTCGATCGGCTTTCTAAGGCCGTGGAAAGATAGTGACGGGTGACTAGGCGTGTCCGTCATCGAGCTGTATGGCGCGGGAGGACGCTCCCTGACCCCTGACAAGCGAGCCGCCTCTTTCCGCTCAGCGTTCTGCCGCTCCAATCTCATTCTCAATCGTGTCGCGATATTGGTGGCTAGCTCCTCGGGGAGCTTCATGACTGGCGTAGGGGGAAAGGGCTTAGGAATGTCCCGCGCTTCGGCATCTCGTTGAACTTGCGTCAACCATCGCTGTCGTGGCAGCGGGGCGTCAACTGCAGCTGATGATGGGCCGTCCACTTTCATGACGTACGACTGCATCTCCTCAAAGAAGGCGTTCTCATCTATAGATCGACGTGAAGTGGCGTCTCTCGTTAGATCGACGGCCTTGTCGGGCGAGGAGCCCTCGACCGTCTCGACGTCCGAGACGTCGTCGTCTTCTATGATGACAAAATCTTCAAAATCGACTGCCTGGTCGTCCTCTATGAGGATCGCGTGCCGCCTCGCCTTCTTTTGGACGGCTCTCGACGGTTGGTTATACACCATCCGGGTGAGGCGATGCCTCCAATTCAGTTTGATGTCGATGCCAGTCATCTCGACCAGCCGAAGGACAAGATTACCACACGGTGCACAATTCTTGCGAGAAAAGTAGATCTCGAATGCTGGCTTCTCTCCGTTCTTGAATTTCACTTCCTGGAGCGCCTGGAGGTCGTCCACTGTGATATTGTTCAGGTCTTTTACGACCTTGAAATGGCGCAGCATGAGGCATACTGCGTGTACAGCGAGCTTGGCCTCAACATGAGCACCCAGGAAGACCCCCTTGAGGTCGTCGTGGTTCACACCTCGGATCCCGCCCATTTTGTCGAAAGGCCGCGCCATAGCCAACCCTAGGATGGTGCCCATATGGATCGTTCGCCGTGTCCAGAGGGTGTTGTGTAGCACGGGCGCATCTGCGTCTAGCACGTCCCCTATGCAACCTGAACCATGGCCAGACTCGGCCCACGCCATTATGTGACGGTTGGCGCCATGGGCAAGTGTTGAAAACCCCACGGTCTTGCGGTCTAATGATGATTTAATGACCGAGGCGCTCATCAACTGCTTTGCACGCGAGTGCGTGAAGATGTGTGACAGATTGGCGCCAGTGACTTCGACCGTGAGGGTCGCCTCTTCCTCGTTGATGATGTGATGGAAGTAAAAATGAGGCGATGTGTTGATCTGGTATTTGGATAAAAAGGTTGGGAGGCTTGCCTCTTCGGGCCGTGCACAGGACATGGTGAAGGACCACTGAGTAGTTATATAATGTCTTGATCACGTCAGTATACCAACTTCTTTCGATGCCGAACAGCATGCTTCTTCTTACCAGGTGATGATGAGTGCGGAACAAACAGCTCATTTAACAATGGATGTCCTGAGGATATTGTAATAGTAGCGTTCCTACAGTAAGGATGGGTTTATGCCGCGAGATGAAGGAGGGCAGCGAAGGTAAGATAGATAGATGGAGGAGAGTCCGGTCATTGGACTAGACTCGAACCCTGACCATAAGAATGCAGAGGCATGAAGGGTGTGAAGAGTTGTGGCTAGCCTCAAGGGAACTACCCTTCATGATAAGGAAGAATGAGGGTGTTTGTGTTGCCGCACCTCTCAGAGTGTGCTCGAGAAGGTGAGAGGTTCTTATAGCCAACCTGGAATAGCAAAAGTCAGTGTGGTCTCACCAGTGGCTGGCCTCGTGAGGTGTTGTTGCGGACAGGCTGAGATACAAAGGGGGGAGGGCATTGAAGCACACCTTCGTTAAGTAACAGCAGCGCTCGAAGTCTTTACTCATTTCCAACAACTCAAAGAAAAATGTGATCTCCTTGACCGCTCCATTTGACACACGAGATGAATTTGCAGAAACTACAGTCAGCTGATGTTTGGGAACGGTGGGCGATGAAGGTGCGTGCGCATCTGCAACATTGCCATTATCCATAGGCAAGTAGCATTCGGTAGTTCTACACGTCGTAGGCAGACAAGCTGCAAGTCGGGCTCACACATGATCGCGAAAGAAGGGAGAAAGGTATGGATGGACGGGTTCAAGGTGCACCGAATGACCCAATTCGGGGTAGTCTCATTCATACATGACAACCCAAAAAGACCCGTACGCCGGTATATTCCCCGCCCTCGTAAAGCACCAAAGTAGGCCTTTCTTTCTTTTTAATCATTCCTCAGTCGCTGTGCAAGAAATAGTGGAAGAAATCTACTCGTCGTCCTCGTCCTCCTCCTCGGCCTCAGCGGTGGTCTGGGCGATACGGTCCAAATCACGCTGGCCGGCCTGGGTGATGCGGCGTCCACCCTTGTCCTCATCCTGCTCGAGGACACCAATCTTCTCGAGGGACTGGAGGACCTTGCGGTCGACGGAGCCCGAGGCGTCAATGTGCTTGGAGGGGCGCGCACCACGGTTCTTGGCGGTACCGTGGACCTTGCGCAGACGGCCGACACCGACGGTCTTGCGGAGGTAGACGTGGCGCGCGATGGAGGCGGCGCGGATGTAGTACCAGTCAATGTCCTGGGGAGGGAGCTCCTTGGCGACACCAGTCTTGACAGTGTCGACCCAACCTGGATGGTGTTAGACCGGGACAAGGAAATTTACTGAAAATAAGAAAAGACTTACCAGGGATGGGGAGCTTGCCCTGACGCTTCAAGAAAGCAGCGTAGGCGTTGATGAACTTCTGCGCCTGTTGCAAAGATACCCATTAGCATGATTCCGTCGTCAGAGATCTTTCGACCCCCTCGCGCCTGCTCTCCTCTCAATTGCCAGCCACATATTGTATAAAGGTCCCGAAATGCCTCGCGATCACACAGTGTCTTGGTGTCAACAGGGCCACTGCGCTCGGCGGTGGGCATTGGTTCGCTTCATCGTGATGGCGGATTGGATAGATCGGATTTGGTTCGTCGCGAGGGGTTTTGTCGATTGCGCCTTCAGGTCGCACTCACATCAACATCGCGAACGGTGGTTCCGCCAGTCATTTTGTCGGTGTTGAGGGGGGTTGTCGGGTGCTGGGTGGTTGGGTAGTTGTTGGTGATGGAAGCTGGGCGTGCGAGTGGAAATCTCGTGGTGTTGAGGGTCCGCTGATTTTCGAGGAAATTTCGCCGTGGGGTCGCAAGCCCTAGGTGGGCGGATGAGTCAGCAGCTGGATGTGCCTACTGTGTGAACTAGTGTGAACACTGTGAGCGCACGGTCGGCGGTCACAGATGTGGGGCTACTGAAACTGCAGGCTGCAGCACCATAACTGCCATTTCCGGATAAATGCATGGTTGAATGTATGCACGTGACTTGATTACTGCACAGATGCTCCTCGTCGAGCCTTTAAACACGTGCTGTTAAACAACTAGCAGATCTTTGGTGAACACGGTCTCTGGCAAGAAAAGTCGTTGCACATACGTAACGTCAATTATCTACTGTGTATGTTTGTAGCCCCGTCTATAGTCTACTCAAGCCCACTTGGCGAGCAATGCCATCAGTCCCATACCCAGGAGCACGCACGAAAAAGCGAATAGCTGCACCTTAAGCGATGCCCTCCTCATGTGCGGGTTGAACATGAACTCGTGCGCCAGAAGCTCGACCAGACCCGTGTACATGAGAATACCAGCGCTGATAGCGTCAAAGATGCCATTGACAAGCTTTTGGTCGTTTGCGTTCTTGGGCTGCGCACCAATGCCGGCCGCGATGCCGATGGGTGTCGAAAGGGCAAAGAGGGTGGCGAGGAGGTAAGGCAGCCATTTCTTATCCTTGGGCCACGGCGCGATCGCCAGACGGGAGCCCAGACCCAGGCCTTCGAACATCTGGTGGAAGACGAGCACGATGAGCAGAATGGTGACCTCGTCTGTCGTGCCAAGTGTCAGGCCGATGAAGATACTGTGGAAGAGGACACCGAACTCGAGGATGAAGATGGAGGTGAGCTGCCCCGCAAGGTTGCCGTGGGAGTCGCCCTCTGTGTGCTCGTGACGGTGGGCGAGGTGGTCATGGCCACCGGGCGGGTAACTCATGTCGCCGTCACGGCCAGGGAGCGCCGAGTCGTGTGCGCTGTCAGCCACTGTGCCGTTCTCGACGTCCTCGTTCACGCTCGTCTTCTTGGGCTCGGTCCTGCTGAAGTCGAGAATGTCTAGCGCCGGGTCGTTCTTGGCGTCCAAGCCGCCGGCCTCCAGTGCATCCGTGTGGTCCACCGAGCGCATGGCCATGAGCTCGACAAAGAACATGGCCATGACAGTCCACAACCCAATGGCGAACGCCCAGGGGTAGTCTCCTAGTCGAGGTGTGAGACAAGGGTCCCCAAGGGCATCCGCCGCAGGCTCGAGTAAGTGCATCCAGGCCGTAGCAATAATCACACCGGTACCAAAGTATTTACAGATGAAGAACACCAGCTTGGGCACGGGGATCTTGCTCTGGTGGGCGAGGAAAATAGGCATGAGTGCGCCAATGCCGGAACTGACGAGAATGATAAAGATGGAGGCGATGCGAAGAGCCCTGTGGCCGACGTCCGCAGCGTCACCATCGCATCCCTCCTCTTCGGCGCGGTTGAGAATGGTAGCGGCTGACATTTCGGCGAGTGACATGATGGGTGTGGTCGCGGATTGACCGAGTGAAGAAAGACGACTGTCTCAATGGTGGTTTATGCATCGAGAGAACAATGCAGGGCGACAGCCTGACTTAATTATGGTAAAACGTGCGCATGCCGTCATGAACCTTGATGGTAACCTTCGAGTCGCAAATCGATATATTGTGGGTGTTTGGCCTCGAAGGACCGAGCAGAAGTGGGTAGGGCAGCGTGTGGTGGACTTATCACGGCAAGAGATGCCGGTGCGGCTTCAGCACGTCGCAAAAAACTGATTGAAGCTGGCAACCAGCATTTGACATGTGCATAGGTAAAGCGTGGGATGTTGCAGACTGCGGTCATTTTACCTTTGGTAGCCAGAAATTGTACGACTAATTGCAACAGCATTGAGTTGTCGCTATCCTCAGCGTGGAAGCACTTACTCACTACTTACAAGCATGAGGGAATTCCAGACCAAGACCCAAAAGGCCTGAAGCCAAGCCAACGGGCTGGGCTGGTAGACTGACCATCAAGGTTCTCGGGACATACACAAGCTTATACGCAGTACGGTGGAGGCCCATCCGCCTCCGGATGGCTCGGCACCCGCCATCGATAGTGAGTGCCTACAATCCTGGGCACGGCTGCTGCAGAAGATATCATCATCCCAACGATGAGTACTGAATGTTTCTGGGCTCATGCGAAATTTCTGGGTTTCCATACACTCAAACGCTTGAACGCCGACCCATGCAACCATCTATGAAACAAATGACATGTCCTGGTACCGTTACACACGTGTCATGATGAGAACTGTATCTCCAGGCCAAGGGTGCGAAATGGCTTGTCCAGTTTCCGCAGGTCGATGCCGCTGCCCAGACTAAAGAGGAGCGATTTGACCCTTCCCTCCCAGAGAACACCTATTCGCAGGTTCTGATCGAGCCTCGTCTTCAAGACGCCCGCGTACTCCTCTTCGTTGCCACTCCGACTCTCCTCCGTCGGAAGAGCGTCCCTTGGCTCGTCGAGGCGCCAGGCCAGCTTTGCCTCGAAACTGCGGCCCCCGATCCATTTGGTCTCCTCTACCGGACGCATCAGGGGTTTCCTCCAAAGCTCCATCCCGACGGCCCATGCGCTCTCGTAGCTGAAAACGTTAAACTCCATCCGCGTGGCTAGACTGCAGTGCTTCCCGGCGACGATCGCGTAGCTGGCGGCAATGTTTCCCATCAGGGGGTTGAGCGTCAGCGTCGCCGACAATGGCGTGCCCTTGTGCTCTGGCAATGTTGCGAATCTCGTCCCGAGGCTGACGCCTCCCGACTTGTTCAGCGTGCCGTAGTAGATCTCCCCCCCTGTGCTGAAACGTCCGTAGATGCGCTCTCGCTCGGGCTTGCCCCTGTCGCTCTCCTTGACAGCAGTCGCTGGGTCGGTTGTGTCGCCACCAGAGTTCCAGATGCCGCGCAACCCCAAGAGTCCCCCGTCCGAAGAGTACAGTCCTTCCAAGGCATATCTCCCCACGTCATACTGTGCCAACCCAACAGCTGTGCCGCCGTTTCTGAGGTGCGAACCAGATACGGCGCTCATCTGTAGTTGCAGCGCGGGCGATATCCTTTTCACAACCAGCGCTTCGAGCAGGGACTGCGGCAGGTAAAGTCGTCCATAGAGTAGGGATGAGTCGGGTTTGTCGAAGGGTGTCTGTGTCCCCGGAGGCCCTTCTCGCATCGGCAGTGGCGCGAGTGGCCGGTAGGAACGTAATAGTTGTGGCAGCGACACATGTTCGGAGGTCGGCATGAGGAGCACATTGAGGGGCTCCGTAGAGTAGAGGTAGGATATGGAGCCATCGACAATGCCAACGGAGCCAACCTGATAGGAGGTTGCGAAATTCGGACTAGCCAGGGACGAGAGGGAGAGGCGCAGGCCGCGCGGGGTCTGAAAGTCTAGTAAGGCTGCCGTCTGTCAGACTCGGTTGGGAGAAGAGAGGTGAAGTCCGGTGACTACGCACCATCGGGCGTCTGGTTCAGCGCTGCGTACGAGTTGTCGCGGTTCCAACCCGTGGCCTGGTAGAAGGCGGCGTGGACATAGTCCATGAACTCGCGCATGGTATGGATGTGGGCGGGCGCCCGCGGTCGACTTGCATTCGCGCAGGATGGGGGAGGAGGAGTTGACAGTGGCTGCAATGTTCGATGACAAGAGAGTTGGTGGGGATGAAGCTGAAGATGGCTGTTGCCACGATGCGCCGGCATTTCCTCGGCATTCGCCAGGCACGCCGCCTACAATTCCGGAACTTGGAGATCACCAACCCATTGGTCGCACAATATGCTTAACCTACATCTTCCTAGCATACTGTCAAGTTCGAATGTTATATGATGACCTGGAGGCGACATCATATCCAGATCCTTTGAGACCGAATGGCTGAACGGCAGAGTCTCGCAATCTCAAACTCGGTCGCTCAATCATGCCGCCACTTCTTCCACTCTTCGACTCCAGATTGACTACACCTCGTTTGTGTCGTCCTTAAACAGGTAGTCGTACCCAGCAGTCGCATGCAGAGGCAGTATGGTGAAGTAATCACTGTCACCTGTCCATCTGTCAGCCAGAGCCGGCAAAACGTTCACTCATGCGAGAATTGTCACCTTTGAGCACCCGAGTGAACTCCTCGTCATTCCACAGCTTCCGCCAGTCGTCCATGCTGTCCATCCAGAACTCAGCAACACCATCAAACTCGACACGCGGGGCGTTCACGAAGATCTCCTGGTTCATGTCGGCCAGCTCCTTGATGTAGTGCGACTCTTGCCCCGTCAGTGTCTCCTTGGCTAGCTGCCACGCACTGCCATCCCAAGGCTCACCTGATTATACTTCCTCACCAGCTCCTTGAAGGCCTTGACCTCCAGAAACAGGTTTGTGTGGTTGTGAAGCCAATATGCGTGGAAGTACTCTTCTGTGACATCGGGTTTGCGCTTCAGGAAGAGAGAGATCTTGATGTATCGCCCCGGCTTCAGGGGCGGACCTTGGAGCTCCGGTTGGGGCTTGGACATGTTGACGAAACGCTGCACTGGACTGTGCGACAATGGGTGTACTTGCAGCGACGGTGAATTTGGCGTATGCGATCGATGAGAATTATCGCATGACTTTCAGGCTTTTTTTTTTGGCCGTCAATCTCAGAGACGGTTAAAGTATTGGCAGTGTCCCATCTAGCAGCCCCTCAGGATGTACATTTCCGTGGCAAGATGGGGGCTGAAGCACCACAACGCTCCCCATACATGTACTGACCGCGAAACCTGTCGTAGCGAAAAAGCCTGCCTGCGGGCCTTCGTTATTCTCGTACCGACACTGCGCCGTTCTTTTCACTTGCTTGCTTGACTCGACTATCATCTCGACTTTATCTTCTCCCTCTATCGTACCCCTCGCAACCGGCAGGGACGACGATTCGGCCAGGGATCCTCGCATAACACTGCGCATTCAGCATGAATATATGCACTCCTCTCTCTTGTCACAAGACTTCGAGGCCGGCCATGCACTATCGAAGCGTCAACCAGAGGGATGTGCGATTTATACACCTACAATTACTCAATCCGCACGACTATTCATGGGGCGACTCCCCAGAGGTATCGAATGGGCCATGCCAGCCATTCTTGGCATCCAACTTTAGTCGCTCGTAGGATTTCCGTCATAAGATGCTCTGCCCATCCCTGCATGAACCAGTATTTCTCTAAGGTGCGCAGCAGGACGCAAAAGTGTCCCAGGATAACCAGAGCGGCTGGGTGTCTCTGGCCGAGCCTCTCCACAAACTCATCTTGGACAGAGTACACCCACGCCATGACGACTTGCATCTCGCCAGCAGTGCCCGCCCGAGCATCTTGCCCAGCCCCGAATGTCGCTTCGAGGCAGCCTGTCAACGTCTCTACCTCGCGCGCATATACCTCTCGACACTGCTGGTTAGGAAGAACAGCTACTAAATCTCTAACCTTCTGAAGCGATGATCGCCAATCCTCTGTCGCCACCAAAGGCGAGGGTGTCTGTGACTCACGTTTGTCCTGTTGCCCTTGTTGTGGACCTGGTGATGATGCTCGCGGATAATAGTCCGCCAGTGCGCCGGAGAAGACAGCCGACAAACCCATGGTCGAAACGACGAGTCTGACGCCTCGGATGAGTGCAAGCCATGGCACCTGGCCGTCGTCCGCCACTAAAAGCAAGTTCCCTTCGGACGGGCCTTGCGCGAAGGAGTTGAAGCAAATCAGTGCGGCTGATATATACACAGCCGGGCAGTTCTCTCTCGTCAGTTCCCTCATGAGAGAGGTAGCAGCCTTCAAAGCCGTGGTCGAGTGACGCTCGGCTAGTGTTTCGTATCTCGCCGCCTGCCCAGGCTTCTCTCTGGAGAGTTGCCAAGCTGAGAGCGACAGCATCAGGTGCAGGACGCAGGGATACTCGAAACCTAGCTGCGGCACGCCTTCACTCCAGAGCTGATCGTGAGAGCTATCAGCAACGGCCCGCGCGGTGCTCTTCACGTAATTGTGGAAGAGCCTGAGGTCGTCGACGTTCAGTCGCGGAATGTCACAGAAACACGAGTCGGACAACAGAGGGTTGACGGCCCGAGCTGCGCTGCTGGCGCTGATCTGCTCAGCCCATAGTGTCCAGTTGGATCGGGGTCGACCTCGGCGAGGGGACTCGCGCGTCACTGATGGAGATGTGCGCAGCGGTAGTGGACGTGATAAATCGTAGCCGCACGGAACGCCAAACCTGGTGCAGTTATTGCACACTGGGGTCGTCTCGTCACACTTGAGAGAAGAGAGGAGGTTGTCAGTTCCAGTGTGTAAGTGATCGTAGGCGTGGCTGACCAACTTTGATTTTGCGCCGTTTGCACGTGCGGCAACCAAGGCGAGACTTTGTGTGCGGCTTGCGCATTTCCTGACGTTGTCTGAGTCTCTCACGCTCAGGTATTGACGAAGTTGTCATCTAGCTGACTGGACTGGAGCGCGAAAGACGATACCCTCGTACGTAAGTGTGTATCAAATGAACGGCAATGGAAGCGAACGCGAGTCGTCGGCGATTAACAGCATAAGAAGATTAAAATAGAATCAAAGAGCATCAAGGCCTCGTCACTGAGTTCGCGCAACGCTACACGCGCCCAAGAAGATGAAACCGGCTTGAGTACGTATACGTTTTTCGCATTGAATGCGTAAACGATTGTGTTGAAGGGGGAGAGGGTGAGGCGCCTGGAGACTTTTCGCATTGAACGCGTAAACGATCCTATTGGCAGTTGAACCCTCACTGGATCCACATATTCTTATACAGCCTCAAGCCAGCATCTCAAGTCTCAACACAGACGTCCAACGATTCGAGGAGTGAATGGAGACCCATTGAAGAATAAGTCTTGACAGGTTCGGCATCTGATCTCGGTGTCTCTCTTGAGTTGTCGTCATGTACGGGACCCTGCACGGAGGGTTCCGCAGCGGATCTCCAAAGGCCTGGTGTATCATATTCCGTGCGATTTTGGAATTATAAAAGCACGATTTCCCTCAATGATAAACAGGGGATTCCGCCTGATCAGGATTCGGCTTCTCAGTTTTATCATTGTTGCGGCCTTGCCTTGCTATTCGACCTTCAACTTCGACCTTCAACTTCGACCTTCAAGTTCGACCTTCAAGTTCGACCTTCGACTTCACGAGCGTGTCTTCCCCCATGTCTTCCAACGATACCACTCCGAAAGGCTATGCGCCGTTTGACCTTTACCCTTACAATCCAGCCCAGCCACCTGCGTACGCCTTCCTGGCTATTTTCGGCATCGCTGCTGTCCTCCACCTCGCAGCCATGATCCCATATCGATCATGGTTCCCACTACCAATGATCGTTGGCTGCGGCAGTGAGTACATATCCTCGCCCGAGTGCATCCATGTCGGAACAGTGGACCATGGCTGACTTTTCCCCCTTTCTCCCCGCTGAAGTGGAAGCAGCAGGCTACTACTTTCGTTCCCGTTCTCACAACGACGTGAGGAAGATACTGCCATTCGTGATCCAGCATCTCCTTGTGCTATCCGCGGCGCCCTTGCTCGCCGCCACCATCTACATGTCACCTCGCCGCATCAGCCGCGTTCTCGAAGCTGAGCATCTCATTGTCGGCCGTCGGTGGGCCACAAAGGTGTTCATTGTCGTCGATATCGGCTGCTTTGTGACGCAAGCGGCAGGGGCAATTCTTTCCGGGAGCGAGGACCCAGACGAAGCTAGCAATGGCCGTACAACCATTCTCGCGGGGCTGATCCTGCAGGTTTGCGCCTTTGCACTGTTTGTCGCGTGCGCTGTGAAATTTCACACATCCATGCACTCGGCCTCGCTGTCCTTGGCGTCGAGCAGGAACCTCGCGTGGCAGAAGTACCTGTATGGGCTATATGTGGCCAGCCTGTTGTTTGTCGTTCGCAACATTACACGCATCGTTGAGTATCAGCAGGGTAGTGATGGTGAGCTGCTCAGCAACGAAGTCTGGCTCTACGTCCTGGATGCTGTGGTGATGCTGGCCGTCGTGTTTGTCATGCTGGTATTGCATCCTGGCAGGTTGAGGCGGAAGGCCCGAAAGCAGATGAGTGTCAAACCTAGGGAGGATTATATCGCACTGACTTGAAAGTGAGGCCTGTAGCCTGTCCTTACCCACATGTCAGGTTCGAGGATGGCGAGTCGTGCGGTACCTAGACTGGAATCAAGCTCAAGTTCTCAAGTGCCTGCTAGTTGGTCGACCTCGCCATGTCACCGTTCTACACAAAGTACGAGGTATTCGCAACTTGATCTGGTGATCAAATATCTCCTTGGTTTTATTAGCAAGGCTCGTTCGTGATCCTGCCCGACCGTTGGTTCGCTTGCGCCATGATGTGCTGGCTGTGCTGGCTGTGGGGGAAGTGGTCTGTATCGATGCTGGGCCAACAGTGAGTAGCGAGTGCACAAAGGCAGGAGGGTAGTGACATTGTTTTATAGGAACCAACAATTATGAGGTCTTGTTTGCATGCGCCATCATCGTGTGCTTGATCATCGATACATGTTTGGAAATGTGGACCATCGAGGGGGAGCTACAAACTGACCAGAGATGACGAGTCGGCCGAGTCCCGACTCATGCAAGGCACGGACGGAATGATGCACATGCTCGTCGATGGCTGACTGCAGATTTTGAATCGTTCCTCGCAGGGTCCAACCCCCTGAGCCTCTGCCAGTGATTAATCATGTCGAGCCCCTCCTTCTATAATTCGCCGAGCTACTTGCGAGTGTGTGGGTTGTCGCTTTGAGACTGCATTCAATTTCAAGCCATTTATCCTCCACGACTCGGTGAAGCTTGGGAGATAAGTCTCTTGGCGACTAACCTCAATTCCGGCACAATGGCAGACATGCGGTGCGCTCCTAGACCAGGTCTGCGGACTGTAATTTCAACGCTGGGCAAATACCTGCCGCCCTGCAGTAGATTTGCAGGTCCTACTCGGCTGAAAGCGCAAAGGCAGTCCTGGTTCCTGAAGGCCTGACTAGAGTCATTTCGACGATGCTGATCAGATTCAATGGTAAGAGTCAGTCTTGTTGATAAGCGCTGCCCAGAGAAGAAAGACGCCCGACGTGTTGACCGTATGTGGACAGAGGGAGCGTCCTGCTACTCGAGGGCAAAGGTCCGACGCTGGTTGTCCACACCACGCCAGGGAAACATGTATTTGTCGGGGACGGATCGATTCACCAGCAACAGAAGTTCAGAGCGGACGGCACGAGCATGCATCCCATCCATGATCCATCCGCCCGGAACAAGGGGCGCGGACGACCCCCGGCCGTCCCCTGTCTATTGCGGGCTTTTCAATTTTCATTCGCGAGTCGCGACTCACGCTGCTTCCTTTCCTTCTGTCGGTCTTCCACGCACCACAGACCGTTTGGAATGAAATGCGCCCAGAGTCAGGGGCCCTAGCCCAGGGTCGTGTTGCGAGCCATGACTCGGAAGCGCGGTGTTCATTTGTCCTAGGGCCCCTCTCAGGACCGAAACTGGCTGGCCTAGGGGCACGATGACAAGCTACGCGGAAATGAAAGGAGGAAGAGTGAGGAGGAACAACGACCGCGTCTGATTTGGAGTTTTATTAGACAGAAGCGGTTGGAGCGATGGCCGATACATGTGATGCGAGAGAAACTAACATGAAATGTTGCAGATCCGTGGATCAAAGCAATCAATACCTAAAGTCGGCACGGCACATCTTAGCACCTCATCAACTCGCACCACGGGCTACAGGCAGCGGCCTCAGGAACCGCGATGCATCAACCGAGATTGTACCTGACTAATTGAGTAATTAGGTACACACTAGTAAATAATTAGCGACTCACTTCACGTTAGTTCAGCCTGGAGCGCCCCACAGGACCGGTCAGTGTAGGAGGAGATCAGGCGGCTGGAGGTGAGTGACTGGAGGCGCCGCCTGTCGCCGCGGTTGCATCCACCACCAGCTATCGCCTTGTCGTACCATACCATTATTAGGTACCTTACCATTCATTCCTTTACTGCACCCACCGCCCACTCGCTGGGGACTGCTTCCTCCTCGACATCTCCCTCCCCTAGCTTCGTATCCTCAGCATTTCCCACGAGCTCTGATCCGAGAGCTTCGCAGACACACAATGGGCCTGTTCACCCGGAAAGACAAGGCCCCCAAGGCCGACCCGCCCCTCCAGAGCTCCTACTCGACCGCCAGCGTCAACTCCAGTGGCTCCCGCGCAGGCACCGGCACCGGCATGGGCATTGGCAATCGCATCTCGGCGAGCAGCGTGGGCGGCCAGCCAATGTCGCCAAAGGGTCCCGTCAAACTGCCCAAGATCGACCTCCCCCGACCCCCCGATCCTCAGCTCGACCCCGCCGGCTACCTGAGGAGTCTGGGGGCCGTGAGGGATCGCAGCAGGATCGTGTACGAGAAGGCGCAGAGGAATCAATTGAGGCACTTTGATGTGGACTTTAGCAAGATGAGCGACGTCGTGTCCTTTGTGACGGGGCTGATCAAGGTGTGTGTGTTCTGATGCCCCGCGCTTCGAGCTGTGGGAGGGGCAGACCGATGAACAACAGGGCGTTGGCTGACCACAATGTTTTCCCAGCGAGACTACGATGCGCCATTCACGAGCATCCCACCCCACAGTCGATACCAGCACTTCTGCGTGGGCGGTCGCGACCGCATCGCCCAGCTGCTCTCCACCTGGCCCGACGAGATCGACAATACGGAGCGATGCCGACGTCTCATCGACCTGTTCCTCGTGAGCGTCCTCCTCGACGCTGGCGCAGGCACGCAGTGGTCCTACAAGAGCGCAGAGAACGGCAGGGTGTACAGGCGATCCGAGGGTATCGCGGTTGCGAGCTTGGAGATGTTCAAACAGGTCAGTAGTCGCGGGCCCCCCTGGTATGATGAATACCCTGGGATTGCTGACACAGGCAGGGCCTCTTCTCTGGGAACCCCAACAACCGTGCGCAAGTCGATAGACAGGGTCTACGCGCATTGACCGTGGAAAAGATGGCCGCCGGCCTGCAGTCACGCCCAGGCAATGTCATGGCGGGCTTGGAGGGCAGGACAGAGCTTCTGATCCGTCTGGCTGATGCCCTGGAGGAGAAGAAGGAGTACTTTGGGGAAGATGGCCGGCCCGGAAACATGGTTGGTGAGTAGTCCCATGCGCTGTGCGAGTTCCTCCAGATCCTAACCAGACAGACCACCTCCTCTCACACCCCTCGACGCAGGCTTCCTCGCTCCTCATTGTTCCTCTCCCAGTATTATGGAATGTCCTCATGAACGGTCTTGCCCCTATCTGGCCACAATCGATAACCTCGATCAACGGCACATCCCTGGGCGACGCCTGGCCGTGCCAGTCTATGCCTCAGCCAGGATCGTCCTTCCGAGCGGCATCCTTCTCGGGAAGCGCCGACGAGTGGGAGTCTATCCTACCCTTCCACAAGCTCACCCAATGGCTCACATACTCGCTCATGCAGCCCATGCAGTCCATGCTGAGGATGCACTTTGCTGGGACGGAGCTGCTCACGGGCCTGCCCGAATACCGCAACGGAGGCTTGTTCGTGGACATGGGTGTTCTGACGCTGAAGCATGACGATGCGGAGAGGGGCCTGCAGAACTACTCGGATTACTGCCGTCGGACAGGTGTCAAGGGCGTCGAGGTAGCGCCCATGTTCGAGCCAAGCGACGACGTGATTGTGGAGTGGCGAGGCGTGACCATTGGCTTGTTGGATGAGCTCTGCGTAGAGGTGAACAAGTCGCTGAAGAGGGAGTTGGCTGGCAACGAGATGACGTTGCCGCAGTTGTTGGAGGCGGGCAGCTGGAAGGTGAGTGAGCAAGTGCCATTGTCTCACAGCGTATACTGACATTGAGCACAGGGCGGGCGTGAGATTGCCGAGATCAACAGACCAAACACCAAGGAACCACCAATCCTCATTGATAGCGATGGCACAGTATTTTAGAAACACCTACGACCGCAGGAGGAACTTCATTTCACGATCCGCATACCTCAAGTTATAGAACCATTGATGGGAGCATCCTCAAGACGTGATGAAACAATTGCTCTCTGCCAGGCATGAGTTACGAATTTAGGACCAGCACGTCTATACCCTGAAGTAGATGGCCTCTGCACTCCGGAATGAGATCACGATCATTAATGTACGAACGCCGATCCTGACCTACTATACACTACTCGTGCCAGCTCCCTCTCTCTATCGATCGATATGTACATATAACTGCCGGGCATCGTTCATTTCTTGTATTTGTTGATGAAATCCCGCTCCCTTTGCGCCGCAGCCATCTCCTCCGCCTTCTCGATCCTCTGCTTCCGGGCCTTCTCCTCCTGGTCCTTCTTCTGCCCTGTCGGCATAATGCTGCTGCCCTGCTCCTTGACAGACTTCACCAGGTTGTCGAAGCCGGCGCGGATCGACTGAGTGCCCGTCTTCTCGACAGCGACAGGAGCATTGGGGTCACGAGGGGCCGTGTACTTTGCCACCGGCTTCGTGGGGGTGTCTTCGTAGGCGAGCGGGATACGGAACAGCCGCCGGACCGTGTTCATGTTGAGGAGGGCGCTCGCGGCAAGGGTGGCACCGCCAAAGGCAACGCCCATGAGGTTAACGGCCGCGGACAACCAGCAGGTCGCAAAGACGATGACGGGGAAAAGTACCCAGCCAATCTTGTCCATGGTGGCGCGCTGTGACACCGCCGTGTTTTTGCGGTTCACCTAGATCTGTCAGTGATCCTTGTTGTTGGTTTTTTTTTTTTTTTTTTCAGGGGAGAATAACGTACGCGCATTGTCATAGACATCAGGCCGGCGGTGATAATCGGCAAGATAAAGTAGGGGTCAGTGGCTGTCAAGTCTTGGAACCAGAGGTAGCCAGCAGACTCCCACCCGGGCACGGGCAGGTTGGTCATGCCCGACACAGCTCGGAACAAGCCGAACGAGAATGGGATGGGGAGGAATCCCCACAGCATGCCGCTGGCCGGAGCATTGTACTCCTGCCTCAGGACGCCCTGGACGGCCCTGATCTGTTGGGTTTTTACGGGGTCCGACATGACGCCGGGTTTCATCAGCTCCTTGATCTTCTCGTGCCTGGGGTCCTCCTGCATCCGTCTTGTGCGCGCAGCAAAGGCAGTGCTCTTGATCATGGGGTAGAACATGACCACGCGCAAGGCGACGGCCGCGCCCATGATGGACAGGCCCCAGGGCAGACCGCTCCAGACGTGGATGTGCTCAATGACCCATTGCATGCTGGAGGTGAAGCCCCAGCCATAGTTCAGGCCCAGATCGTGCAGGTAGCCAATGTAGTCCTGGGAGCGCGAGAGGATCTCGTAGCCGGTGCTGCTGGTGGTAGACTCGTTCACAATGTCGCTGATGGCAGACAGGTCGGCGGGTGGCGAGGTCGTCGACGACGCAGGGGTGGCATCAACCGGCACAGACTGCGCATTCGCCTCGGAAGCGAGCGTCTTCCCGGACTCGGCGGCGGAGGACTCGATCGGGTTCGTGGACGGCGCGGCTTCCGACTTTTTGGTGCCGTAGCCCCAGAGAGAGAGGTGACGAGCGGAGGCTGCTGAGTCCAGGGCAAACGGAGCGACCGTCTTTGACCTCAGTGTCGCGAGAGGACTGGACCTCGAACCGTGGACGGCGGGTCGCAACGTACCAAAGCCGCGACCATGGCTGGCCTGTGAAGCGTCAGTCAGTCAGTCAGTCAGTCAGTCATTGAGCAGGCGGGCATGGCCGTCACGTACGGCTTTGACGAGAAACTGTCGCTGGGCCCCGGACGAGCGCAACATGCCTCGACTTGGAAGCATTGTGGCGATCCTGTGGAAAGGAGATAGATACGATTTCAAAGGGTTGCGCTTGAGGACGGGGATTTTTCAAAGTCGGACGTTGGACGCGATGGAAATTCGTGGATCCACTTTTCTCAACGCCGAACCGGGGCGCCATCACTCGATACTCCTACGTACCACGAGTGCTTGTTGCATCTTTGGGTCATGAGAGAACGGCATGATAATACATTGCAGACCTTGCCATATTTACTGTTCTATGTGTGCTGTGCTGGCAGTTCAGTGCCATCGCCCGGTGATGCAAGACCATGCAAGCCTAGACGCCTCTTCTCAGAATCCATTGCAGACCGTGTAATAACCCACGAGCCGGAGGCCTAGAATACGTCGATAGAATACCGGGAGGCCTGTTCTGTTCCAGACCAGAGAACTCCCGTATCACCTCAGCCGCGCTTCACTCTAGACTTGCAAAGTCTTCCAATGTCGGGCTGGGTTTCTCGCGTGGCTCGCCAATCTCAATGCCAGGGCCGATTGGGTGTGTCCTCCGACGATTCGTGGGGAAGACCTGGTAATCATCGTCAGTTTTCCACTTCTGCTTCACGGTGATAGCTCTTCCTTACCTTTGTGCCGCCCCAGCCTAACCGGAAGGCAGCCTCGTGCGCAAAGAGCTCTCCAAAACCCAGCATCATGCCATTGATGAACGGCAGCACAAGGTTAATGGCAGCACCGCGAAACAGTGACCACATAGTAGGCGGCTTATATACAATCACCGGCGACCCTGAAGACGAGGGTGATGCTGAGGGCTCCTCGCTGTAGTGTTCGCTGTCGGAGTGCATCGTCACGCCAGACTCGGCGAGCGGATTGGCGGAGTCTTCGTAAGCCATGGTGAACGCGGCGGAACTATTCGGAATGAATGCGTTGTCGTTAGCTTTGACGCCGGATAGAGAGCATCGCCAGGTCGTCGCGTAAGGGCGCGTGTCGCTTCGTCAGTGATGCACCGCTGATCTCCCGGGTGACGCTCCCCGGCTTGCCAAGTTGCATGCCGGTCGCTCGGCCGTTGAGGGTGATGAGTAATCTCTGACGCTTTGAGCTTGGGGCAGGTGGGGTGCGATCCAGGGCCGCCTCCACTGGCAGTCCCCCCACCACGATTGGAGTGACGTTGGTCAAGCTGCCTGCAGCGGCCGGAGCTAACATTTCTAGAACCTACACCTGCAGCTGACAATAGCATTCACCTTCTCATCTATCCACATACTGCTGTGCCGACATTAGCCTGACTTTGTTCTCTTGACGATTTATCCTCTTCACACAATGGCTGACGAGGTCGATCAGTCCGCACTGGTCAACGAGTTCAGCGGCCTGACGGGCGCGCCCGAGGAACTGGTCAGTTGGAGACATCAACACCACGCCAGCACCAAGCTGTAGCTGACCAAGACAGGCGACTCAATACCTTCAAGCAAACGGATGGAATCTCTCGGCTGCTACGAGCAGTTACTTTCAGGACGATGATGAGCAGCGAGCGGAAACGACTGCACAGCCGGGCGCGGGTGCTGCACCGGCCGACGAGTCCTACACGGGGCCACGAACGCTCGACGGCAGGCCAGCGCCGCAGTCCGCCTCCAGCAGCCGTCGCCCTGCAGCGAGTAGAGCATCTCAGCCTAAGAAGAAGGGTATTGCCACACTAGGCTCTATGGGGGCCTCGCAAGCTCACGACGACCATGACGACGATAGCGACGACGGTATGAACGACAATGACGATGACGGTCGGGGCAACCTGTTTGCTGGAGGTGAGAAGTCAGGTCTTGCTGTGCAGGACCCTAAGCAGGACGGCGGCACAAAGAAGCTCCTGGAGGATATCTTTGCCAAGGCCAAGTCGTGAGTATGACCTGACCACACTCTGGTCTGCGCCACCATAGTGCCATGCTGACCCCTCCAATCAGGAACACACGACGCCCTGAAGCAGAGACCCCCGAGCCTGGCCCAAGCACTTCCCGGTTCACTGGTGCTGGCCAAACCCTGGGTAGAGAAGGCCAGGAGAGCATGAGCATTCCGGACCCAGCCGGTTCAAGACCAGCCGGTGTCGAGCCCCAGCGGAGGGTGCTGCACATCTGGGAGGATGGCTTCAGCATCGACGACGGCGAACTGATGCGGTACGACGACCCAGCACACATGGCCGACCTCAACCTGATCCGCCAGGGTCGGGCGCCCCTGCATCTGATGAATGTGCCGTACAACACTCCAGTCGACGTCAGGCTCATGCAACACCGCGGACCGTACGAGCCCCAGCCGAAGCAATACAAGCCCTTTAGCGGCGAGGGACGACGACTTGGTAGCCCTGTTCCGGGCGCTGGCGAGGGCTCAGCCTCGATTGACGCCGCCGCTTCTGTGGCAACAACGGCCGCCTCCTCGGGGGCGTCAGGCAGCGCTCCCGTAATCGACGAGTCGCAGCCGACCATCATGCTCCGCATCCAGCTACCAGACGGTACCCGTCTCCCGGCTAGATTCAACACGACCAGCACAGTGGGCGATGTATACAGCTTTATCAACGCTGCCAACCCTGACTTGCGGTCGAGGCAATACGTCATTGCAACAACATTCCCCAACAAAGAGCACACAGACAACGAGCTCGCGCTGGGCGACATGGCCGAGTTCAAAAAGGGCGGGACCGCGGTTGTGAAGTGGAAGACATGAGCTTAGAGGGGATCGAGGTGATACAGTATTGTGATAGCTTATGGGGTGAGGCACCCTGGCCAGACAGAGGGCAAGTAGACGCTCCCCACACGCATGATGAAATAAAACACAATTGACCGGACGCGCGCTACCTGACCTTTTATCATATCATAACATGCCACGCTGCGAAACAAACAAGATAGTGGTATAGCCAGACCGTCCCAAACGCCAGCACAATGCACATGCTATGTACCAAAACCAGAAGCTCCCTCAGGCGGCGGCACTGACAGCAGGCGGCTGCGCGACCGGTCCGTCGAGGAACCTAAAGTGCTGGATCGCAATCTGGCAGTTGAGCATGGCGGCGTTGAACCTCGCCTCGCCGGGCGGCAGGACGACCATGAGGTAGGTGTTTGTAGTGAACTTGAGAATGAAGAGGCTGAAGCGCATGCCGGCCTTGTGCTCCATGCGGATAAACTGCTCGGCGTTCCGGGGCGTCCCCGTGAAGCGCGAGATGCTCTGCTTGAAGTGCTTCATAATGTTGGACATGCGCTCGAGGCGGTCCTCGGTGGGGTTCCGCTGGCCCTCGGGCGAGGTCCACGAAGACACGGCGAGGAAGGAGGTGCGCTCGAACAGCAGCAGCTCCTCGGCCTCGATGGCGAGACCGAGATTGGCCAGGTTGCGCTCAATGATGGACAGGTTGGGGACGAGGTCGTGGATGATGGAGGCCCAGGCCTTGTACAGGCTCTGGTCCCAGATGGAGGTGGCAAAGGGGATGAGGTCGAGGGCCTCGGCGGCGGGCCCACCCATGGCGTGGGCGGCGTACTCCATGGTCTTGCTGCGAACGGCGTTGACGCGGTCGTTGTAGACGGCCTCGCGCGACGAGGGCACGACCAGGTCCATCTTGTGGATGAGGATGTAGATGCGCGCCTGCGGGGAGAACTGCAGCAGGGCGGAGAGGATGGCGACGTAGGTGGCCAGGTCGCGCTCGACGTCGCGGGACTCGACGTCGAAGACGTAGATGAGGACGCCGACGTTGGAGAAGACGTGGACGCGCTGCTGGGAGAGGTAGTTCTCCATAAAGGCCTCCTGGCCGCCGCAGTCCCAGAGGTTGAGGGTGAGGTTGCCGAGAAACTTGACGTGGGAGAGATCGATGTCAATGGTGGCGCCTCTGTGTCTCTTGTTAGTACTGGCCTGCCTTCAAGAAGGATGGACGGAGGGGACGCACAATCGCCGCGTGTCGCGGGCTATGTAGTTGCTGAAGATGATGGAGCGCATGGAGCTCTTGCCCGAGCCGCTCTTGCCCATGAGGAGAACTTTCTTCTTCTTAGGCTTCCGGACTTCATGGCGCAGGTCGGGGGTCGTCTGCTCGGTCAGGGAGTTGTCGGCGCTGGAGGCCATGGTTGCGATGTAGGCAGATGTGAGGACGTGCTGTATGTACGTTGGACCACGGCGAGCGACGTGAGCGCCGTGACGAAAGGTGGGAGGAAACTCGGCAAGCGCCCCACGCTGCAGGCAGCGGGCTGGGGGAATGGCGCTAGTCCATCTTGGGCAGCTGATGCGGCGATCACTTGGGACTCTCACTCCTCGTTCACAGCATCTTCGAGAAGTTAACCTGATCTTGTTCATTTACGCGTGTAATTCGACAGAAATTAACTTGATCTCGAGAACTCGCGACTAATTACATCAGTTCTACATATATTATGTTGCAGACCGCGGTAGATGCCTAGGAAGGACGATCTGAAGACCGCCTCGACTGCTCATCAACAGGCACCTTTTCCTCGACACCTGGCGAAACAGCCTCGATATCCTTCGTCTCGCGCTCAGTCTCGGCCGTTTGACCGGCAATCTCACCCTCGAAGCTGCGACCCCGGCGCTCAGGGCCCAGCGCAGTCGTCACAGCGATCCCCGTTGCGATGATGGCGGTGGCAATGGCCATTGTTGGGCCATAGGCCTCGACGCGATCACCGCCGGGCCCGCTGATCAGCGTGTTCTCTGCGATGGCGTTCACAATCTGGGCAGACGGGGACGAGATCATGTTGCCAATCTGGTACGTGACGCCCGGGAACGAGGAGCGGAAGGCCACAGGCGACAGCTCGTTGAGGTGGATGGGGATGACGCCCCAGGCACCCTGCACAAAGAACTGCATGAAGAAGCCCGTGGCGCTGAGCGAGCCCTCCTTGGTCGGGAGGATCCAGGCGGGGATCATGAAACCGGACATGATGGCCGCGAAGATGATTGAGCGACGACGCCCGCAGAACTGGCTCATGTAGCCGATGATGGTGCCGCCGACGCAGGCGCCGACCTTCATGAGGATGGAGGCGCGCGAGGCCCCGGCGTTGTTGAGCTCCTTCTGCACGAGCATAAACGTCGTGTACGAGTCCTGCGAGGTGTGCGAGTAGTAGTTGAACCACGTCATGAGGATGATGGTGTAGATGCACATCTTCCACTCGTTCTTGAGCATGACCCTGAACTCGCGCCAAAAGGCGCCGACGCTGGCCTTGTTCTCGCCCGCCTTTTTGGCCTCGACAAACTGCTTGGACTCGGGGAAAGCGATCCGGATGAGGCCGACGCCGATCGAGATGCCGGCCGCGATCCAGAAGACGGTCTTCCAGCTGTCCGTCCCGCCGCCGACGCCCAGGTTGGCGCATGCCGCAAAAACGTACCCCATGGAATAGCCTTGCTGCAGAATGCCTGACATGAGGCCACGCGCATTGGGTCTACCAGAAGTTAGTATGCCGATTCTTATTCAACGCCAAGCTTTTACGTACGGGCACTCTTCCAAGGCCATGGCAATCGCATTTCCGTACACACCACCCATGAAGAGGCCAAAGAGGGAGCGCACGGCAAGGAACTGCTGGAACGTGGCGCTGTAGATGGTGGCAATCTGCAAGAGGCCCAGGATGATCATGTTGACGACCATGGGCCACTTGCGGCCCCATTTGTCACCAGCCAGACCAAAGGCTGCGGCGCCCACCGAACGAAGGAGGAGTGTCAGGGTGATGGCTGTGGTGACGTCTGTCTTGCTCGTGTCGTAGTAGTCGGCCAGCTTCTTCGTCTGGATTGACAGCGCGTGGAAGTCGAACGCATCGGCGGTCCAGGCGGCGAGGCCACAGATGAAGAAGAGCCACGCCTTGGGGGTGAGTTGGGCCATGAGGCTGATTGGGTTCTTGAACTTGTCGGGCTCCTGCCACTCACACGTCGTCTCGCCATACCTGTTGCTCACGACGACGCGCTGCTTCCAGATGAGCAGGTCCTTGAGGGACTGCTTGGCCGTGGCAAAGACGCCCTTGGCGAGAGGGTCGGCTGGGACGTTGGTGCTGGGAGCCGCAGCAGGCGCCGTGGCTTCGCTGGTCGAGGTCGCCATGTCGTGAGAATGATTGGGAAGATAAGTCCAGTCAGACACCGCGCGGGGAAGGGCGGTAATAGGGAGAATTAAAGCACAATGTGACAGCAACAGACAAGAGGGAGGTGGAGGAGGGAGGGAAGTCAAGCGATCTTATGGTGTTCTGTTGCAAGACTCACAATAGACAAACGCCGATCCTTTCCTCCCGACTACCTGCCCAGCTGATCTTAGCTGCCCTCCACTTCTCCATGGGAAGATGGATGGATGGATGGCTCAAGCACAGCAGCTCGCGCTGCATGGCAGTTGCGGGACGGCATGCACGAGGCAGGCAGACAGACAGACACCTTGAGAATAGAGTCGCCCTGGTCTTACTTAGCACCGCGACGGTGACACAAGCTAGAGACACTGCTCTCGTATTTCAGAATCCAGACCACGGAACTGTGATTAGCATTCGCATCAAGTCTCTGTGCTTGATTGCCTGCGCATATGGCATCTCTCTTTACTCTGAAGCGTGCAGGTGGGTGGGTGTAGGTAGGATCGGCAAGCAGCGCGATATCGGCACTCGCGGAGGATAGGATGCGAAATCCCCCCGTCCGTGCGGCTCATAGGCGCAATGATGACATTCGGCGAGTCGAGTCGAAACTGTGCCGTCTCCTGCTGTGCTAGACGCCTCCAAACCATCGTGCTTATCGCGGAGTGTCCTGTTGAGTGGCCTGCCGTCGGCACACCACCATCAACGAGCTCGACTTCTTTCGTAGATCTTGATCTCTTAGAAGACACTCTACCCGTGATGACCCTTACAGTCTACGATTCACAGGTCGAATGAGGAGCACTCGCTCCAAGCACAGACACAAATGTGCCGAATGGATGTCCCGAGTGGTAATGCAGCGCAGTGCATGAGGATCATTGCCCAGATAGCCAACCAGGATGGCCGGCTTGAAAGGCTCCAGGAGCTCGATTACTCCGCACCAACAAGTGCCGATCCGGGGTTGGTTCGTCTGTCCACTGTGGGAGCGCCCTCACCAACCCATCCTGCATCGAGACAGCATAGCGAGTGGGTGCGCGGTGATCTTCCGAGAGCAGTGCTTCTTCTTGATTTAGGAGATTGTGGGGCTCAGCTGCTGCCAGTCCACGCCATGAATTCTGGGGGCTTGTCGACGAGGGGGGTTCAATGCTGTGTTTGTTGTTGAACCGGTATGCACGTCTCTTTGCGTGTGAAGTGAATTGATGATTGAAGCACCCAGAAGCCGTGGACTGTGAAGCCGTGCATATCAGTGGATCTGCCTGTGCCGGCGTGCCGAGTTGCCAAGGCTGCAGAGAGTCTACATCATCTTGTCAATCTGCTGCCATCAAGTGACGGTCATTCATCAGATCTTGTCTGCGATGGCAATAGGGAGGCGGACGCGAGCGAGGGATATTTGCGACGCCGCTCAACCATCGTGCTGTGCACACTTTGCGCGGCTCACATGCCATTGAACACTGAACAATGTGAACATGCGTCCTTGCATGGATGTCTCGTCCGTCCGGGGCGAGCTCGGCATGTCGCAGCCGCGAAGCTTGGTCTTATGCTTGTTTCTAATCCATGGAGCTTGTTTGGCGGACACCACCACCACTCAGCTTCCTACGCCATTTGAACAAGAGTTGTTCGGACGAGACGGCAAGCTTGGTTTCAATAGTAATTAGTGATGCTGCTCGCGTGATGCATTTCCTCAAGGTGGCTCTCATCAAAAGCATCGCCTGCGTTTGGCACTGTATCGTCTTGGATTGAAGATAATAACAAGTTAATAAAAGACGTGGATCTATCACAGCCACGACGTATTTGCTTATGCTCGCAGTGTCGATTGCGGTGACAGGGCTGCGCAAATTCAATTATGAAAATGTTATTCTATATACTGGCCAGGTCAACGCCTTCAAACTTGAAGCCAACATGGCCTAGAACTGAGGCTGTTGTCGGGGTATAGGGTAGCTCAAATGCACCGCGCCTCGAGCATCATCATCGCTGCCCCACCATCGACGTCTCAGGCTCAGCTCACATCATCCTTGATGAACCATAGACCTCTTCTAGCCGACACATTTCTGTCATTACTCAAGCCCATCGCTCAAACTCAGTACCGACGGTGCCTCCTCCACGTGGAAATGGCTTCCAAGCAAGATCTTGCCTCGCACTCCGCCGAACCGCCCTCAGACGCCCCGCCCTCCTACCTGGACGCTGTTGCGCAGCCGCCTCCACCACCGGTGGCAGTACCCTCCTCGTCCTCGTCCCAGCCAGAGCCACCCTCATACGACACGGCCAACCCAGAGACACCTGCTCCAGCGGCCAGCGAGCAGCTGCTGACGCTCATCCTCCACGGCACCCTCATCCACACCCCCGAGCAGCCCACGCGTCCCCTGTACCACCTCAACCGACCACCGGTTAACGGTCTGCGGGCCGAGTACTCCATCTTCAAGGACATTTACCGTCTCAGCTCCACCGCTGGCCAGGGACGGATACGGGGTAAAGAGCGCCATCTGTATGACTTCTACTCCGTCCTCCGCAGCGACGTGCAAGTGATCGGCAAGGCGGGCCCGGCCTGGTCGTACCGGACGGTGGAAATGACGAGCAGCACGGGCGCCCTGGGCTCGCGGTGGATGTCGTGTGTCGTCAAGGGACGCTACGAGGTTGGGCGCAGCAAGAAGGCGAGGCTCCTCGGCAAGGATCGGGGCAACGACATTGAGTGGAAGGACACGGAGGGGAACGTGGTCGCCGTCGAGGTGCGCACGCCAGGCGACTGTCCGCGACTGGAGATGAGGCGACACCTCGAGGCCAAGGAGCTGGATCTCGTCGTCACATGCTGGGCAGCGAGGGTGTTTCGGGAGTGTTCCAATGATTGAACACGAGTACATCTTCCTCCCTTCTGAAACGCTTTTCTACTGAAAGGTTTGTAACACTCTTCGATTGATACCCCTGAAGACAAAAACTATCTACATCTCGCTTGACGTCACGGGCGTCATGACAGCGACCTGCTTCAGATCACGACTGCTGAATCCGACGCTGATTGTGAACTCACCCTCGGGGATCACCCACTCCTGGTAGTTCACGTCCCAGTAGCTGAGATCGCGCCTCATCAGATCAAACGACACCGTGCCCGTCTCACCAGGGGCGAGGAGGAGCTTCTCGAACCCACGCAGCTGGCGAGGCGGGGTGCCCTCGGGCGTCGAGTTGGGGAACGTCACGTACAGCTGAGCGACAGCCGCACCGGGGACGTCGCCCGTGTTCGTCAGGGGCGTCGACAGGGTGTAGAGCGTCTGCCAGAGCGCTGGGTTGCCGCCAGGCTGGACGGGCAGCTGCTCAGGGAGCGACGTGACGGAGGCACTACCGCCGACGACGCACTCGGCCGTAATGGGACCCAGCTCGAACGAGGTGTACGACAGACCGTGGCCGAACGGGTAGCGGACGGAGATGTTGTGCGCGTCAAAGTAGCGGTAGTCAATCTCGAGCTTCTCGTCGAACCACGACTGCCAGTCGTACACGCCCGTGGTGTTGATGGCCGTGGTGGGCGGCGCGTTGTAGTCGGAGCCTTCGAGGGCAATGGTGTACGGCAGCTTGCCGGAGGGGTTGACGTCGCCATAGAGAACATCGACGAGCGAGTGGCCCGACTCCTGGCCCGGGTAGTGGGCGGCCACAATGGCCGTGACGTTGGGGTGGTCAGCCCAGGGCAGGGTGTTGATGCCAGACGAGTGCGTCACGACGACGGTGTTGTTGCAGTGCGCGGCCACCGACTCGACGACGTCGTCGCCGTTCCAGTCCACGCTCAGGTGCTTGCGGTCGGCCGCCTCCTCGGCCCATGTCTTGAGGAAGACGAGGCAGACGTCCGGCACGGCGGGGATCCACAGGTCGCGAATGTCGCTCGAGGCGATGAGGGTGTTGTTGAGCCACTGCTGGACGAGGCTGCCGTCCTGCTGGGCTCGGGCGTTGATGGCAGTCAGAGGCGAGACGACGTATGTCGCGCGTCCCGTGCCCGAGCCGCCGCCGGCGATGAGAGTGCCGTACTCATAGTCGGCCTGGTTGTAGAAGCCCTCGGTGAGGTCCCCGGCGTCGTTGCCAAACACGGCGATGGACTTGGGGGCCTTGAGGGGGAGGGCGCTGTTCTCGTTCTTCAGGAGCACGGTGGCTTCCGCGCCGTGACGACGGATGAGACCGCCGTGGTTGCCCCGGACGTCCCGGCTGCTGGGACCGGTCAGGTTGAAGTCGCGGAGCCACGTGGACCGGGGGCTGAATGTGTTCAGGTCGGCAGAGGAGGGGTCGACGGTGGGGAAGTCTTCGGCGTCCTGCCCAAGCCAGTAGTAGGGGGTCATCTGGCGGATGATCATGTCGTCGATACGGTCAACCGAGACGGTGCCATTGTTCACGGCCATGGTGATGTTGCCGCCAAAGAAGGACCCGGCCTTCCAGTTGACGCCGTACGGGCCAATGCCGCCGGGCATGTCCATGTCCAAGCCGCCCTCAATGGAGGCCACGCCGGAGTGAGTCGCGCCCCAGTCGGACATGACGTAGCCCTGGAAGCCCAGCTCCGTCTTGAGCAGGCCGTTGAGGGCCTTGGAGTTCTCGCAGGCGTACGACCCGTTGAGACGCTGGTAGGAGCACATGATGCTGGCGGCCTTGGCGTGGATGGCGTTGGCAAAGGGCCAGAGGTAGAGCTCGTGCATGGTGCGGTCGTCCATGTTCGAGGACAGCGCCTCCTGGATGACATCCGTGACGGTGCCGTTGCGAGACCACGTCGGGTTGCGCATGGTCTCCTGCTCGTTGCCGATAAAGTGCTTGGGCGTGGCCTGGACACCTGCATCCTGGATACCCTCAATCGTCCTCTCCATGGCGACACCCGTCAGGTACGGGTCGGGGCTGAAGCCCTCCCAGTTGCGGCCGGAGTAGGCCGAGCGACCGAGCGGGCCAGCAACAGGGGACAGCGCAACGTGCGCGCCCTTTGCTCTGAACTCCTCGCCCATGGCGAGACCGCGCTGGTAGAGGATGTCGCGGTCCCATGTGGCGGCCGCGGAGACACCAGCCTGGAAGACGCTGGCGTAGTCGGCAACGCGTATGGCAAGGGGACCATCGTGTAGACAGAGGCCCTTGAAGCCGAGCCGGGGGACGGCAACAATGTTACCGACACAAGGACCTGGCGTGCCAGTGACCATGTCGGCCTTCTCCTCCAGCGTGAGCTGGGAGACAAAGTTGCGAGCCTTGGCTACGGCTTCTTCCCAGCCTCCCGTGCCGGTGGCATTGGCTGAAGGGGTTAGCTATCGGGACGTGTGTTGGGGCGGAAGATCGAGACAAAGGACATACGAGAAGGGTACACAGCAGGCGAATGGCCATATGGTCCAAGGATGGTAGTGTTCAGAGGCTGCACCCAGCTGAAGTCGCCTTCACTTCTCTCTCCTGCACCGTAGGCCTGGGCCTCAACCGCAGGTGCCAGGAGGAGGCCGGACAGAAGCAAGGCCAGAGACTTGGTCATGTTTGTCAATGAAGAGGAAAGTGAGCAGGATGAGACGAAAGGGACTGGATGATGCCTCTTCATGGCCTTATTTGTAGTCGTCTCGATCTCGGATCGTGGCACACATACCAATGTCTTCCACACCAAGGCCGGCCGTCTCTGCAGTTTGAAGCCATACTCGAGCGAAAGGCCCGAAAGGAAACCCCACACACTCCACGGAGAACACTGAGCAGACGAGGGGAATTGGTGGTCTTAGTCGATAGACGAAGAGCTGTGGCGTCATCTAGAGCGAAAGACACACACTCTTGGGCCTGGGTGACATGGGGTCGTGGACTATAAGTCAGCATGACAAGGAACCCACACCACGTGTGTTTCCGGACAACGGTGCAGCCATGCGGGGAGAGCGATGCGGAGACCGGGAGTCCAGGGACCCCGACACCGTCATTTCGTTACTTTGTCGTCAAATCAGAGGCCACTGCCGAGGTCATGTCTACAGTCTCGCCATCGAACCTGGCTCAAGGCGAGGGTCGGGGACTCTGGACAGGGCCCAATCGCGATACAGCTTCCGCTGCTGTCCTTGAGCGTCAATGACATGGACTCTACTGCTCGTGATGGCCGTGATGGAGATCAAGACTCGATTCATACGATCATACCGCTCCAACTGTTGACGAGTGACGGACGACCGAGTCTCGAGTCCGTCCTCGAGACCTCGACCCGCTGTGGGGTCCCCGCATGTGCCTCTTCCCCCCAAGCGGCCAAGCCAAGCTGGTCCACGGCATCCAGTCGGCACTCATGACTCGGCAGACGACAAATTCCACGCTTGTCCAAGCAGCAGACCGAAGTTTCTCCTTTGCAGCCGGACATCTGCCGAGTTGGCCCGCCGTGGCTGGCGACGGACCACATCTCTCCCCTCTCATCAACGGTCAACCCCGGATGCTGCGCTGTTTTCTGCGGCCCAAGGTAGCCTCGTGACTACTAGTACGCTCTTCAGCAGACTCAGCTAGCTTCTACGTATTCGGTCCTGTTCTGGGGCATGCAAGGTAATGACGGATACCCAGACCAGGGTCTGCTCAAGCATACTCGAGTCAGACGTCCTGTCGGCTACCCCAGATCGTGACTAGCCACATGTGCAGATTCTGCCCCCAGCGCCGGCGTATTGATAGTGGCTGATGGTGTTCTGGATTTGACACGTAGTGTTCCTGGCCTTGACAGCTTCTCGTTCAGCAGATGTCATCTCTTGATCCAGAAATCGATTATTACAATGTCACAACAAACGGCGCTGTCTGTTCCGCCAACTGTGAGTTGCAAAGGGAGTGAGGTAGAATGAAGCTCAATAACCCAGTGCTCTAGTATACTCGATGAATCCATCTAGCGCTTTAGGTTCTTCCAAGAATCTCAGCATATACCCATGCCATTCTGAACCAATTTCGGATGTGTATTCGGCCTTACAGAACTCCCAATAGTCAGGATACCAGCCAGACTGTTCCCAGTCCACAAGTGCCACGATCGTAGACGGACAGTCTCGGCTGACTATAATATTGCTGGGATGGAGATCAACATGGGTGAAGACAACATGGGCGTCGTCTGGAAGCATTTCACGATAGGGATCGGGGATCTCTTCTGGCCTCATTCCTGGCCAATGCTCTTCAATGCCTTGTCTGATCATGATTGAGAGCCAGTCATGGAAACCCTTGACAGAGGTGAAAGGGCCAGCTGGAGGCCTGTTAGAATTGGTGATAGAGATGTCATAACAAGGGCTACGATCAATTCGGCCTTGCAATTGTTAATCCAAGTTCGACACGCCACGCATGTTGCCATGTCACGTACCAAGAACCCGATCATCAGGGTCTTGACACAGCCTTCGTAGATTCGAGACTATAGATTTCAGTCTGCCCCAGAAGCTTATCTTCTCATCCTCAGTCATCGATGGCCAACATTTCTCGACGGTGACGCCTTTCACCATCTCCACGTAAAGAAGCACGTAGCCATCCTCGGTGGACCAGCGGTATATTTCCGGAACCGGGACTTTTGGAAGCAGTCGCCCAAGAGCCCAGAGGCATTGCCCTTCAGAGACACTGATAGTTTCGTCCCGGCGGGTATCCATTATTTCGAGAGAAGAAAGAAGAGTATGGAAAGACCGCATGTGACTGTGAGGGAAGAGAAGCCAAAGAAATGGATGGTCGGGCTTGAAACGGTCGGACTTGGTGGCATTCTTGATTCTTGAGTCTTGATTTGCATGAGAACAAAGGCGCATCATCCAGGACAGCAGCTGCTTGTTTTTCGGGAGGGATGGGGCCGGGATTACGGACATCTAGACAAGGGTCTGCCCAAGGAAGCGTCCTGTCGGCTACCCCAGATCGAGACTCAGCGCCGGCGCGCGCCGACTCGGCAGTTGCACACGAGGTCGCCATCACGAGTTTCTCAAGACAGTACGTGTGGAAAGCATATTTCTTCGATTCAAAAGCTGCTTCCGCTCTTTTCCCAGGACCAGAGAGCACGCTACACCCACACCTTGCCCACGCCCACGCCCAGCCAGACGAGCGGCTTCACGAGCGACAGGGGAGTAAGCTTGAATTTGTAATCCGCCTTGGTAAAGTCTCCCTCCTGGGTGATGTTGACAATGGCACCGCCCCAGTCGTTCTCTGCATGGCTGTTAGCGTGCGGGCCCTTTTGACGAGACACTTCTGGTGGCCAAGACTTACTCGCACCAAGGTTGGCAAACCCGTCAATCTCCTCATCGCCGCAGACACACGTGTTCGGGCTGTCTTTGGGGATCACAAGGCCGTATGTGTCCAGCGCAATGGGCGTGTCGCCCTTGAAGACATTGCCCTCGACCAGGACCTGGTTGTCGGACCGCGAGTGGATGGCCTGAAAGTGGAAGTCCTCGTACAGGTTGTTGTAGATGTGCTGGTGCCCGAAGCGGCCAGCAGGACCACGGGTGCCACAGTTGCGCCAGTAGTTGTGGTGGTACGTAATGTGGAGCGTGCCAAAGTCGACGTCGCGGAGAGAATCACTGTTGCCCACGAGCGAGGACTTCCAGTGGTCGTGGAGGTAGTTCCAGGAGATGGTGATCCAGTCGGACGCGCGGCTGATGTCAATCTGGCCGTCCTAGTAACCCCAGTGTCAGCGTGGCTCGTGAGTGGGAAAGGTCATGTCAGCTGGCGACTCACATATGTGTCCGGGCCAACCTCTTCGCTGAACTCGGAGTAGAGCTCATTGTGGTCGATCCAGACGCGGGTCGAGTTGTTGATGCCAATGCCGTCGGCGTCCACCATCTTGGAGATCTTCAAGTTTCGCACAATGATGTTGTCGACGCCGTTGATGGTGATGCCATTCTGCTTGATGTGCGCATTCCAGCCCACACCCAGCACAGACTTGTTTCGACCGATCCTCAGACGCTCAGGCAGGCTGATTTCCCCCTTGACGTACACGATGCGCGGCTCATCGCCCTTGACGGCCTCGAGGAGGTCTTGAGCATTGGACACGTAGACAGTCTCGCCGCCCTCGCCGCCCGTCGTGGGACCGATCGGGTTGTCCTTTGCATAGCCTTCGAGGTTCCAAGAGGCCAGGCCCAGGGTGGCAGCGCTGCCGCTCAAGGGCGAGGCAGCGGAGAGCGACACGAGGGCGGCGTTGAGTAGTACTGTGAAGCGCATGGTGGGGAGCAAAAATAAGCTTATTGACTGCTTGTCAAGTGTGTGTGGATGGGTTTGAATGGGCTGATGAGTGGTGATTTATGTAGTCCGCGTACACAGACCCTTCTGCTCTCGTTCGGGCAAGATCGTTCCGTCACGCGCTGCTCGTATGATGCATCTCGCATGCCTTTGCACGAGCTGTCGTCAATGTAATCCCGCGAGCGTTCCCCTCGCCGCCCTGGGCATCGGTTCGAGCTCCACGTATGGGAAGAAAGCATGGCCAGCCGAGCCAGGGCCAGAGTCACGGCTGATCTTCTGAGAGCTGGATGCAAGAGGAAGAGATCATTTGGCATGACCGGGGTCTGCTGGTCTGCCCCAAACCAAGAGCCGGCTTAATCATGGGGAAGCGTGGTGAATGGTGGAGGATGTTTCCCCGGACTTGGTGTGCGGCATGCGGCATGTAACGTCCTCATTACCCGGTCTACCTGTCCCGGAGAGACGGCGTCCGAATTGGTTATTTGGTCTTGACCCTTGGGCGTCATGGCAGTAAAGGAAGGGAACGCACGTCCTGCCAGGGTTGCATTTCCCCAAGTTCAGCTCAGGCTGCTCAGCACTGCAGCAGGCAGGCCGCAGAAATCAGAACGGACAGGAGGGGAGGTGGATGCTGCATCTCGGACTCAACTGCCGAGACTCAAATCATCGCACAGCATAGTTTGAACAGTTTGTCTGGTGGAAGTGTTTTATCGCAATGGAGAGAGCCAACATGAAGGATGACGTTCATCTCCATGTGCAATGTGAACGAGGAGTCGAGGACTCCCTCCATCTCAAGAGGAAGGATCGAGAGGGTCACGTGAGCAGCGGCGCAATTCCGCCGAGACCCCCAATTGCCAATCGCGGAACTGGGCAATTGATGGTGGGGCATCTTTTTTTCTGCATCCCAGAAAATTCCAAGCAGCGCCAAACCACACGTTCAGCAGCAGCAGCAGCAGCAACAACACCGTCAAGATGCGCCCCCTCACCGAGCAAGAGACGCAGACGCTCTTCAAGAAGCTCGCCGACTACACGGGCCCCTCTCTCAAGAACCTCATCGCGCCCCTCGACAACACCCCCAACGCCGACCGCTACGTCTTCCGTCTGTCGGGCCAGAACCGTGTCTACTACGTCCTCCTCTCGCTCGCCAACATTGCCACGTCCATCTCGCGCGACAAGCTCCTCTCGCTGGGTGTCTGCATCGGCAAGTTCACAAAGACGGGCAAGTTCCGCATGCACATCACCGCGCTGCCCGTCATCGCGCCTCATGCCCGGCACAAGATCTGGATCCGCCCCAACGGCGTCATGCCCTTCCTCTACGGCTCCAACGTAGTCAAGGCGCACGTCGGCCGCTACTCGGAGGACTGCCCGGAGCACCAGGGTGTGGTGGTCTACTCCATGGAGGACACGCCCCTGGGCTTTGGTGTCACGGCGAGGAGCACAATCGAGGCGCGCCGCCTCGATCCCACCGGTATCGTGTGTTTCCGACAAGCAGACTGCGGAGAATACCTGCGTGACGAGGATGCGCTGTTCTCGACTGGTTAGAATCTGTACGCACTGGAAGGGAGGGGGAGACAAGTGAAGGGAACAGGCACTCACTCACAGAGCATATGGCGTTATGGCGTTGCAAAATTCGCTGGGCATAGTACAACATGGCATGGCCTGCACTGTAGGCAATTGATGGCAACCCGATGGGGATTCTTGACGTGACCGTCTTTCGAAAGAGGTCCCTCTCCATGCTCTGGTACGATGTGATTCTGCGTGAACTTACTCGAAACCTTGTTTCTCTCTCTCCGCCCACGGTGAAATTTGGGGATCTTCGGGGATTTTGAGGCCGGTTAAGGTCACCTGTGCTGCACTGGGGGTTTTTGGTCAAACCCTTGCAAGCCTCCCAAGGCTACCAATAGTCTTATGTCGCAGGATGAAGATGTCGACAACCTGCATGTACCAGTTGAGCAACGGGTAGTCAACGAGAGGTAGATGAAACGCGCATCCTGCCGACCTAACTGTACCTTGTGTCTGTGCGTATATCTAAAGGAAAGACAAATTCTATATCTAAGTCTAGAGAATTTACTCAAATCATTGCTTTTCTTCACGAGCACGTGCAGCTCGTTTCTCCGTCTCAGGCTCGTAACGTATCAGGAACAGGACAATGAATCCCGCCGAGAAACCCGTGAGCGCAGCTGCCCCATGTTAGCTTCAACAGTCTGTTTGCAAAAGGGGCTGCTCTCACTTATCGTGAACGACCACCCAATGCCAATGTTCTCCATCATGGGGATCCGACTGGCGATTGTCGCGCCACCGCATGCATACTGAACGAGGTACTTGCTGCTGATCGACTCTGTCTTCCAGGCCGGGTACACCTCTGTGGATTGTCAGTCAGTCAGTCAGCAGACCTATATGGTCAAGGGGTTGGCTTACCCGCAGAGTACGTGTTGAGACCGCTGAACGCCCACATGAGACCGACACCAGCAACAAAACAGCTGATGGCGGGCAAAGGCATGCCGCCGAATTCCTCAGAAAGACCCCAGCCGTAGAGCAATGTGCCGACAGGCAGGACGATGAACATGGCGCCAAGACCGCTTCGCAGTCTGTCTCTTGGTAGTCTCAACCCATTGCGGTTCTTGATCCATTTCTTGACGGTGTGGTCAGAGATGCGCCCACCCAATGTACTACCGAACAGAAAGCCGCCACCCGGCGCGAGGAAGAAGAGGCCACTTGTGAGAGGGGTCGTGAGATTGAAGCGAGTGTTGATGGAGTAGCGAATGGCTGACAGCAGGCCGTATTGGTTGAACGAAAGGAGTCCACATGCAATGTCCTAAATAGCATCATGGTCAGTCCGTGCTTGGTGAATCACGTGGAAGGACGCACAGCGAGTAGGATGTTGGGAAAGCCCATCACTTTGAAGACAGGCACAGGACTAAAGGCTTTCACCAGATCCACGAGGCACCGCGACGTGGGCTTATCCGTTCGGAATCCCAGGTCCATGCGAGGAACCACATCTTTGGGGACAAAGAACCACGCAAGCACGATTCCAAGGCACATCATGCCAGTCTGGAGGTAGTAGATTACGCGCCAGGATGTGTACGTGGTAATGACACCACCCAGAAGGGGAGCTGCCAAATCTGTTAGTGAATCTTCTGTTCGAGAGGAGACAATGAGGCATACCAATGGCGTTCGTAGCGACTGTCGTCCCCAAGAAGCAGCCTACAGCCGTTCCACGCCTCGTCTTCCCAACGTCAGCCACGAAGACACGCAGGGGAACACGCAGAACTCACAGGCTCAAAGATGTCCGCAATGATGGTCTGCCCCGACACGAGGAAGACAACGCCCGTCGATCCGCCAATAACCCACAGAGCTGTATAGACCGCAATACTCTGCGCAACCGCGGTGCCTATGCCGCTGATCAAGATGAGACACCCAGCAACGAGGTAGGCTATCCTCCGGCCCAGCACCCTGCCGAGCGGGATCCATATGAGGGGCGAGGCCGCCATGGCAAAGAAGACACCGGCGTTGGCGCTGCTGATGACGGTGTCGTCCACGCCGAATGTCGCGGCTATCTCAGGGGCCACACCCAACGCAGCCGACGTGCTGAACAGCATGGGCACTGCGGACCAGCAGACGGTGAAGAGGATGATCCATCTCGTCACTGTTGGTGTCTGCACCACGGCGTCATCTGATACTGGTTGCGTTTGGCATGTGTGCGCTCCCGGCTTTGTGTCGCCTGGCGTCTGCTCGATGTCTGTCGTGGGTGCAGAATCGATGTTGTCGGTGAAAAGGGGGCCACCTTCAGGACGCCCATGTGCTGGAGTCATGTCCTCGTAAAGGGGTGGCTATTATGAATCAAGACTCATGCTTTCGAGGAATATTACGCCACGCGTACTGTATTGAATCGTGCGTCCGTCTTTGGGGAAGTATCCAATGCGACTCATTCAAGCCAATGCGGATCTGACCGACAAGATGAGATTTCATGGTGATCCACCTCACGCGCATGTATTGGGCGGTTTGGCCACTGGCAGGCCAATTCTGCGAAAGGAAAGGCCGACCGACTGGCTGGGACTGATTGAAATAAATTAGTGGAGTCCTAGTCTAGTCTTTTTCTTTATCAGTTGTGTCGGCACAAACTTCTCCGCTGTCACTCCAAACAGATACACTCGTCCAGAACACCAAATCGCCAGGACTATCGCGCCCTTCGTCATGCTTCAGCACATTGCTCGCAGTGAATTTATCTGTACATTGCATTGAGGCCGAGGTTATGCACGGTAAGTAAGGTAAGAGGTGGATCCTCTCGGCACTTGTATCCATCACCACGTGGAGTCGATATCGGCATCCAGCGCACTACTCGCGCGTTGATTGTCTCAACTTCATGACGACGGGGCTATTGTCCTCCACTACAGCTCGGAGATGACTTCATTGGGTCTTCTGCTCAAGGAAAAATACTTGATTACAGTGGGACTCGCGAGCAGATTGACCATCGAGGGATATCAGAGTCATGTTCTCTCAGGACTCGATTTCTAATTGATAACGGAGTGAGCGGACTAGTATGGTCCATCGGCGAAGAATCTGCCGATGCCAGTGAGTACGGCAGCCGTCTCCGATTTTCAAGATCCCGTGTATCACGAAAAGCCAATGCTCTTATAAATACTTGATCACAGCTTCAAGTTCTTTGTGAAACATCTCCGGATTGCCCCTCTGCCAAGTCTATGCATATCCAATTCATCAATCATGGCCACCAGCAAGCTCTTCCAGCCCCTGAAGGTGGGACGCCTTCAAGTAGATCATCGAATTGCCATGGCGCCGCTCACGCGCTTCCGCTGCGACGAGCAAGGCGCGCCGCTTCCGATCATGACCGAGTACTATACCCAGCGGTGCAGCACGCCTGGCACGTTGATCATTGCCGAGGCTGTCAGCATCTCGGAGAAGCACTACGCTGGGAAGCACGCACCTGGTATCTGGACAAGGGCGCAGATCGATGCGTGGCGCGACGTGGTTGACGCCATCCACGCAAAGGGATGCTACGTGTACTGCCAGATCTTCGCGCCAGGGCGGGCGAATGCCGGCCGGGGGATCACCAGCTACAGCTCGAGTGCCGTCCCACTGGACGGCGCAGAGGCACCCCAAGAGATGACGGAAGCTGACATTGAGGAGGTGATCCGGGATTTCCAGAATGCAGCCAAGAACGCCATTGAGGCTGGCTTTGACGGTGTTGAGCTCCATGGGGCCAACGGGTACTTGATCGACCAATTCGTGCAGGACACCTGCAACAAGCGGACAGACGCCTGGGGCGGGTCATACGAGAATCGCTCCCGGTTCGGCTTCGAAGCCGTCAAGGCAGTAGTCGACGCCGTCGGGGGCGACAGGACAGCCATCCGCCTCAGCCCCTGGAGTCTCTTCCAAGGCATGAAGATGGAGGTCAGTGCCGCAGAGGCACAGTTCTCCGATCTTATCCGCAGACTCAAGACCCTCAAGCTGGCATACCTTCACCTCATCGAGTCGCGCGTCGTCAACCACATGGACTGCGACAAGGTGGAGGGACTGGAGTTTGCCTTTGACATCTGGCAGAACCAGTCGCCCATCCTGATCGCTGGTGGCTTGAACAAGGAGAAGGCCTTCAAAGCTGTGGACAAAGAGTACAAAGATTTTGACGTTGTCGTGGTATTCGGTCGGTACTTCTTGTCGACCCCTGACCTGGTGTACCGGTTGAAGAGGGGCCTGGAGCCCAACCCGTACGACAGGCAGACATTCTACACCCCGGTGCAGAAGGAAGGGTATATCGACTACCCATTCAGTCAGGAATTCTTGCAGGAGGGGAGCAACAAGTTACAAGCAGTCTAGCACAGCGAATTCATGAATCTTCACTTATCAATTCTTGTGTAGAAAGTGGTGAGACCACATATCGCCGCACCATCGTATCCGGTCTCAATAAACCCCCACAGGTTTGACATATGCCATGACCCAAGACACCTCAGCAAACTTACGCGGCCTGAGAAACTGGTCGACTGCTCTGGTTGAGCGAGTCGCTGAAGCTCTTCCGACGCTTTACGCCATGATGGACGAGAGCAGCGGCATCCAAGGGCCCCAAGGTATTGACACTACCTCCCCTAGCCCTAGAGTGAATATCAATTGTTTTTGTATTGGTGGCAAGATGACTGCAGATCGCCTTGTTCAAAATCTCTCGAAATGCTGCATCTTCTGGGCAGAAGAGAGCTCTTCGCTGGTCCAGGACCTCGAGCGTACTGCGTGACACATTCTCGGTGCCTTGACTCATGACGACGTCCCTGAGCTCCTGGAACGAGTGCCTAAAGTCAATCGCCGCATCCACTTTGACCTTGTAATCTGCTCGCACGTCATCCAGCAGTGGTAGCTTCTCGAGGTGTAGTAGGTACCTGAATCTCTCTAGCTCCGCTGTCGACATGCTCACACCCCATGTTTGATGATCAAATCTCTCTTGCAGGGCAATATAGTCGTCTTGCAGAATCTCGGGATGCAGGATCTGTAGCGGAGGGATCGTCGTCAGCGAAGACGGGCTCTTGAAAAGGTGAGGACGTCGCGCCACAAGCTCAAAGAACCCGATGCGGTTGACAAAGGCGGAGAGGGCATCAATGACTTCCATGATGATCGCGTAGAGGGTCATGCTCGGTTGGAAGGGCTTCTCTCCCAGGCACCAGCTTTAAACGCGAATGGATGCTATGACTTTGTAGTCAGACGGACGGGTACGAGAGGTGTTCCTCAACATATTCCTCCATTGCTCGAAGAGTTTCCGGGTTGCGGCTGGTTGACACCTCGTGGTGCTACATAGATGTGACCTGCCGTTCTGTGTGATTCAGGGGTTGTAGTTTGACACATCTCGACACACGGGTCCTGTAGTCCGAGTCCCGGATGGCGTTATTCGTACACTCATCACGTAGGAATCCAGTACTGGTATCACTGCACATCCTGGATCCTGCCAGCCATCACGTAGTACTCGATCGTGGTCAGACTTGGAAGGTGATTGCTGTCGACCACTCAGTTGAGGCAAACGTGTGACACTGGGTCCATCCGTGGTAGCAGTCTGAGGCGCCACCACTGAATCATGAATGTCTTGTCTATATGCCCCGCTCCGCTCTACTCAGTCCCTTCGACTCTTCCCAAAATCACCCGACGCCCCAGCGTCTAGCTCTTCAACAGTGGTGTCGAACCTAACACGAAAGGTGCTTCCTCGCCAGTTGACAGTGTCGCCAAGCAAGACAGCCCACGTCCATATCGGCATAGCCAGAACCTCCCGTCCAAGCCAGGCTGGAATCCACTCATGCAATGGTCGCGCGTGTGCCTTGGATGGACCGAAGCGGCCCCGGGCGAAGTGAGGGGTGTGCTCGTCCACGTCAATCGACTGCGCCGAATGCAGTTTACTATGTACGGCCCGGTCCGCCATCATCCAAGCGGTAACAAAGATGAGCCAAACAGCGCCCATGGCGGACCAGGTCCGAGGAATACCAAAAGTGGCTTCAAACCACTTCAGAGTCGTGGTCGCGAACGCGAACGCAAGACCGCACAGGAGCGACTCGACGCCAGGTTCGACCAGGGTGGCCGCCAGCACCGTCCACTTCCGCGCGCGAAGCCAACGGACACGGCGAGCGATGTATGCGCTGACAGACATGCCCGCCATGGGCTGCACCGCGAGATCACCCCACACTATGCCATGGTTGTTGTATCCTGGGAAATCCGTACGCCACAGGATATCGCCAATGCAGTGGTCTTCGCAGATGTTGTAGGAGAAGTAGTCCACGCCCACCGGGCGGATATCGTCTTGTGGCAGGATTGGATTCCTAGCTGGGTCGGTTGCCTGGTTGAGCTGGGACTTGCGGAACATGTTACTTTTGCCGACAATGCATGGCGCCACAGCGACCACATTGATAGCTCCGTAGAATTTTGCGTGCGTCGTCGCCATGAACATCTCATCCAGCCGACCGCCACCTTGGCATTCAATCTGCTTGAGCAGGCCAGCGTCCTTGGGCTGCCTCGGGTCGGCACCAGGCGAAGCCTCCGAAGCGGACGACAAGAGCGCCTCCGAGTCCTGGGTGGCGGAGCGGCCATATTGCACAATGTCCACCACTAGCGGCATCTGATGTACGAACTTGTAGGGTTTCCGCGCGGCCTGGCCATCCTTGGTGTAGCCCATCAGCTTGTCCACCATGCGACCTGCGGCGCCGCGGGGGATCCAGACATTGCAGTCCACCACCCAGACAATGTCGCTCTGGGCCTCGCGATAGGCCTTGCTGATGTTGCGTATCTTTGGATTCGGCCCCAGACCTTTCATTTCCTCCTTTGAGCAGTCGGCCTCGACGAGTACCTGCGCATCAAACTGGGGAAAGTCATCGACTACTTGCTGCAGCACGGGGTACGCTGGGTCGCTGCGGTCGTCCACACACAACCGCAGCGACAGCTTGTCCACGGGGTATTCTTGGCGAAAGGTGGAAGCAATACATTCGTAGAGATGCGGCTCGAGGCCCTTCACTGGTCGGATTACGGTGACGTGCGGCGCATGCTGCTGCAGCTTTGGCGAGAGGGCAGGCGGTGGCTCATGGGAGAAATATCTAAAGCTAGAGAACCCATCAGCGCCGAGATCTTTACTTTGCGTAGGAAGCAGACGTGCTGCGACTCACACGGCTCCCATGCCGATGCATTCCACCGCTACAACGACGCAGCTCCATATCAGGCACACGGTGGCCACCAGGTTGATCATCAGCGTGACCGCCATAACGAGAGTCGCGGTCAGTCTGCGCAGGACTGGCGGGCAAGGGGGCGAACGAGCGTTCCTTGCTACACACACAAAGCACAATGCACTATACGGCCCCAGCCGTCGACACACTGCAATCGATCGCAAGCCTTGCTCGTGGTCAGATGTTCGGGGAGGCGCGCGTCAGAAAGGCCCGTCTGACTGCCTCGTACCTGGCGGAAAGTCGGCGACACGGACGCGGGTGGAGTCCACGAGCCCTTACCCTGCTGGGGGTGCCAGCGGTTGATGAAGGCTACCGCGATATCATGGTACCCGAAAAAGGAGTTGAGTCAGACCTCCTGGATTTGGCGGACAAGTGTTGGACAACGACGGAAGCGACCGGTAGATACAGATTTTGTGTGATACCACATCTCGCCGCGCTTTCGCACCTGGCGATCTCGTGTCGCACGCGTTTGAGCTGGCCGCCTGCTTACCTACCCTAAAGCAAGCCCTGGAGCAGTGGGGCCATGGGCTGAGTCATCAAATGCGGGCACCTGGAGTTGCTGCAATTTTTCTCCAGCTGCTCCTCGCATGTCCAATTTCTCAACTCACATTTTGCAACTCCGTGTTGCGCACCTCGAAATCCAAGGCCGCCAGGCCAATTGACAAGTGGTAAGTTCTCTCAAGCCATTGAGCTTCTCGCGCATCTCCCTTTCATGATGACCACTTTTGTGCAAAGAGGATAAAGCCCATTCATTTGGTTTCCTCCATGCTTGCCCTGTAATTATAGACTACAACGGTATCTGATCTTTTCACCAATCGCTGCTCGTATTGCATTTGTCGCTGTCCAGAGCTTTGGCTAACGCGGCGACGTAGGTCAAGATGTCTTTGATGCAGAATGGCTGAACCCCAACCCATTCTCGCCGAGCCACCTGCGGCAATTCCATCAATAACACCAAACGGTCAGGCTGGCCAGAAGAAGCAGCAGCACAACCAGAACCGAGGCCCTCCGCCTCACACCATCTACGTGCGACCGGCGCCTATCCGAACCTTCCCACTGCCGTCCTTCTATCCCAACAATCCTGTTTCCTTGTTCCACCTGGCATACGCATGGCTTGGCCAGATCTTCTCCCCACCTCCAGCAGAGCCATCTGCCGTTCTACAAGGAACATGGTCTCCTGAGACTTCGTCCGTCCACGTGACGGACGATAAAGTCATTCGTTCATTATGGGAGCAAGGCTTCTACGGCAAGGGCAGTCTCAGCCGCAGCGAGCCCAACTGGCTGAAGAGAGAGCAAGTGCGTCGGGGCCTGCAAGAGACCCACGTCAGCGAGGTCATGACAGCTCAAAGGCGTGACGAGCGCCTACGTGCCAAGTGGGAACGGGCGCGGCTCGAGCAGGAGCTCATCCGCCAGACGAGGGAAGCCGAGCAGGCTGAGCAGATGAGATTGGAGGCCAAGAGGACCCCTGCGTCTGGCAAGCCCAAGAGGTCGACGCCCAAAACACGCAAACTTTGCGCGCAACAGGACTTTGCTTCTCCAACCGGGCCAAACGAGCTTCTAGCTCTCCCCAACTCCCTCGCTGATCTGGCTGTTCACCACAACGCCGTCGGGAAGATACCTTCCGTCTGGGCGACCCTTCCGCCAACAGGGCCATTAGAGATTCTGGCGCTGCCTAACTCAGCGGCTGACCTGTTGGCGCGTTCGTGCACCGAGGATTCCACCGATGTGCCCTCGTTAGTGGATGACCAAGAAGATTCCGACGATGATGAGGAGACATCTTCGGGGCAAGACGCAAGTGTATCATCCCAGACAAAAGTCAACGGGACTGCGCCAGCAGTCATTCCTGGTTTGCACATTCTGCGCGCTCGAATGCAGAAGAGCGTTCGCTTTTCTTCGGACGTTGGACAGGCCACTTTTGGTGTCGCGGACCCCCCTAGTCCAAGCCAAAAGGTAGAGGACCAGAAGAAATCGGACGGCGACAACACTCCTTCGGACATCATCGTCAACAAAGAGCATCTTCAGCTCATGCCCGAGGAAGCCCTCTGGCTCAGCTTCGGCTTGGGCGCGCTGGTCGTGAATGATCCCCTCTCTGGGCGACAGCTCTCCACGCGCGAGCTGCTGGCCTTGTTCCGCCAGCACTCCTATTTCCCTCCGCGCGATGGTCCGGATGACCTTGACCTCCAGCCCGATGACGGCTTTCTACTGCACTACGCTGTGTATCATCATTTCCGGTCCCTTGGCTGGGTGCCTCGCTCTGGTATCAAGTTCGGTGTCGACTGGCTCTTGTACCAGCGAGGCCCGGTGTTTGACCACGCCGAGTTTGGACTCGTCGTTGTCCCGTCGTACTCCGATCCATATTGGAGGACCGTAGGGAAGAGCAACCCGCAGAAGAAGTGGGAGTGGCTCCACAGCATCATCCGTGTACTATCACATGTAATGAAGAGCCTGGTGCTTGTGTACGTGGAGGTGCCACCGCCTCACGAACTCGAGAAGAGCCTGGACAAGGGGTTTGCGAGTGCTTTGAAGCTGTACAAAGTCAGGGAGGTGATGATCAAGCGATGGTCGAGCAATCGCAATCGCTAGTGTAATGAGATATGATTGTATGGAAAGCACTGCGCATTTGAGCAAGACCATCTTGGCTGCCTTGGTGACAATTATGTGACATGTGCCATGAGGTGTAAATGCGAATCCTCCCTCTGATCATGGAGGTGGAGTCATTGCTTTTGAGAAGCCAAAATGAGAGAATTGGCGGTCCTGGGGCTCTCATTCTCGAGTCTAGATCTTACTACACTCTGTGAGCTGCAGGGTAGGTTGACATGTAGCCGAGGTCTCGCATAGCCGGATGTGGACCAGCGGGCCGGAACCAGCTTCAACATGAACTCATGCTCCAGCGCAATGCCTTGAATTACTTGTGACCAGACTTGGCGGGCTTTTCTTCTTGACATACGGAAAACTCTCTCAAGACACGCATTCAAACTCGACATGGCCTCCGTGACAATGCGTGCTTCGGCACGCACAGGTCGCTTGGCTATGGTTCCATTACTCCGACCGGGACTGAAAACATCCACGTGTGTTTTTGGTCTCTCTGGATCTCTCGCCAGGATCAATACACGTGGCCTGAAGACCTCCAGACCCAGGTACTCAGTAGCACAGCCAATATCATATGAGGCCCCTTTGATATCTGGTCATGGTCTGGGCCGACCCCAAGAACAAGGATCGATCTCGGAAAACACCCAACCGGTGGCCAATGATTCCAATGGAACATTCCCCAGCTTGACCTGGTCTGGGAAATACATCTACCAGAACTCAAAAGATGGGCTGCGGACCATAGGAGCCGGCAATGTCCGCGATTCATGTTGCTGTCCCCTCTGCCGCAATCCGAGCTCCGGCCAAAAGACCTTCTCGACACCCGACGTCCCAATGTCTCCCAGGATCCTCAATGTGGAAGCCAATGCGGAGGGTGGGTTGAAGGTCTCCCTCGATCAGGACCTCGTATCAAGTCAGCATGGCCAAGGCCACGATGTCCTTCTCAACGGCGAGTACCTTGCACAGCAAAACATACTGCAGTCAGAAGCGCACTCCTCTCCTCCTCCTTTGCAGCCGGTATACTGGGACAGGAAGTTTATCGAGAAGAACGCTCGCTTCATCGACTATGATGAGTTTATGCAAGAAGACAGCGCAGCCTTCTGGGACGTGATGGAGGACCTCGAAGTGCTGGGTCTAGTCTACCTCCGCAACGTGCCGCGTGACGACCAGTCCGTTGTTCGGATAGGAGAACACATTGGAAACCTCCGAGAGACGTTCTACGGCAGGACATTTGACGTCCGCGCAAAGCCGAATGCGGAGAATGTGGCCTACACCAACGAGTATCTCGGGCTCCATCAGGATCTGCTCTATCTTGATGAGCAGCCTCACATCCAGATCTTGCATTGTATGGACAATACGGCACAGGGCGGCGAGTCCCTATTCAGCGATGCGGATCGCATAGGACGCATGCTCTACGCATTGCAGTCCGAGTTTCCCCCACTGGCCGACCTGGTCGATTACAAGGTACGCTATGCGTACGACCGGAACGGATACTACTACGAGAACACGCGGCCGCTGCTGGAAGAGCAGAATGTCGGCGAGTTCCGGACCGTGCGATGGAGTCCGCCATTCCAGGGCCACCAGCCAAGCGGCTGGAACATGTCGGACTGGCTCGCGAGCGCGCGCGTCTTTGAGCGATCCGTGAACGCCGAGGACGCCGTGTACGAGCGAAAGATGGCGCCTGGGGAGTGTGTTCTCTTCAACAATCTACGTGTCCTTCATGGTCGTAAAAGCTTCGACTTGGGGGATGGAGGCAAGCGTTGGCTTCGCGGTACGTACCTAGGCAGGGACGTCTTTGCCAGCCGGCTACATTACATGCCCAAGGACCGCCTGAGGCGTGCAGAGAGGAGCGTAGCGCGGACTGTGCATGACCTGCTCAACGATCTGGAGGGCTCTCCTGATTTTGAAGGTCTACGGAGGGAGCTCAGGGACGATCCTCACATTGGCATGTCCAGATCTTCGGGTTGAGGACCACGAAGGGGGCTACCATAGCACAGTAAAGTCAACAGTCTCATTGACTATGAATCAGACAGGTCTGATGACCGAGCTATCTCCAGTTTCGTTCTTCGTCACAGTGTAGTAGTCACTTTACTTCCACTTCTTCGCCTCCACGCCCTCGGGCGGCACCGTCTCCACAGTCCTCCCTTTGACATCGTTCCAGTCGGTGCTCAAGCTAGTACCGCTGCTCTCCGTGAAACTCTTCATCATCGCACGCTGTTGCTCAGGAGTAGCATTCTTGTAGAGCTTCTTGAAAAAGTCGTTGACGCCGGCTTCCTCTTCCTCGTCGTCGTCGTCCACAATCTTGTCCCAGTTTTTTGGACCGCCGCGCGATGAGGTCGGGTACGAGGACGCTGTCGGCTGTGCTGCCTGCGTGGGCTTCGTTGTATCTTGGGTGATTTCTGGCTTTGACTCGATCGGCGCGGAGGAGGCCACTGGTGCGGCAGAGGTTGTTTGTTGAGCCGAAGCCTGGCTTTTGGTAGGGCTCTTGAAATCTCCCATCTCCTCAATGGTACCGGTCTTCCCTAGTCCGGGCCATTTGCCAGACTGTGCTTTCTTCAGTGACAGCTCTATCTTGCTGGGCATGACGGTGTATTTGCAGGCTTCCGGGTCAACCTCCCCTGCAAGCTTGGCCGCAAAGCTCTTCTTGGATCCGTCAGGATAGATCAGGGGGTCAATAGTCACCCAATCTTTCCCAAACTCGACTTTGACTGTGTCCTTGTCGTTGCCCTTGGAGAAAACGGAAGCGTTCATGGAGGTAGCGCTCTGGAAATCCTGGATACGGAGGGCCGTGTCTTTGGGCGCAGTCGCCGCCGCCGAGCTCACCAGAGGTTTCTGAGCTTCAACGACCATAGGTTCTTTGGCCTTGGACTCAGCAGCTTGGCCGAGTCTGTTGAAGTCTCTCTTGGGTGGTACTACACGGGCCGTCCGCTTTCGCGCTGGATCTTGCCCGTCTAGCTGGTCCAGCTTGAAGAGGATTTGCCTTCGCAGCACGTCGCTCAGCTTCCATTGTGCGGCGGATGGCCCTTGATTCTGCTGCATTGCTCCGGCCATGCCCGCGTCGCGCGTCGCAGCCCCGCCAAACTGCGATTCTTGCGCCTCCTTCTTGGCATCCTCGAGGGTAGCCGTCCACAGACCATTCTCGTCGGTGAAGGCGTCGGCCGGGTCGACACCTCCGGTTAGACTTTTCTTCTCGGTCATCCACTGCACGTAAATGCAGCATGCGTCAGCGTTGGCCAGCTCGCCCAGGCGGTTGTAGGCGACGGCGCGGCGATGCTGGGCCTCTGTCATGAGCTCCCGGTTCGAGCGGTTCATGGCAGTGTGGTAGGCGAGATCGGCATCGTGGAGGGCCTCTGCAAAGCGGGACAGTCCGACGAGTGCCTTGGAGCGGGCGATGAGCCACTTTGGGTTCAGCGACGAGCTGAGGGCTGTGGTGAGGTCCGTGAGGGCGAGGTCGTAGTTGCGAGCATCGAGAGCCGCGAGGCCCGCGTGAGCTGTCTCGACGTAGCCCATGGTGGTGCGATTCAAGAAGACAGCCCAGTTGAATTCGGCTTGGCGTTTTCTAGTTTGTTTGTTTTGGAAGGATGCCCGAAAAAATGAGGTGCGGCACGGCAGTGTTTCTAACTCTCAAGGTGAGGTGAGGTTCCGTCAGAGGTGAGCACTGAGGAAGTGAAGAGGCCGCAGGCTCACACTGCACGCAGCAGGTCAATTGTGGGGCATGGAAGCTTCCACCACATGATGATTCCGCCACATACTACACTGCATGCATATATTGATAGAATGCGACCCTGCTAGGTGGTATTATATATTGAACATTAGGGGCTATATATGAGCCTGGTTGTGATTTCTTGGTCCGGCTTCCTGCAGCTCAGCTGCCTACAGCTTGTCATCAGGGTACTTCTGGGCATACATGCCCAACGCCTTGATTGGGAAGTGGAACTTGTAGTTGGGGTACGAGATCATGCAGGATCTGTTGAAGACACCCTCAATAGCCTCCTGGAGCCACTCGCCGTTGGGCTGCTGGCGGCTCATGATGAATTTGATGCCAGCACGGATCGGTGCCTGCAAGGGGCAGTCAGCCTCCATGAGGCCGATCACCGCCCACGCCGTCTGGACGACCAGAGAGCCACTAGGATGCTCGTGGTATTCCGTCGTCTCGCACGCCTGTATGTCAAGTCAGCATCAAAGCGCGGTCATAATTCGGTAATTGTACCAACCTTGTAGCTCTCTGACCAGCCGCCGTCCACGCGCTGGTGCTCGAGAAGAAAGACGCATCCTCTACGCGAGACGGCGCTGTTTTCAAATTTCTCGCCGATATGGGCCATGCTCTCGAGGGCGAACATGGTGGCGTACGTGAAGCAGACTCCCCAGTTACCGTACCAACTGCCGTCGGCGCGCTGATTCCCCTTGATCCAGTTTGTGGCTCTCTGGATAAACGTCTTGATCTCCCTGGCGCGATACTCGGGCCAGTGCTCATGGAAAAGCGACAGGGCGGTGACACAGGCGGTGGTGCATTCAGGATAGTCGTATTCAATCATGATGCGACCAAAGACTTCGGCGACATTGAAAATCTCAAGGTACTCGCTCCCACGACGGGCCTCGTACGAGGAGACGCCGCCATTGTCGTTCTGGTAGAGCAGCAGAATGTCAATAGCATCTTTGATGCGGTCATCGTCGAGAACTTGTGGGTAGTCGCCCACTTTCTGGAGGAGGATGATGGCCTTGAGCGCTTCGGAAATACAGTCGCTGACCGGGTAGCCCTGATCACGGTTGCTAAAGGGCCAACCGCCTTTGCGGGGTTGGCGATAGCATTTCTCCTGGTCTTTGCAGTCCTCGCGGATCTGCTGGCGCTCCAGGTAGTTCATAGCCTTGAGCAGCATAGGCTGGTACTTCTCGTGCTTCTGCAGGCCAGTTGCAAAGATTGCCTGTACGGTGAACGCGGTGTCCCAGCACTGAACACCATTGGTGCCGTTGGAGAGCATGCCCTCCTTGTTGATCCACAGAAACTCTTCCATCCGTTCAATGTGTCGCTTGACTGAATACGAATTGGGCCCATCTCTGATGTAGCACAAGACAGTGTTCATGGGGCCGCTGACGGGTGCCAGATCGGCATAATCGGTGTTGGCATCTTCCATGTCCACCAGTTCGCTGACCCATCGCTCGGCTCGGTTCTTGATCCAATTCGTCCGCAGGAAAACGTTCCAGATGTTGACAATGAGCCAGTTGAGCACGTTCATCACCCACGACTTGGGGTGGTAATTGTCCCCGGGATGGATGCTGTTACGGTGCGCGGCCCAGTCGATCTCCGAGTGCGGCGTAACAAAGAGCTCCTTCTTCAAGGCTCGAATGACATCGGTCTCCTCACAGCTCCATCTCTTTGAGTACATGTAGCTCATGGGCAGGAACACCATGCGGATATGCACCCACCATCGCCAGGGGGCCAGAGGCGCCCAGTCCGGCAACAGCCACAACTCGGGAGGAATTGGGTTCACAATCTTCCAGTCGACGATGCCCAAGCAGGCCATCCAGAACTTGGCCCAATGAGGCGCCTGAACAGCGCCTCCCAGCTCGTGAAGCCTGGCCCTCGCTTTGACCATGACGGGCTCTTCAGGATCGGCACCGATAAGGCGCATGACGATGTAGTTCAATGTCGTCCCAAAGACCGTGCTCTCGCCCTCAATGTGCAAGCCCCAGCCTCCATTCTCGGCGGCTCGCGCCGTCAAGTAGTTTTTGATTTCGGTCGCGTAGGCGTCGGGGATTGGCGTCTTGGTGAGGTACCAGGCGGACACGACGCACGGCAGCAGGAACATGGGACCGCCGTACTCGCAGGCCCAGTGGCCCGATGGCATCTGAAGCTCCTTGTAGAAAGCCAGTCCATTCTCGGCGGCCTCAATGGGCGTCTCGGCTTTGGGGAGGTCGGGCAAGTTCTGTTGGGCTTCGAGTCAGTACCAGCAGCAACAGAGGCTCGGGGGCTGCACGTACGAGGGGCAAGCCCAGAAAGTACTTTTCGGCAGAGCTCTGTGGCCACGCCTCGACCTCCTTATCGTCCTCTAGATAGTGCCAGCTGTGGCAGCTATCGTTGTCCTTGATCCTCCATCGTGTGTAATCCGTCCGAGTGCCCACTGTAGGTAATGGCGGAAAGCTGTCGGTCGCCGCGCTCCCATCCGAGTGCGCGCCTGGTTTGCCATTGCCCTGCGCTTTGCGCAGCCTGGCTTGGTCCTGGTCGATTCCCGTCGAAGTCGCCATGGCTGGAAGATGTCGCGGGAACGGGGAAGCCTTTGTTCTGTTCACAAAGGCCAAGCAGCGAGCATTTTACGGTCGCTTTGCGATGCGAACGGAAATTTGAATGACGAGTTGGTGTTGCAAATGGCCTGATGATTTGGGGCGCAGGGCGGGAGGGTAGCATCAGTGGGGCGGCCCCTGCATACGCCATGCTTGCGACCTACGGCACCTGATGTATCTGACAAGCACCTTACCTCCATTATGATCGTCTTGGTCCTCTTGAGCCTGATTAATAAAGACCACCTCACGTGCTTGTAGATCCTCTACCCATGTTGTCCACTCGTCAGTTCAGGAGATCTGCAATGCCACAACCCACGAGTCTTAATCACCCCATCAATCAGCCACTTGACACTGTCGCGCGATCCCCAGGTTTCACCACGCCTATTCCCACCACACACACAACAGCAGATGTGATCACGAAAATCGAGACCTTGTTAGGGCGGGTTCTCGATGATATCGCCAACAAGAATGAGCTCTGCATCGATGTGGTAGCAGAATCAAGGTCATCAAGTGGTGAGGGCGGGCTTCGCTAGGAGCAAGTCCGCTTCCCCGGACGGAATGAAAACGAAGCGATCAAGTTCGGTATGCTATTTTGCCTTGGCCATGTGAAGGAAGATAATCTGACACAGAGTGCCACGCCTAGCTCAAATCATCCTCATCTTGCAATTATCGCACGACGCGCACGTGGCCAACGAGATTTTGACCAAGAGGCACATCTACTACCAACACCAGGAGTTGTTCGGAACACAGAGAAGGGCCGATGACCTGGTGGACCGCTTAGCATTGACGTTGGGGAGTAGCCGTGATGACCTTCACATAGTACGTCTACGTCCACTCCTCTTCGAAGGGCCCATCTAACGAACAAAGGTCGCAGCCTCGAAAGGCCTGGTAGCCGGGGCACTGAAGGTGACTTTGCAGGATGAGAGCATTGTTGATGCATCCGTACCCGAGACTGTGAGTCGCTGAACGACCAAGAAAAACAGTTGGCTAAACAAGATCAGGGCGTGATCATACCCCCAGCGAGGACGATACAGCGGCTGGATACCAGCACACTCAGGTGGGTTCTGGTAGTCGAGAAGGACGTGGGTGCTGGCCTTGATTCGTGCATGACCCACGCTGACCAAAGTAGGCCGTATTCCGATCGCTATGCTCTTCGCGGTATTGGCAGACGTCGCTGTGCGGAAATGGATTGCTTGTGACGGTGCGTAATGACAGAAAGCTCTCGCTTCGGCTGCTGATCAACATAGGCAAAGGGGTATCCAGACGATCTCACCTGCGCTTTCCTACGACTACTGCTCGACAAAGATCAACGACTGCCAATGATGGTACTTGTAGACTTTGACCCTGACGGCGTCAACATCTTTCGGTGCTACAAGTACGGTTCCTCGCGACAGAACTCGCTTGGGGCAACAGGCGTCCACTGGCTTGGCATCAAGAGTCGACACATATTGAATCTAAGGGGAGCGGCTTCTCCCCGCAGCCAACAAAACGCAATGCCATCCACGGCCATCACGTCCACGAATTGTGCGGATCCTGTCGCCTATCTGACCTTTAGAGATCGAAGGCTTGCAAAAGGGACTTTGGGACGGCTTGACACACCTGGTGATGATGATCCACAAGCGTTTGAGCTAAGGAAAGAACTCCAAGTCATGCTCATGCTTGGAACAAAGGCGGAAATTGAATGGCTTGATGAGGCAGGGAATCTGGCAACCTGGCTGGACACGGAAATTGCCCAGTTCTTACATGGTAATGTTGTTCATCCGTAGTACGTAGGGTAGATAAGGTAGGTACCTTAGTCAAATATGCACAGTGTGCAAAGTGCGGGGTTCTTATTTGCACAGTCCCCTCACGACAAGGCACAAAATTTCATCACGCATCAACGACCCTCGACAACGTCTCAGTATAACGATATCAAATCGAGTCGACATGGCGCCTAAACTGTCCGAGGAGGAGATCGACGATCTGATCTACTGTGCCCGTGCGGGCGAGGATGCTGAGCTCACGGAGACGGTGGCAGCCTTGGCCGAGCGCGAAAAGGTGACACCCGCCGAAGTCATCATCGCCGCCAAGGACGAGAGCAGAAAGTCAACTACACTACACATGGCCGCGGGCAATGGGCATCTCGGTATGTTGCGTAGGCCAAACTTACAAGGAAAAGTGCTGACCTTGCCAGAAACGGTCCGAAAATTGCTTGGCTACTTTGCCGAGCGCCCTTCGGATGAGAAGCAAGCTTTTCTCGATGAGCCCAACGAGCATGGCAACACGGGCCTCCACTGGGCTGCACTTGGTGGCCACCTGAGCGTTGTGAAATTGTTGATGGAGCAGGGTGCTTCTCCTGCCCTGGCGAATGAGCAAAATTATGTTCCGTTGGATCTGGCCAACTTCAACGACAAGAAGGACGTTGCGCAGCACTTCCTCGCCAGTGCCGGGATGCTGGAGGAGGAGAATCAAGCAGAGGGCCTAGCAGCTCAGACTGCTGGCGTGGAGATCGAAGACGATGGCAAGGACGAGCAGGATGGCGGAGTTGACTCGAAGCAGGAGGCGACAAAGGCAGAGGAGAAGGCTTCGTGATGACAACTGAGCGTAACGCGAGAACGAAGCCAAGAAAAGACATGGAGACGGCACGTACCGTCCAACTCACCAGACGCAGTCACTGGCAAGGTCTCGAAATTTCACGGCAGCAATGCCTTGTCTAATTAGTCGGACTCGCGTCATCGACGCCAACGAGTACACCACGTCAGAGACTGGCCTACAGCAGAGGAACAGATATTTCCAGACTGCAAAACGGCCATGGCGCACGAATATTCTCCACTGCCAACGACACGCCATGGTTGGGTGAGAGATGCGATATTGAATGCGGCAAAGAGACGAAGATTTCCCGACAGATTTGACGAATATACTTTGAGAGTACATACAACGAGGAGGCAGCCAGCGCTCCCAAAACGCGCACAATCGGCAACTTCTGGCCATATCGGCATCTATCATACGTGAATGGCTGCCGAGTGGCTGGTCAGACCATGCGGAATCCGACATCGGGACTTGGTTGATGCTTATCACTGCGAGTCCCCACACCCTCCTCCTCCTCTGCCGGTTGTGGAGATTAAGCTTAAACCCACGCTCCATGTTTGGTTTCCCGTTCTGTTCTTTCGACATGTCAATGGCGTACTCCAACACAGTGAGAGATACCGATCCGTAAAAAAGGCGAGCCGCTACTCATCTTGTGTAACCATTGTTCTGTAGCAGCACAACGAGCACCTGCGTCTGTGGCTAGAGGCCTCACGATCTTCTCATTATCACACAATTACAAAGGGACCCAGCCTCAATCTTGTCGTGACTTGGCGTCATTGCTCGAACAGGAAGGAGACCAAGCGACATGGTGAGGGGAAGCGGGGAGCGAAGCGACCAGCCTTGGAGACTCCGTGCTTTGAATGCGGGTTTCTCAACCTTGTTGCGCCCTACGATGTCACCGCCCCAATCTCCCATCGGCGGACTATCTCCGACGGGAGCCGTCGTGGGCGAGCTATACAGAGCCAATGCTTCTCACGTTGTAGACAACTCTTTGCGCTGCTGATTCGTTCTCTACAGCCCAACTCTCAGACGTACCAGATCCTACACTATGAGGACAACGACGGCTTCGCTCCTCTTTGGCTTCGCCTGTGTGGCCCAAGCCGATCAATATGGCTACAACCACGTGTCGCTGAGGCCAGACTCGGACATTGTGGCCGGTGCCTTTGAGGACGTCGACGTTGAACTCCTCTCGCCAGCCTTTCTGACCCCCGAGATTGTCCAGCCAGGGTTCAGCAAAGGCACTCAGGGACCGTCTTCGCAGACAGACATGGGTATGGAACTTGCCAGGAGACGGACCAATTGTTCTCCATGACTGACCAGTCATGCAGAGGACTTCCTCCAGGAACTCGCCGATCGCAATGAATACATGACGTACCGCACTGCCAACTTCACCTCGGAAGAGCACCGCTCCTTTCCCTACGTCCACCTGTCCACCGGGCACAGCAGCTGCCCCAGCCGCCGCAGTGGAAGCTCGACAGGCGAAAAAGTCCGCATCTGGATCCAGGGTGCCGTTCACGGCAACGAGCCCGCTGGCAACGAGCCCGCTGGCGACGAGGCCGTCCAGGCGCTCCTCGGCAAGTTCGACGGTGACAACGACTGGGCCATGGAAGTCCTGGACAAGGTCGAGATCGTCATGCTGCCTCGCTACAACCCCGACGGCGTCTTCTATTTCCAGAGAACGCTGGCCACCAACTTTGACCCCAACCGTGACCATATCAAGCTCGCGCGGCAGCAGACCCGCGACATTAAGCAGCTCTTTGGCGAGTATAGTCCCCATGTTGTCGTCGACATGCACGAGTACACGGCCAGTTCCACCTTTGGCGATGGACAGTACCAGCACGCCTCGGACGGTCTGTTCTCTGCGGCCAAGAACTTGAACATCAACCAGGGGATCCGCGAGCTGGCAGAGCAAATCTTTGCCAAGAACATTGGCGACGACATGGAAGCCGCCGGTCTTCGTGCCGAGCCCTATGTCACTGGTCGTTCCGCGTCCGGCGAGGTCGTGGCCGATTTTGCCGAGGCAGGGACCGATAGCAAGATTGGGCGCAACGCCATGGGTCTCACCCAGGCTGTCGTGTTCCTGATCGAGATGCGCGGCATCGGCCTCGCCGACCAGGAGTTCCAGCGTCGCACGCCGGCCGGCTTGACCATGCTCACCAGCATCGTGCAGACCACCACCGACAACGCGGACGAGGTCTTCCAGACCGTGGAGGGTGGCATCAAGGAGTTTGTCGAGTCGACTGACGACATTGTCATTACCGACTACAGCAAGTCAGAGATCCGCCCCTTCTCCATGGTCGACACCAAGAACGGCAGCGTCGTCCGTCCACCCGTCCGCTTCGCCTCGACGACCCCGGCCATTGCAAACCTCACCCGCGCGCGTCCGGAGGCGTACATTATTCCCGTGGCCTGGGCTGGTCTCGCGGAGCGTCTGCGCGTGGCGGGCCTGGAGGTGGAGACTCTTGATGCGCCGTTCAAGGGCACTGTCGAGACGCTGACGATTGCGTCTACCAAGATTGACTCCTCGTACTATGAGGGCGTCGTTCGCGTGACAGCGACGACGGAGACGGGTGAGCGCGAGATTGAGCTGCCTAAGGGCAGTTTCAGGGTCAGCACGAGGCAGAAGAATGCGGCGCTGGCGGTTGTGGCTCTTGAGCCGGAGAACATTGACTCTTATGTGTCGTTCAACATTGTTCCTGTGGAAGAAGGTGATGAGTGACCCATCTTCAGGGTTCTTTGAAGGCCAGCAGACAGTAGAATATGAATGAAGAAGATAAAATTCCCAAGAAGAAATGTTTACAGTGATATCTTTGTCTGGGGTTTGGCCAGCGTGGCGGTGATGCGTTTTGCTTTTGCGCGAATGGACAAGATGGCGAGGGTAGAACAAAGAGATTCGCTATACCAAAAGCTCACCTCCCTGGAAATTCGAACTCCTGTCTGTTCGAATGTTCTCTTCCACGACAATTCAGACCAGCCCACCGATACTATGCCTACCCATGAGCATCATGACGAGGAAGCCCAGATCGGGCGCCTGCGTACGGATGTTGATCGGACGCTGGTTGAGATGAACGCGAAGCTCCTTAAGATGAAGCTCTTATTATCAGAGCTCTGGGCCCGACTGCCAAACACAGAAGCCGAGAGCGAGGAGGATAGCAACGTTTTCCAAGCGCTGGCAGCAGCCCAGCAGGTTTCGACCGACGCCAAAGCTCAGCGTCTCGGCAGAATGCCAGCACCGCAACGCACGAAACGTCTCTGCGCTTCGGGAGCATGCAAAAATCAGGCAGTGGTGACCGCAAAGGGGAAGAAAGGCATATGGTGTCGCGAGCACACTTGTGCCGCCCGAGACTGGGACTGCGTGGAGGAGGTCTACCGGTTCAAGCCCCTAGACTGGGAGGTGCACCGCGGCATACTGAATTCGTTTTACTGTCCCCGGCATACGTGCCTTTTTCAGGGCTGCCTTGTCAGGGTGATGGCTCGAGACGCCATTTGTTGTCCCAGGCATCTGCAGTTGCAGTGGCTGAGCATGGCTGCACGAGAACCAGAGAGGGCCGCGGGAGTTTTGCGGGTTGTCAATGGGGGCGAAGATTCTGAAGAAGGCGAGCTGGGAAATGCGGAGGGAGCATGTGACGGGAAGACAAAAGACACATTCCAAGAACGAAGGAAGGGCAAGAAAAGGGTCCACTGGGAGGACCACCGCGAATGAGCGTGTGGATGGTTCTGGGACGAGATTGTCATTCCAACTTGAAAAGTAGCTAGATAGAAATGCCCAAGTCAACGTGAGATATTCACTGCCTCTGGGCATGGGCACCAATGCGATTGCTCGACAGCTCTCCTGAGCAAGATTTGCCAGTGAATACGGCGTCGCCGTCCACACGAGCCAGTGTTTCAGTACTTGTGAAACATCTCTTAAGCTTCATTCATTCCATAGCCATGGCAGGTAGGGATCATCATTGCAGCAACCCTATCTCACAGGATTGGAATCCAGGGTCCAGACTCTTATGCCAGGGGCTCCGTCACGACCCGGATTTCAAGCCACACAATGCAACCTTCCATCGCCAAAGCTGCAATTGTTTGAATACGTGCCATGGCCTTGTTGAGGAATTGATCTCTCTGTGGGATCAATCTGAGACGCCAATCATGGCGATCGACCTTCAGACTGACGCACCCCTAAAGTCGACTACCGATGCTGCACGGCAGTCCTCAACGTTTCTTGTGCATATGGAATTGGTATAAAGGTCAAAAGCCGGTCATGTCTTGGCCTGTCTGCTCGGACTCATCCTTCACTTCCATCTTCTTCATCTCGACAAGTCTGTATTCCTTGGTGGACGAGACTTGACTTTGCTTCGCCGACTGTTGTATTTTCGCATCACGAATCACAAAACACCCCCAAACAAACCTTTCACCATGGCCATTCTCAAGAACCTCGTTCTTCTCGGCATCGCCGCATCCCCGTCCATGGCCCTGCCTGTGCCATACGCGGGTGGCCCAGATGCAGCCTCCAACGTCATGGCAAGCCGGGACGTGGACATGGATCGAATTGCAGAGTTGGCCATTGCCGCCGGCGTCCCAGTCCCTGTGGCGCCTTTCCCACGGAAACGAGACACTCAGAGCGAGAACCGACCTCTGACTGAGGCCGAGCTCCAGTGGTTGGTCAATGGGCCCCCAGTCTATACACCCGAGAGTGAGAAGCGAGAGGCTGTGCCTCCGCCAGACTTGGATGAGGATGTGTTTACCATTCTTCCTTATCCTCTCCCGAAGCCAGTCACGCAAGATAGCAAGCGACAGGCCGCGGATCCCCAGGAGGACAACGTTTTCACCATCCTGCCGTATCCGCTGCCCGAGGACGTTGCTGAGAATATGAAGCGCCAAGAGGAGGATATCTTTACCATTCTCCCATACCCGCTGCCCGATGGCATTGCCTACAAGCGCAAGCGCCAAGAGCTAGGAGGGGATGTTTTTACGATTTTGCCATACCCGCTGCCCGATGGCGTTGCTGAAAACAGCAAGCGCCAGGAAGAGAATGTCTTCACAATCCTTCCGTACCCCCTTCCTGAGAGTGTGGACGCCAACAAAGAGGAGTAGAGATGAGGCGACTCACTGGGGATCAGGACTGTACGATCATGGATTTACAAGCCTTAGCGATGCTTTCAGTCAATAAAAATATGGCCCATATCAAATTGAATCATTGAGCGTTGGGAGTGAAACGAAGTGAGGATCTCATGTCGAAGGCTTGTGTTGTGGAATGGCTTGAGTTGACATTCCGCATGCAGGTGGCAGCGATTTCCATGTGTTGCAAAATTTACTCGTGTCAAGAGGTGGGTGTATAGTGATTGATACTGCAACAATTCTCCATCATCCGGTATGGTGTAGTGGCTAACATTTGACGCTCTCACGATCAAGCTTGCTTGGTTACGAAATCCGTCAAGCCCAGGGTTCGATTCCCTGTACCGGAGATTTCTTTTGCCCCTTTCGAAGAGGACCCTATCTTTTTGCCCTGCTCCTGGCCACATTGAATTGGAATTTGGTATTTCGTGTAATGGCTGTGTCGTTGCGCTTACTCTAGTGCACTGTCCATGTCTGTGAGAGTCTATTGTCGTCTAGACAGTGTGTTAGTTGATCCCCACGTCTAACACTACGCAAACACGCAACCGGGAACATATTTCGGATCGTTTTGAGAGACTGTGTTCAGTGAGCAAAAAGGCAGTGATTTACATGGTTTACCCTAGCAACCCCCCCATAGCTGGAGGGTGCGCGAGTGTTGGTACGGATGGTGCTTTTGCTGTCTGGATACTGCTGCCGGAGACTTTCCGCAGACTTATAGTGTGCTGTCCGATGGTATGTATAAATGTCAACCTGTCGACCCTCCAGCCTTCTCAAAGGCATGAGTCTAGTAACCAGAGGTCGAATCCCAAATACACAGTGTCTCCAATCAACTAAGGCTGCACGACCGCCAACATGACACACGCACACGCTGACCGCGAACAAAGGCACAGCCACCACGATGCCGATGATTTCGGAGTCCGGAACAAGGCTCATTTTGAGTATGTGACATCCCATCGGATGGCAAAACGACCATGCTAACAGAGTATAGCAAGCTGAGCGCGGATATATGGAACATACCGTGGATCAAAGCCCTCGGGGAGCAGATCACGCAAGAACTCAAGAAAGAGGCCGAAACAGGGGGCCTAAACACCAAACCCAGCAACGAGGGCACACGTGCATACCGTATGCTCGACTATGCATGCGGTAACGGCGTGGTATCGAGGGTAGGCGCTCCGAGAGACCAAAGTTGCAAGAGTGACCACTGATAGATGACAAGGCGCTGGCTCCGTATTTCGGTGACATTCAAGGCTTGGATATCTCATCGGAAATGGTAGACCAGTACAACAAGCTTGCTGAGAAATCAGACTTGTCCAACCAGATGCGCGCCAACGTCGGCGACCTCATCAAGGGCTCCGACCAACTCGACGCTCCCGCGTACTCTGGCTTTGACCTCATCGCCATGAGCATGGCGTTACACCACGTGGAGGACCCGGCCCTGATGATCCAACGTCTTTCTGAACGTCTGTCCAAGGGTGGTGTCTTGCTGATCATCGACTGGGTCAGCCCTGCCGAGAGCGGCTGCCGTGCGTTCACGGGGATGCACAACCATCCCGCGCGCCACACAGTCTCGCGCATGGGGTTTGAGAAGAAGGAGCTGGACGCCTGGTTTGCGGACGCGGGTCTTGAGTCCTTCACTTGGCGATGGGCAGCGGACAGATCACCTGCGCCGGAAGACCAAGGTGGTGATAAGCAGATGTTCTTTGCCAAGGCGACAAGGCCTTTTTAAAACATCCAGGGTTCTCAACAGATGAATACTGCCAATATTACTCTTATATCTCTCAGAAATTGGTATCACATATGCTATCTCTCACCCCCAACGCTCAGTCAAAAATATCCGCCACATAGCGCACGTTCCTCTGGCTCTCAAACCACTCCTTTGTGCCCTCCTCATCCTCCGAGCCATCCTTCTCCATCTTGAGCTTCATAATCGCCAGCCGCACCGACTCAGAAACGCCCCGGGAGCCACACACGTACACCTTGGCACCCTGCCGCCAGAGATCAATGAGCTTGTCCTTGTGCACCTGCATAATGTCGTCGACGTGCTTGGCACCCTCGCTCTGATCTGGCGCGCGGCTATACGAGCGATACACGCTAACGGCGCCCATCTTCTCCCACGCGTCAAATTCGTCGCGGTAGAGGTCGTCGTTGTCCGGGGCGCGGCAGCCGAAGAAGAACATGGCGGGCGCGAGTTTACGACCCGCGGCGAGCATGGCGGCGCGCTCCTGCGTGAAGCCGCGGAAGGGAGCGAGACCGCTGCCGGCGGCGATGTAGATGGCGGGTGTGGTCTCTGGGTTGGAGGGCATGCTGAAGGCGGCGTGGGAGGGACGGATGGCCACGTGTAGGGTGTCGTTCTCCATGAGGGAGGCGAGGTAGGACGTGGCGACGCCAATGTGGGCGCCCTCGCCGGAGAGGGAGGGCTTGTTGAGGACGGTGTAGGTGACGGTGGCGTGGTTGGGTTTCCAGAGGGGAGAGGAGGAGATGGAGCTGCGGAGGTCAGCGTGATGCTTTTATGTGAGGTAGGGCCCAACGTACTACTGACGAACGCGCATGGGAGGCAGCATGGAGAGAAAGACGCCAATGGGGAGGTCGACCTCTGTGAAGCGTTCTAATATCGCCAGGGCAGAGAGTCTCTTGGCCTTGACCTCTTGGTCGTAGCCGGCACCGGCCATGTGTTCGAGTGTCGACTTGACGGATCCGTCCGCGACGTACTCCGCGATGGCGAGGATATTCTACCGTTGTTAGTTCATTTCTGAGATCGTGAGATGTAGGTATATGCGTACCCTCTTGGTGGCGGGCTGCGCCAGCTCGACATACGAGCCGAGGACGTCGTTGGCGGGAATGGACGTATTCGTCGGCAACGCGACGAGGCCGCCATCCGTCGTGATCTCCAAGTGTGCATCGCGCGCGAGCTTGAACCTCCGCAGCGCGCGCTGGACCGTCTCCCGGGGGTTGATGGGCAGGATGGCGAGGTAGTCACCGGCCGAGTAGGTCATGCCTTCGGGCAGCTTGATCTCAATGTGGCGTCTGTCGTCGTCCGGGGTGAGCGCCTGCGCGCTGATCACGGTGGCCTCGGCAACGTCCTGGCGGAGTGTGGTGATGCGCGGTGCGGAGACGGCCACCTTGACGGCGGCGGCCGACTTGGCCTCGGGGGCGTCGTCGCTGGAGACGCCAAAGGTCTTGGCCAGCGAGGGCCAGAGGGTGTGGTCCTCCCAGGCCTCAAAGTCGGTGAAGATGTCACCCGAGGAGGCGTCGGCGAGACCCATATCGGCCACCCGCTGCGCGCCAGCCTTTTCGAGGTGCTCGTCGACAAGCTTGGGCACGCGGTGGTAGGTCTGGACCCAGTCCCGGTGTCCGCAGCCAAAGACGGTGTACTTGACGTCCTTGAGGCTGTCTGGCTCGCGGTTCTGCAGCCAGGCGACAAAATGGCCTGCATTGTCTGGTGGTTGACCCTCGTAGGACGCCGTAACGATGACGACGGGCTGGTCTGTCGGGAGCTGGCCCTTTGCACTGTCCAGACAGTCGACCTTGGCGGCGCGGAAGCCATGCATGGGGGCATCTGTGGCGACTCTCTGCGCGAGGGCCTCGCACGTGCCGCTGTTGGAGCCGTAGAGGATGGTGATGGGCTTGCCGTAGCCATCAGCCGCCGCTGCGTCGTCGTCTCCCTTGCTGCCGCCCTTGGTGCCCTTGGTCATGCCCAGGAGGCGGCCCTGGAGGGTGGTCGGGTTCATGCCGTCGCGGAGGATGGCGCGCATGTGGAGGTCCTTGGGCTTGATGGTGAGGGTCTGCTTGACGTTGTAAATGTATTTTGGGTCGAGGACAAAGTTGAAGTTCTGCAGCAGCATGGCCATGACGAGCAGGGCCTCCTGCCAGGCAAAGGGGCGACCGATGCAGGCGCGCATGCCGTTGCCAAAGGGCTTCCAAAAGTCGGGAAACTCCTGGCTGAGACGGTTGAACTCGTCGTCGAGCATGCGCTCGGGCCGGAACGCGAGGGCGTCGTCGCCGTGGACGTTGGGGTCGAGGTGGGACTTGGCGAGGAGGTCGACAATGATCTCGCCCGCCTTGACGGCGTATTTGCCGCCGATGACGGTGTCCTCGCGCGGCATGACGGTGAAGAGGGGGATGGTCGCGTTGACACGCAGCGTCTCGCGCAGGACGGCGGTGATGTAGGGCAGCTTGGACATGTGCTCGACGGTGATGGGGTCCTTGCCAATGACCTCGTCGACCTCGCGCTGGGCCTTTTCGTAGGCCTCGGGGTGCTTGAGGAGCTGGTAAAAGGCAAAGGAAAGCATGCCGGACGTGGTCTCGTGGCCGGCGATGAGGAAGGTGATGAGGTTGTCCATGATGCTCTCGTCCGTCATCTTCTTGCCGGTCTGCTTGTCGACGCCCTTGAGCATGGCGTCGAGCAGATCATGGCGTTCCTCGTTGCCGGCCCTCCGCGCGTCAAGCACGCCCTGGGCGGTCTTGCGCATCACGTCAATGTCGTGTGCGAACTTTTCGTTTTTCGCCTTGTAGAAGACCTGGGGCAGCGGGGGCCGTCGACTGCGCTCGCCCGCCTCGGTGAGGAAGTTGCCCATGGCCTCGATGAAGGGGTGCATCTCCTGGGAGTAGTAGCTGTTGAAGCGGTAGCCCATGGAGCAGAGGGCGAGGGTGTCGAGGGTGAGGCGGGTGAAGTCGTCGACGACATCGATAGCGGCGTCGGGGCCGGCGCGCGCCCACTTGAGGGCGAGCTGGGAGGCAATGTCGTGCATCTCGTCAAACATGCCACGGATGGACAGCGGCCCAAAGGCGGGCATGAGCACGCGGTGCGCGATGCCCCAGTTCTCCTCCTCGTTGTGGGCGGTGAAGAGGCCATCGCCAATGCCGTTGCGGACTTGCTCGAGCGTCTTGTTGACGCTCTTGACGAAGCGCTTCTCGTCGCACGTCTCGTGGACGAGGGCCTGCGACGAGACAAAGACAATGGTGCGCCCGGGCAGGCTGAGGCGGTAGATCTCGCCGTGCTGGTCGGCCAGGTGGACCATGGAGCCCAGGGGGAACTCCTCGTTGATGTCGAACAGGTTGCCCAGCAGGGGCAGGCCGCGAGGCTCTGGGATGTCGACGAGGTCCGTCATCGTGAGTCTGGACTCTGGATGCGATTATGATGGCTTTGGGTGCAACAAGCCTCTCTCTCTATGGAGGGATCAAGCAGTTATAAAGCAAGGAATCCTTTCACATCCTCGGCCGTTTCGCCTGGCCCCGTATTTGCCAGCGCATGAGGACAGGATCCAGTCTCGAGTGACGATCCAGCTATTACGCAGCGCTAGCTACGTACATGGACGGAGTAAACTCAAAAAGGAGTGAGGCTCAAGCTCGTGCGTCCGTTGGCATTCGGCTGGCAATCCCGAAGTCCATCTCGCGGTGGATCTTGCAATGGCGTCAAAGATTTGCCAGCAACCCAGTCGGAGCCGCCGATCAAAGGCATTGCATGTGCCGGCGTCGTTCTGCGCTCTCCAATCCCTATTGGATTCAACAAGTCACAAAACAAGCTTCCACGGGCACGGCCCTGGTGATCGCGACTCCATCTCTGGCGTCGTCTGCCGAGGCACGCGATGATCTGAAGCGCGAGGTGTGCTGCTGCTATGAGATGATCAATCCAGCATGCACGTGGGCAGACGACACCATGCTCTGACAGTGTCCATCTTCACTGGCCAGGTGGGTAATTGGAAGCTCGTCCAGGAATCCAGGATGCGTCGCTCGAGCAAGCAAGCAAGAAGTCGCAAAGCTGCTGCTGGGAGCATCATCAACCGCATCAACCGCGCTCTTCGCCAAGTCAAGCTGAGCAAGGTCGGCACGAGGATGCCGTGACAATATCTGTCTTTACCATCCTGAGACGACGGCAGCTCATACACGAGGCTCCTGGACGTCCCTATCTGCAGCCAGGCGGCACAGCGCCCAATCATTCTCCCCATGGCCATGCAATCACCCCCAACATTCTGCAGAGCGCCAGCCATTAATCTGGTGCTTGGATCAACAACATTGAACAATAAAAGACGAGCGTCATGATGGACACTGTTCGTGGAAACTCACGACCGTCTCATGCCTCTCACGCGTGATGCGTCCTCCAACGCTCAGCCTCGTCCATGTCATCCTCACCACGTCCCTCGTCGCCTCCCTAGGCCACTGCGCCTACGCAGGCGCCCGCGGCCCTCTCAAGTTCCAAGGCTTCCTCCCCTTCCTCTCCCAGTCGACCCTCGGCCACATCAACCACGGCGTTTGCAACGCCACGCTGCACCGCTACGAGGACGCATGGCGACACGCCTCCCTCGACGCCGTCGACAAGACGTGCGTCTCGCACCAGGAATGTCTCCTCGAGGGCATGTCCGAGCTCGCCAAGTCCTACATGGCCAGCTCCAGCCTCGTCCTCGGCTTCACGCCCCTCCTCTTCTCGACCCTCGGTCCGTCCATCAGCGAGCTGAGCCTGCTCTCCCTCCATCGCCCTGTCCTGACCGCCCTCCTGGCCTTTGGCACCGTCGGCCTCTTCCAGACCCGCGCGCTCCAGTACGACGACGACGCCGTGACCGGTATCCTAGAAAAGCAGACGGCCCTCCCGGGGACTGTCGTCACATGGCTGCGTGACCGACGACATGGACAATGGGCCGCCAGCGCAGCGCAGTATATCCTGGCCGCGCTGGCGGTCGCCAACCTATGCTGGGCGTCGTGGGACCTGGGTCTGGCGTCTGGTTTGAACTTTGTCTGCCAGAGCTCCTATATGCCCATTGTGTGGACGACGACGCCCATTGTTGTCTCGCTGCCGGCTGCTGTGGCGCTCAACACCCAGACGAGACGGGGCGCCAACAAGAGGGACATGTCGTTTCTCGCCACGTTTCGATCCGAGGGCCGTCTCTGTCTGGGCCAGGAGCCCGTGCCGCCCGGCGCCCTGACGAGGTCGGCCTCGCTCGTCTTCTGGCACTGGGTGTCGGCCGTGCTGGGCTTCCTGCACCTCCTGACGGGTATCCTGATCTACTCGTCGCTCATGTTCACCATGACGACCGACGCGGCGGTGATTGTCCTGCGGTATCTAGTCTCGGTGCTGGTGTGTCGACTCATCCTAATCTTTGAGCTCGCGGGTCTGCAGCAGACACATGACAAGAGAGCAAGAGAGGGAGATCACGATGCGTCAGTGGATACAGCACACACTTTCTGATCAGATCGCTTCATTCGAAAAAATACTGTTTCATTGGGAATCTAGTCTATAAATGTCCATGTACCACCCCTCATACGTTGACAGGGTTGTAGAAGCTGAACTTGCTCTCCGGATCATACGTCTTCTTCAGCGCCTGGAGCTTGCACTGCCTCCACGACTCGGCGCCATACAAGTTCTTGTTGTCCTCATTGCCGTACGCGTAGTTGACGTAGGCGCGGTACTCATCACGGCCAGTAGCCTTGTGCAGCGTCTCGCGCAGCTGGTTGCCCAGATCCTCGACCTGCTGGTCCAGCGCGGGGCCATCGGGCTGGTAGATGATGAGCGGCGCGGCCAGGACGTTCTCGCCACGGAAGGCAAAGGCGGTCGAGGCGCTGTCGACGGCCTTGACGCCCTGCATGGAGTAGGCCTCGAACATGAAGATGGAGTGGCCAAACTGCGAGTCACCACCGACGGCGGCCGCGTACTGGTCGTAGACCTCCTTCATGGCGGGCACGTCAAAGGTGTCGAGGTAGATGGGGAAGCGCGGGTTGGCGGTGCCGAGCTTCTGGCAGGGCGGCGAGTCGAGGGCGATGCCGGTCCAGGCGGAGAGGTTGAGGTACGTGCCGGACAGGGGCTCGTCGCTAATGGGGCCAATGTCACGCAGGGGCTGGGCGTACTTGTCGTCAATGGCGTCGACGCCCTCCTGGATGAGGTAGAAGATGATGACGGGGTTGACGGGGTCCGCGTCCGGGTTGTTGAGCCAGTAGGACCAGTGGATCACGTCGACGGGCTGGTCGCCGCCGTCGAGGAGGTGGGTGTTGGCGGCCGTGTAGACAGCCTCGACCTGGTCGCCGCTAAAGGTAAAGGTCTCAATGGCCCAGTTGCTGTGCGCAATGTCGTAGACCTTTGTCGTGACCGAGGTGACGATGCCAAAGTTATGCCCGGCACCCTTCATGGCCCACATGAGCTCGTGGTCGTTGTCAATGGTCTGGATGCTGCCGTCGGCCAGGACGACGTTCATGGACACCCACTGGTCCGCGAGCAGACCGTGGTGGCCCTGCAGCCAGCCGTGGCCGCCGCCAAGGGCAGGGCCCATGTAGCTGACACACTCGCAGGTGCCTGTCACCGTCTGCTTGCCGGCGGCCCAGAGGGAGTCGGTGACGACCTTGGAGTTGGTGCCGCCCTGGATCTCAGCCGTCGTGCCGTCCGCCGAAACCTTGACGCCGGCCAGCTTGGCCAGGTTGATAGAGAGGCCGTTCTGCATCTTCTCCAAGGTGACGGTGGCGCCGTGGAAGCCATTGTACGCCAGGAAGGGCACGTCGTGCTGGTTGGCATACTTGACCTGGGGGGTGTTAGGCATGATTTGAGACCAGAGGGGGGGAGAGAGCGACATACCGTCTCGGAGACGTCCTTCTCGGTGGCGGGCACAACGACCGCGCGGACCGTGGGCAGACCGAGAGCAGACCACCGCAGGGTCATGTCGTCAAACTCGGCCGCGTCAGGGCAGTAGATCTCGGAATCGGCAGACAGCCTTACGCCCAAGCCATTCAGGCCAGGGACGCAGGAACCGTGCTCCAATCCACGGGGGGCCTTGGGCGCAGCAGACGCGGTGGTGGCCCACGCCGCGAGGGCGGACAGGGCGGAGAGTTGGAAGCCACGCATGATGAATTGTCGTGGTTCGAGGGGAGGGAGGGAGGAGGAAGAAGGGAGGAGGGGAGCACTTCCAATGGATGGTCAAAGGAGGAGTGATGATCAGGGACCCGAGCAGATCGGAGAGGCTCCCCCAGGTTATTTAATTATTTATTTGAGCATGCAAGACAGATTCGGACGCCACGCGAGCGAGCGAGCGAGCGAGTGGCGCCGGTCGGTGTGGGTAGTCCGTCCGCCTTGGGGCCTCGGGGCCCTTGGGGGCGACATGCTAATCGTCTGGGCATGTACGTAGTTGAGTCATGCCTGTCGCTTCGCAGGCGACTCTATGATCAAAGAATATCGAATTCTGTGGACTGGGACGGTGAGGCAAACAACAAGCGAGCTCCAGTCGTCACGTCGTCAACGGTGAGGCCAGCGCAGGCGGGAGCATGACTAGGTCGCTTGCATACATGGACGTGGATGTACATGTCCGAGAGGAAAACTGTGGAAGCACAAACTGGGCATGTCTGCCGATGTACGTAGTATTACTACTGTATGTACGCTCAACATGAACCCTGGGGGACAGCTGAAAGATGACAGGCTTGACCACGTGTAAGACACATGCAAGTGAGCAGACCATCCACGTTGAGGCCTCATGGCATTGACATGCCGCTGCATCCTGCTCGTGCTGACGTGGATCTTGATGGCCATCTGGGATTGCAATGTCGTATCGGCCGTCTTTGCCGTCCGTCCCCTACTGTACGCGGTTAGCACGTACGGAGGACGGATACTGACGGACGCGACTGGCAGATGGCGAGATGCTGATGGGGCACACTCTCTCTCAGCTTGGGACCACTCTGCCCTGCCTCTGGCCGCTCAGGGTGCGCAAGAACGTGGCACCATGGAAATACTGTACGTACTCGAGTTCTTGGACCCTCGTTGCCACCAAGACGTACAAGTGTGGCACGACTGCTGGTCCCCAGTGCCCCTGGTGCCCAGCCAGACGGGCATGACACTGTCTGCCTCGACAACTTCGCGCACAGCATCAACAATTTATCAGCCAACCTGTCCTCGGTCGGCCATATGCGTGCGAAAACGCCCGTCCCGGCTTAGACGCTAGATCTCTCTCGAGTCTAGCCTGGCCTCTGCCGGCCAAGTGCCCACCTAGACTAGTATCTAGTGCTCGAGCGCGGCAGGGGTCCTTCTTGGCTCTGGTGGGAGCTGCCAAGCCGGTCCCTTTGTAACGTTGGACCGGCAATCTCTGGTACGTAGGTAGACATTGATCTTTTTTTTTGCCTCGGTTGTTGTTCATTGTCCCTCACTACGTATCCAGTCCTGGCAGACCGCACGGATCACGCCACCGACTGCTCTGACTCGACAGAAGCAATATTGACCGTACAGTTCAATCAAACGACAAACACCCACGACTCCATAGTCTCTCTCTCCCGATTGAGTTGTGGCCCCAGTTGCGTGCCAGCCTGGGCGGGCGGGCGGGCAGTGACCTCTGATCGCCGGCCACCCGCCGATGGCGCAAGGTCAAAATCCGCCCTTCTCCAAGCCACAGGGAGCTTGGGGCGTCCCTCGCCCAAGCAGAGCGAGCAGAGCCTGGAGAGGAGACTTTTGCCCCCTCTGGTGGCTGGCTTGGCTTGCCCTGCCGTTGCGCCAGCCGTCCAATACATACGTACCGTACCGCAATGCACGCACAAGGTCGAGCACTGGAGTCTGGTACGTATTGTGTGGTCGGTCCCCTGGCTCATGCATGTGGCTATTGATCAGCTAATGCTTTGCGATCTTCTCACCTGTCGTATTGGATCGCAAAGAGCCGGGGCCAGATCCGACATTCCGGATCGTCCACGCTCCATGCGCCAATCCCTGACCCATGCGGCCCCTATATGATAATCAATCTGCGGTGCTTCCGATGTACGTGCGAGTCCTCGCGGCAGATTTGTCGCTGCCGTCTTGGTATTGGGCTCCTATACATACGTACGTACTTGGCGAGGCATTGCCCGTCATGTGTGAAACACTACATGTATGTACGTAACCAGCTGAGCACGCAAGACAGTGACTGTCCCAGCTGCTGGTTGCACGTGTTCGTCTCGTGCTGCTATATCCCAGTCCAGTCCATGGACGAGACCCGACCAAGCCCACCGTTCGTCGCCTTTGGAATCTGACTCTGGCCCGCCCAAGGCCCGACTGGCTTGCCCTGGCCAGCCGATGAGGTGGACCAGCTCCAGCTTCAGCTCCAGTTCCAGTTCCTGTCCCGCTTTAGTGGCTGGTGGAACGATTCCACGACTAGCGTCGGTCGCGATTGTGCGAAGAGTCCGATTGGGTTTGTCACCATGAACTTGGAAGCAGCGCCGCCCACATCGCATCCAACACAGGATGATGACCACTTGAAGTCTGCTCATGGAGACTGGATGGACAAGTGTGTACCACGGTTCGTGCACATGTCCCAGACTGCAGACCAGACCTCGTCATGACCAGACTGGAAGCCATCGCGTCCGTACCACTATCAACTGGTAGCGACCCCTCGAGATGGTCGCTAGAAAGTAGACTAAATGAGAAGGAAAAAAGAAAAAAAATATCATCCCCCTCCACCCATATCGGTTGCCGGCAGCCAAGAGACTCGAGGCGGACCCGCCCCGAAGGCAACCCGCGTCCTGACGTTAGTTCCAAGTTCCCATCCCAGGCTCTGCGCGCGCGTTCCCTGTGGAGACACTAGCAGACACCGTCCAGGACAGAGGGGACTAATAAGGTAGGAACTTGTCTTGGGGGGCAGGAAAAGAGGCCAAGATCAGGACGGGTAATAATAGTCGATACGTGGACAGGTACACTCCATCGCAAGCGAGCCTGAGCTGTGCGCACTGGGGGCGGGTGTATGACTGGGCCATGAGGATCTAATCGTGCAGCTATTCGCGTATCTCCTGGACAGGCTAGACTAGTCAAACTTGATACGTACTAACAGTCTATTAACTTATTAACCTCTTGACCTTGTTGGCGTCTCCAGGCACACCAAACACCAGCGGCGATTCTTCTCCTGACGCATGCGGCTTGCGGGACGGGACCCTGGGCTGCGTATCGTATCCATCTATAACTGGACTCCATTGCCCTTTGCGCCCCGTGAGACACACTCCCGTTCCAGTCCAAACTGGTGGGATCTGTCATCTATCACTTTTGCTGTTTCGTGCACCCGGCTGGCCCTCTCTGTGTGTGGACTGATCGACAACACTCCGGATTTGCGCGTGCTGCGAGAGAGAAACACCACGAGATCGACAACAGCTCGTCAGTCCCTCATGGCCTCCGCCGATTCCAGCCAGGCCGCCGAGGCTGCGGCCGCTGCTGCTGCTGCCGCCGCCGCATTCAGGTCGCTCACCATTGAGATCTGGACACTCTACGCCGTGGCCGCCTCCTCCACCTTCCTACGCACCTACGCTCGTGTCAGGGCCGTCGGCTGCAAGGGCCTGGGGTGGGATGACTATCTCGTGTGGGTTGGCGTGGTGAGTGAATAGAATATTGTCCCACGCACGCAGAGACAGAATGCTTACCGCCTCCAGATCTTCTACACGTGCCAGTCGGCCTTGGGCTGGAGCATTGGCAACTCGGCCAATGGACTCGCCAACAACGACATGACCCCTGAGCAGCGAGCGTCCCTCTCGCCAGATACCCAGGAGTACCAGATGAGGTATGCCAGAGAGTCCTCGGAGCCATGTATTCCAGAGCTGACGCATAGAACAGAGTCCTCGGTTCGCAAATTCAAGTCGCCGGCTGGACAGTCTACTCGTGTCTGATCTGGGCCCTGAAGCTGTCCATGTTGGCCTTTTTCACTCGACTGACCGTATGTTCCATGCACCCGCCAGGCAGCCCGATCAAACAGATACTGACCTCGTCCAGAACGGCCTCGGGCGCCCCTATCGCATCCGCATCAACATTGGCTTTGCCCTCGTGCTGGGTACCTTTCTCGCCGCCATCCTGGCCATCTTTGTCGGCTGCCGACCCTTCAACCATTACTGGCAGATCAACCCGGACCCGGGCAGTACGTTCTTCTCCAAAAATAATGACTTTCGCGAACATGAGAGCTGACACTCCGACCCAGACTCTTGCCAGGCCGCCATCTCCCGACCCATCATCTGGACCTCCTTTGCCGCCAACGTCACGACCGACATCTACCTGATCCTCATCCCCTTGCCGATGCTGTGGAAGTCGACCCTGCGCACGGCCAAGAAGATTGCCTCGTCCATCGTCCTGGGCGCCGGCATCTTTGTCCTCGTCTGCGCCACGCTCAAGAGCGTCTTTGTGCTCGTTGTAAGTCTCCTTGTGTCCAGCAGTTGTTGAGGTCAACTAAACCCCCCTCCAGGACCCCGTCAACGGCGCCCAGCTCGCCGGCTCGTGGGGCATCCGCGAGGCCTTCACCGCCGTCATGGTCACCAACCTGCCCATGATCTTCCCCCTCTTCAAGACCTGGATCAAGCCCTGGTTCGCGAGCGCCCTCCGCTCCACCTCGCAGAAGAAGACGTACGAGCTGCGCAACCCGTCCGGGTTTCGCACCATTGGCGGCGGCACCGCCGGCGAGGGCTCCGGCCCCAGCCACGCCTACAGCAAGAACCGCAGCCGGACGGGTCACGGTACCGGCGCTGGTAGCAGCTCCCACGCCATGAGCACCAACATGACCTTTGACAATGACAGCGAGGAGATGATTGTCGAGGAGCACAAGATGGGCACCATCCAGGTCACCGTCGACAATAACAACAATAATCCTACAAGGCAGCAGGGCCACCCGGCTACAGGCATCATGGTGTCGAACCAGGTCGAGGTCACGCATGAAGACAGGAGTAGCCAGGTGAGCGACGCCCAGACGCAAAAGGTGCGCGACGCGTGGTAGTGTGGTTGAAGAGGCACATGGAGTTCATCTCTAGGTATATTTGTACATGACATGATGTATATAGTACGATTAATGGTATAGACGCGTGCTCAGCATGGGGGTATAAGCCCCTAGTCACGACTGGATTCTTGCGGCAAACAAGGCGCGCACAGCGTCCAATTGTATTTGTCTACTGTGATCTAATCATGCATCACAAGTCGTATCTATAAAAGCCCTCTAAACACCCCTACAGCGAACGTCCCTCCACCTTGAGGACCTTTCGGATGTGCTCAAACCTCAGCTTCTCCTCCTTCTGGCAGCTGAGCAGGTTCGCCATCTTGAGCACATTCTTGATCTGCCGCCCGTTGAGCTCCAGCTTGCTCAGCTGAGCCGTCTCGTCCGCCGTGACCTCGTGCGCGTCGTCCCCCCGCTGGCCCCGGCGGAGTGACACGGTGCGGCCAAGGAAGCCTCTCCAGATGGCGACGCGGGACGCCTCGTCGAGGGGCGGGTACTCAATGGCGAGGTGGATGCGCGACTGAAAGGCCGGGTCCATGGACTGCACGCGGTTCGTCGTCAGGAAGAGGCAGCCCTGGTAGTACTCGAGCAGCCGCAGGAAGATGCCCACGATGCGGTTGCGCTCCATGTCCTGGGCCGTGCGCGCCTCGAGGAAGACGTCGCACTCGTCCAGCAGCAGCACCGCGTTCCAGTTGGCCACCATGCCCAGGATCGCGCCCAGGTTCTCCTCCACCTCGCGCGCCTCCGTGCCGAGGTCGCCCGCGCTCATAATGTACAGCGGCACCCGCATCTCCTCCGCCACCGACTCGGCCGTCAGCGTCTTGCCGATGCCCGGTCCGCCCGACAGCAGCATGATGATTCCCTTGCCCTTGCCTGAGATGATGTCGTCAAAGGCGTGCTTGTACTTGACCTGGCTCTGGGCAAAGGCCAGGATCAGCTCCTTGTGCTCCTCCTGCAGCACCAGCGAGTCAAACGCCTTGTCGTTGAACACAATCTCGTCAATCTTGTCCACAAAGAACTCCATCCATCGCTTGTTGGTGAGCGAGTAGCCCCTGACGATTGGAGAGCACAGGAGCAGCTGGTCGTCCGTCATGGGCGCGCGAGACACCTCGTCGTCAGTGGTGGTGTCTGGCTGCTGCTCCCCTTGGGCGTCGTAGCCACTGCCACCGCTCGCATCACTCGAAATGCTGTTGCGTCGGCTGACCGCCTTTGTGCTGAAGTGGAGGACGGTATTGAGCATCACCATGTTTTCCGGGTTGCTCTTCTCCCAGTTTTGCCCATCAATGACGATTCTGGACTGCACCGTCTCTATGCGTGTCTTGTCTGGGTTGGTTTCTGGGTGGTACAGCGCGGGCCCGTTGTAGAACTTGTAGTGGAAGCCGGCAAAGCCCTCAAAGACCCGGCCCCGGGCCTTCAGAACCTCCTTTATCTTGTCTGGCTCGGGGTGGTAGTCGATTGGGTAGCATGGCAGCTCGTGGAAGGGCCGCACGCCCCGGTACTGTGGGATGCGCTGGTCGCAGTCGGTCCAGCCCATGTCATTGCCGTCCCAGTCGATACACTGCGCGTTGAGTTGGTACTGCTTTCCACACTGCGTTCGAATGTAGCCGCCGTCGTCAAAGCGCGCGGCGACAGGTCGCCCAGCCTTGGACCCCAGGACGTAGCACCCCGGGGGGAAGAGTGTCCAGACGTGATCCCACGACACCACCTTCTGCTCAAAGTAGTCCTGGCGCAGGCGGATGGTCTCCTGCAGCTCGTTGTGCATGACCTTGTAGAGGAAGGCAATGTGCTCGCGCGTCTTCTCGTCGTATTGGGTGTCGTCCTTGGCTGCGACGAAGGCGTCCCATCGGTGCACGAAGCACTCAAAGGGTGCGTGGAATGTCAGACGAGACACCCGCGTCGTGATCCCGGGGTACTCGTCAAAGATCTCCGTAAGCACTGTCTTGAGGTATGGCGACTGCACGACGATGCTGTCGAGCACCAGGTTCTTGGAGTCGCTCTCCTTGGGCTTCTCTGGTTGGGTGGTCAGCGTCTGTCTGGGCTAGGCGAGTCTGGTCTAGGGGGGACTTACTTTTGCGCGCGAGGATGGCGTACTTGGCTGTCTCCTCGTTCTCGGCCGCCTCCTCGACGCCATCAGGGGGCGAGGATGACCATGAGCGGTCACCGTTCTCGTCGTACTTTGCGTAGAGATCGATGCTGTCCGCAATGGTGCCGACGAGCACCTTGTCTTCCTTCTTCTTCTCGTCATCGCTCTTCTTGTCTTCACCTTCTTTTGTCGCAGCCTTCTCAGAGGTCTCCTCCGTGGTGGCCTGTGTGGCTGTAGAGTTGTCCCCTTTGCCAGTGTCGGACTCGGGGCGGCTGACGACGACCACCGATGCCGTCTCCTCGCCCGAGCTCTTGGTGCGCTCCATTGGCTCAGCCATGATGAAGCTTCCCGAGCAGTGTATGAGGGAGGCTCAGATGATGTTGAGTCTGAGAAATGCCCGAGTCCTCTATGGCAAAGAGCGGGACCACAGAGTTAGGTAGCAGAAGATGAAAAGAGAGGTGAGTGAGATGAAAGAAGAAAAGCAGACGCCTCTGTAGTCTTGCATGGCATGCTTATATAGCTAGACCTGGACTATGGAGTCCAGTCTTTAATACAAACCGACCCGATGCTGACATGACACACGCGGTCAGCATCTTGATGTGGAGGATTCGAGGTTGAAGCGCTAACACCTGCAGCCTGCGATACTGCAGGCAGCCTGCCTGACAGGTGCACAATAGGCAGTAGGCACCTATCGTCTAAGTTAGGCAGTGCCAGGCCCACTGATTAACAGCCCCAGGCTGCCGGTGCGGTGAGTTACTCATCGGCGAGCAGCCAAGTCCATGTCTTCCTCGTCCATATCTCCACATGCCACCGCAGCACATCGATCGCCATCATCAAGAAGTCCTTTTGATCCAAATCCCAGCCAACCAAATCGAGAAGGATTGCTTCTGAATGGCGCTGACGCGGCGAGGCAGACACTGCCTGGGCCCTGGCGTGGGGACCCCTGCAGAGGCTGCATTACTCGACCCCATCGACTCAACCAGGATGCTTCACAGTCATCGCCGTCTTACAAGTGGACCGCCCTGCGCTCAGCCCTACTGACTGGCAGACTGCTGCATCTCTTCGATTACAGCAAGATTCTGGCGAACTCGCCCTCCACGTATCAAACGTTCGAGCCTGGCGTCGACCCAGCAGGCCCCTTCCTCACTACCATCGGACAAAAGACAAGGGTGCCTCCGACTTCCTTGCCCAGGATAGGTGCGTCGTCGCCCATCCGCTCCGTCAGCACCCTCACCTTCTCCATGGCCATTGGGTCAATCCCAAGGGACTCGAGCTCCCTGGCCATCTGCACGGCCAAAGACCCTGGGAATCCGGGGTTCTCTTGGCCCACCGCAATCATCACGTCCAGCAGCGCCAAGAGCTTGTGCAGACTTGCCGTGTCCTTGGTCTCGAGGTAGTGCTTCAGGTACACGAAGCCCGCCAGGAAAGCAGCAAAGGCCACCAGGGGCGACCGGAAGCGTGCGTTGACGTCGACGGCCAGGGCGACCGTGGTCACAATCGTCTGCGCTGGCTCGAGCGTCTTCTCGTTGAAGTTGTATAGCGGCGTCGTCTCGTGTCGCGGTTTCCCCAGAGTCCCTCTGTACAGACTGATCATAGCGGCGCAAAGCTGGAGACTGATAATGACAGCGTTGTTGTCGTGTGTGTTCTCGGGACAGCTGAGGTGAGGGGGCAGCGTGCTGAATGCCGTGGCTAGACTGCTGTCCAGATGGTTGAAGCTTCCCCAGAAGAGCGTCGCCTTGATCTCGTCGGGTAGGCCCTCTGACATTGGCTTGTTGCCCAAGTCGATGCACTCGTGGAACAGATGGCTGGCCACAACGCGACAGGCAAATGCAGACAGCCCGCCCAGGCCGTAGGTGAGCGCGTGCGACAGCGAGACAGACGGTTCCTCCATGCTGTTCTGGTATGCCAGCTCCGTGCTGGGCAGATGGGTCATGATCTGGACATCATCAGTATGTCAATACCACCGAGCTCTTCGAGATTACACGCACGCGATCCACATCAATAAGGACTGGCCAGGTCGCTGTAGCACTGTTTCCCCGGTCCAGGGCGAACATGGTCCACATGGTCCGTCGCCTCTCCTCCCTCTCGCACCAGTCTCGAGGTGGCAATAGTGTCTGGTTCAGTGCTACGCCGTCCACGGTTTGCAACCCCAGAATCTGCGACAGGCGGACAGCTCTTGCACAGCTGATGGAGGCGCGTGTGAACCAGAAGTTCTGGGCCTCGAATGCGGACAGCAGCAGCCAGGCCTGGCAATGTGCCAGACTGATGATGCTGCTTTCATCCTACAAGGGTCAGGAACTTCCACATGACGAGAAGACGAAGATGACTTGCCCTCATCTCATCCTCCTCCAGGTAGTGTCTCGCTCTCCGGTAAAGGGGCTCCGCCATGTGCTTCTGCGTTGCCGAAACCTCTGCGCCACGCGCAAGCACGGCATACTGCAAGCACATGGGAGGCTGCATGTGAGCAGGCATGTACAGCGAGCTGATGTATCGAGAGGGATGCAGCATAGGAGTGTCGGGCCAGAGCTTTAATGGTTAGCTAGGATCGCATACGCTCTCTGCCCGCACACAGACTTGCCGTCATGAAGTAGGAGTTGGTGCTAAAGGGCGCATGTGCTTATCAGCTCACATTGCCCAGTGGTCTTTGGATGAATAAGTGGACGAGAGCGTAACATACAGTTCCTCGATCAGCGATTGAGGAGGCAGCTGCTCATATCGCCCTGTGCCAACCAGCGCCATCCCCGGGCTGCTCCCAAGTCTACTCGACGCAACGCTCTCGGCGGCATCCTTCTCCCTGAGCTTGCCTTCCAGCTCGTCTATTGCAGCTCAGCCGTATGTTCGCTCGGTGCATGTACACAAGACTTACGCACGCGCTGCTCAAGCTCCATCATCTTGGGCCGCGACGGCATGTTGAGCGGCCTCCTTCGCGCGGTGGGGTACTCGCACGTCGCATTGTCGCGGATGCATCGAGCGCAGCACGGCTGAGCGCGGTCACATTTCACCTTGCGGTTCTTGCATTCGGTGCAAGAGAAGGCAGCGACAGACGCGTCTGAAGAAGAAGAGGCCATCTCTGGTGGGGATGGTTGTGGTCTGTGAAAGTTGAGGTCAGCTACGAGTGAGACGGAGTCGTGGACTCGTGATCACTGGTGGCCCGATAAGCAAGAGCCGTCTCCGTGGGCTACCCTACAGAGCCGTCCGCAGTCTGCATCGTCCTAGGGCATTTAGCATGGATAATTAAAAGTGACCATTTGCAATATTCCACTGGTTTGATCTTATGTGAAACTTTACTGCTCTCTGCTCAAATAGATTACTCCCCAAAAGGGATTGTCTTGATTTCATGGCGCAACAGTTGACTCCATTTAATTGCCAACGAGCTTTAGACCACAACCCATTCATCGTTGGCTACTGGTATCAATCTATTCACTGACTCTAGAAAGCTCTTCGTTAAACTGGCTAGTGCATGGGGATAGTTTGAGGCTAAAAGTGGCGCTTATCTACCGTAGTAGTAAGGTTTTCATTAACCTTTGTCACATCTGCTTCATCGTGGCACATGATGCACAAGACTACCAAACCTTCGCGTCACCTTCTCATGATTTCACACCTTAAAAATATATAAAAGCCATCCTCCCTGATCTTGGAGACCTTCCCCATTTAGACCTACGCCTCATAGAATATGCAATCGGCCAAGATCCCCACGAAACTTCTCATCCTCTCGGATACGCACGCAGACCCCGAGATCGTCCCGTCGTCCTTCGTCTCACAGGAACCAGTCGACGTGGTCATTCACTGCGGAGATTTGACAGACGGGTCGAAACTCGAGGAATATCGCACTACGCTGTCTCTGCTCGCCCAGATAGATGCTCCTCTGAAACTCATCATACCCGGCAACCATGACTTTACACTCGACGATGGCGCCTTCAGAAAGATAAGAACAGAATCTCTGCGGCTCAACGACGGACGCCTAGATGAAAAATCCCTAGACGACGCCTACGGGCGAGTAGGACAGGCTAAGGAAATGTTGGTGGGCGATGGAATCAGGCTACTGCTCGAAGAGGGCATCTACACGTTCACCCTGGGCAATGGAGCAAGACTCACCGTTTTTGCTAGTCCCTTCACCCCTTCGAAAAGCAACAGCAACTGGGGGTTCCAATACCATCCAGACCAAGGGCACGACTGGTCCGGGATATGCTCCAACCAACATGAAGGAATTATCGACGTTGCCATTACCCATGGCCCACCGCAAGGAATACTCGACAGAGCGTCCGGCCAGCGCCTGGGTTGCCCTCAGCTGTTTTCCTCCATCGCGCGGGCGCGGCCACGCGTCCACTGTTTCGGCCATATCCACGAATCCTGGGGCGCAAAGCACGTGGTTTGGAAGGATCAGGGGGAGTCCCCTGGGACGGACGATTTGAACCACTACACATGCATCGACAACGACAAGTCACAGGTCATCGAGTCGATTGCGACCCTGAGGCCAACAAAGTTTGACGACGAGGACGCCATCCGGGCCAAGGGGGAAAGAGAGCAGGCATACCGTGTCAAGAGGGCCGTGAGAGCAACGCAAGGACATGGATCAGAATCCGGGTCGTCGAGCAGCACACTGTTTGTCAATGCCGCAGTGCAAGGGCCAGGCGATGGGTCGTTCCAATTACCTTGGATAGTGACTGTTGATTTAGATAGAAAATCTGGTCAATTATGAAAATTGCGCAAGCTCGTAAGAGATTCACTACTTTTCGTCGTCCATCACTACCGGATACAGGGGATCAGACTATGCCCACCCTGGATCCAAAGAGCCCAACATGTCTGGCATAATCATCAAAACCAGTGGCTTTGTCCGCAAATGCCGACCTTTTGCCCATGCAGATCGCCTCCACCAATTCTTCCACATAGTACTGAAAGGATACCTGCCACGGAGAGCCATCGCGAATGCGTTGTTCCATGCCCACCTTGAAGGGCGACCACTCCCGGCCCGCGTAGCGCTGTTCCAGCAGTATAGGGCTTCCTTTTCGCTGGATAAATCGAAGCTCATCTTCATTTGCAAGGTGTACAGTGACAGAAAAGAGCTCGGTATTTGCAGCTCCGTCACATTCGACAGAGTATTTCGTGGACGATGGACAGGAGCCGCTCATCTGGAACGCTGACTCAACATCGGGCGTCTTGATGAGCTGGGTGTCTTCAGTCGGCAGAGGAGCAATGGAGTTGGATGTGCTGATGGTTTTCACCGAGTCCTGGGTGAGTCGAGAATCCGTAAGCCATTCGATGAGATCGAGGAGGTGAGTGGCCATGGCTAGCATCATGCCCCCTCCGGCCGCTTTGGAGAAGCAAGAGTTCCAATGAGTGAGCTTGGAAAGGCGCTTGGTGAGGTACCGAATGTCGATAGACAGGATGTTGGTTGGCTCTTTCGTGGCAGTCTTCAGATGGATGAGCGGCGGGTAGAAGCGAAGAGGATGGTTGATCAAGCACAGCCGAGGAGAACGTCGCGCCTGGTCGATGAAATGTCCCATCGCTGCCGTGTCGAGCGCAAGTGGCTTTTCGCATATAATGTCGAAGCCGCCGAGATCGAGGGCCTGCTGGACGAGGGCAGCATGCTTGTCGTGCGGAGAAGCGACGAAGAGCAGATTGGCACCGTGGGACGCCTGCACTTGTTCCAAGGGGAGATCAACACATGGGATCTTGTGTTTTGTCGCGACGGTCTCAGTCTTGACACGATTATGACCACCGCATAGTCCAACGACTTCCACGCCGCGCCGGTGCAGCGCTGGAAGGATGGTCTTGACACCATAGCCTGTCCCGACTATGACGGCCTTGGGACGCTGGATGACATCAAATGCTTCTAGCACCAGGTGGGCAGCCCTGGCGAGGAAGAGTTCCTTGTTGCGTTGCACGGTCTGATTCCGCGATGTCAGATCGAATGGCACTGTCATTCCCAACTCTTCTGGGCGTCGAAGGTAGTCGGTAATGAACATGAGGGGCAGCAATTGAATACGAGACATGGAAGGGTTCTCTTCGTGGAGGTCCGTGAGGGCCCTTGCCATCTGCGCCAGCTCGTTGTCAATGGACGCAGCGCCATGGGCCTCCAGTTGCGTTCGGAACTCCACATCCTGCTCGACGATGGTGGGAGTCGACACATGCAGACCTCGATCAAAGGTTGGGAATTTGGATGAGAGTGGGTTGATGGGTATGGCTGGGTGCTCGTCGCCACGCCAGCACGCTTGTCCTTTGTCAAAGACGCAGTATCTGGTGGGCGAGTAGATTCGACAGTGAATATCATCAGGCGATAGCAGCGTACCCTGCTTGGCAATGTAACAAATGGCCCGTGGTCTGCGAGCAGCAAGCTCTGTGACAACGCGTCCACCTAGGTTGCCCCAGTAGCTGTACTTGGCACCTACGAGGCTAAACACGAGCCCCGGGCGAAGCTCAAGCCGGATTAGACCGTAATACGGCGAGTCTTGCCGCCAAACCACGCGAGATGTAGGCACAAGAGAGGCAAAACGTGGAAGCAGCTCGGCCACGAACCCGAGAACGACAATGTCTCCAGGTTCAACGTTGGCAGAGAGCTCCGTCAGTCCGGTCCACGTCATGATGGACTGCGTGAGGTGAGGGTACAGCACGCAGTGAATTGGTCCATCGTTCGAGGGGATAGCGCCGGCATGCTGAGCCACCTCCAGCATGCTTGCATAGTGTCGAATGTAATCTTCCCCAGGCATGATGGTGAGGATGGCAACAAGTCTCTGGGAGCCAGACTCCTGTGCCAGGAGTAGTTCGGGTCGGAGGAAGTTGTAGGGCTTGTGCAGGTCGTGTGTTCTCCAGACCAGTCTCTCCACCCAGGCGAAACCAAAGGCACTGTGGTGCTTCTGAAGGAATTGGAACGGGGCTGCGTGGAGTTCGAAGGGAATCTTGAGATGTCCAAGTCGTTCGAGGTGAGGGATGGGGAGTCGGCAGAGGCAGTACTGGACAAGGGCATACGACATGGTATGATTGGCAGCGGAAGGCCTTGCGAAACCAACGAGCTGGCGAAGGGTCAATGCAGTCGATCGGGCACTTGGAAATGCTGTGATCGAGATTTTCGACGGAGCATCCTGATGCTTTGCTCGTTCTGACGAGCGATACGTAGAGACCTGGAGGCATGCGTCTATAGCCATTGTGAACAACGATGATTGAACTTGAAGGGAGGATGGCCATGTCCCAAACGTCTCATCTTCTGTAAACCATATTGAGCGGAGGTAGGGCCCGCTGGGGTTTCCGAGCCTGGCGTCGTGTAAGCTTACGAACCCTCGCGCGAGGATTACCTCACCTCGCCGATGATGGAATCAGATACATGCAACTACATGTTCAGTCCGTCTTCATATGACTAAGAATTGTCCACATTGGGAGGACGGCATTGGACAGTAGAGCTCATCAACTCGACATCGGCGAGGCGTAGACGCAGTGGAACGGCGTGCGGACGCGTAGCCCGTTCGAGGCAGGTCGTATAAGTACATGTCAAGTATGTAGCAGTGAAGGTAGGTCGACGATCAAATACACACAGTGTACGGAGTACTGTAAGCGCTGGATGGAAGGCAGGCAGGGGCCATAGCGCTAGTGGGCGGCCGCGTAAGCCGGGCCGCTAGAGTGTAGCGCAGGCCGGTGGGGCTTGCGCGGGGGCGGGTCTGGTAGGCCGTTAGCAGTGCAGTTCACCCCCTGGGCCCCTGAATGTTTACTCACGGACCTCGCCGATAGATCGTTATTGCGGTACGATATATGTTTCCGAGCTCGTAATAGTTAATATTTTATTTAAGTAGTTAATGTGAATGAGCTATTAATTACTCTGTTATGATTTATATAAGCGTTACACTAAGATAGTCTGCTATAGAAGGTCCGTCAGAAGTGCCTCCTGAGCCCTCTACGAGAACAAAGGTCCCTTGTCACAATATTGGCACCGCAGATCAGGCGATATCCGGTCATGTGCCTGTTGCCCCGCTAAATTAGGTGTTGGATTCGAAAAAAGCTCCGATTGATCCCCCCTCTTTTCTACTCACGCAGCTCAATACATCGTTTTCTGAGTTTTACTCACCTACATGTGGCATGACCACTTGTTGTGCAATAACAGCCCACACCACTTGCAACATCCCCTGGGCAGCGGTGTCAGTGCAGAGTCTTACCACACCGTGCCACTTGCATGTGCATTGAGCAGGAGTTTCAGCGACGGCAAAAGACCGAAAGCCATGCCAGACGACTCCAACGACGAGACACCCGCCAGCAAGGCGGGAGATTGGAAGCCGACGCCCGAGGTGAAGATGATCAACCAGCAAACGGAGAAGGGTAAACGACTTGGCATCACTTGGCACGACCTGACTGTCAAGGGCACTGGAACGGACGCAGCATTTCACGAGAATGTCGGCAGCCAGGTCAACATTCCCGCCCGTGTCAAGGAGAGCCGGGAGAAACCACTACTCAAAACCATCATTGACAACAGTCATGGGTGTGTCAAGCCCGGAGAGATGCTCCTAGTGCTCGGGCGACCAGGAGCAGGCTGCACTTCCCTACTCAAGATACTAGCCAACCGCCGATTGGGATACGCCCAAGTGACTGGCGAGGTTAGGTATGGATCCATGTCTGCCGACGAAGCAAAGCCATACAGAGGGCAGATCGTCATGAACACCGAGGAGGAACTGTTTTTCCCTACTCTAACAGTGCAACAAACCATCGACTTTGCAACCCGGATGAAGGTACCACACCATCTACCGCCCAACCTCAACAAGGCGGAGTTTCAACAGATGAACCGCGACTCCCTCCTGCAATCAATGGGCATTGAACACACCCGCGATACCAAGGTTGGCAACGAGTTTGTTCGCGGTGTCTCAGGCGGCGAGCGAAAGCGTGTCTCCATCATCGAGACCATGGCAACAAGAGCATCTGTGTTCTGCTGGGACAATTCTACCAGGGGCCTCGATGCCTCGACAGCCCTGGAGTATGTACGATGCATGAGGGCAATGACTGACGCCCTCGGCTTGAGCTCCATCATGACACTTTATCAAGCGGGCAACGGCATCTATGACCTCTTCGACAAGGTTCTGATCCTAGATGAAGGAAAGCAGATCTTCTACGGCCCAATCCATCGAGCAAAGCCTTTCATGGAGGAGCTGGGCTTCCTCTACACCGATGGAGCCAATATCGCCGATTACCTGACCGGCGTTACTGTGCCCACCGAGCGACGGGTCAACCCCGACATGGAGGATCGATATCCTCGCAACGCTGAGGAACTTCGCTCCTACTACGAAGCGACGCAACTCAAGCGTACAATGGCCCTGGAATATGACTATCCAAACTCATCAGAGGCTGCCGAGGCGACGAAGGACTTTCAAGAAGCCGTTCACTCTCAAAGAAATCCTGGCCTTCCCAAGAGATCGCCTCTCACCGTCAGCTTCTATACGCAAGTCAAATCCGCAGTGATCAGGCAGTATCAGCTGTTATGGAGTGACAGTGCCATATTTCTCATCCCTCAAGGCTTAAACTTTGTTCAAGCTCTCATCACTGGTTCATTGTTCTACGATGCCCCCGACAACTCTTCGGGGCTGCCCTTCAAAGGCGGCTCTCTCTTCTTCGCCATCTTGTTGAACTCGCTGCTCTCCATGAGCGAGGTGACCAGCTCCTTTGCCGCACGTCCCGTGTTGGCCAAACACCGTGGTTTCGCTCTCTACCACCCTGCCGCCTTTTGCGTCGCTCAGATCGCTGCCGACATACCACTGATCGTCATGCAAGTCACGCTGTTCGCCCTGCCCGTCTACTGGATGACCGGTCTCAAGGCTACAGGCGAAGCGTTCATGATATATTGGATCACTACCGTCTCCGTGTCCATGTGTATGACAGCCATGTTTCGCGCCATAGGGGCCGCCTTCTCGAGCTTTGATGCGGCCTCTAAAGTGTCCGGGTTCCTCATGTCGACACTCATCATGTATACGGGCTTCTTGATTCCGAGGCCCAGTATGCGTCCGTGGCTAGCCTGGATCTTCTGGGTCAATCCATTGGCTTATGGCTACGAGGCGATCCTCAGCAACGAGTTTCACGGGCAGCTGATACCTTGTGTTGACCACCATTTGGTTCCAAACGGCCCTGGCTATAACAACCCGGATTTTCAGGCGTGCACCGGAATTCGTGGTGCCCCCGTGGGTGCGTCCGTCATCACGGGCGATGAGTACCTGCAAGGGCTGTCCTATAGCCATGCGCACGTCTGGCGCAACTTTGGCATCGTGTGGGCGTGGTGGGTCTTGTTTGTCGTTCTGACGGTCTACTTTACAAGAAATTGGAGCCAAGTGTCGGGAAACAGTGGCTACTTGGTCATTCCTCGCGAAAAGGCAACAAAGACGAAGCATCTCATCGTGGACGAGGAGGCTCTATCTGGACTGAACCTGCACGACTCGAACCATCGAGGTGGACCTTGTCCCGTTGGCGAGAAGAATGGAACCACGACGAAGAGTTCCCCAGAAATCGATGCTCAGCTGATACGCAACACATCCATTTTCACGTGGAAAGGTCTCTCCTACACTGTGAAGACATCGTCGGGCGATCGTGTCCTCCTAGACAATGTGCAGGGCTGGGTCAAACCCGGCATGCTGGGCGCCTTGATGGGGTCTTCAGGGGCAGGCAAGACAACTCTGTTGGATGTGCTTGCCCAGCGCAAGACAGAGGGTACAATCAAGGGCAGCATCTTGGTGGATGGGAGGGACCTCCCCGTCTCGTTTCAACGCTCGGCAGGGTATTGCGAGCAACTCGATGTCCACGAGCCACTTGCCACCGCACGAGAGGCCTTGGAGTTTTCGGCTTTGTTAAGACAGAGCCGAGACACGCCAGTCGAGGAAAAGTTACAGTATGTCGACACGATTATCGATCTACTGGAAATGCACGATATTGAAAACACTCTTGTGGGCACAACGACGGCTGGCCTCTCCGTGGAACAACGCAAGCGTCTTACGATTGGCGTCGAGCTTGTGTCGAAGCCCAGTATCTTGATTTTCCTCGACGAGCCCACCAGTGGCTTGGATGGTCAGGCTGCGTTCAACATTATTCGGTTCCTTCGGAAATTGACGGACGTCGGACAGGCTGTCCTTGTCACTATCCATCAGCCCTCAGCTTCCCTGTTTGCTCAGTTTGACACATTACTTCTATTGGCCAAGGGCGGCAAAACTGTACGTCTTCCTTTGTGTGTGTGTAGAAAGGTGCTAACCCGTTCGTCCAGGTGTACTTTGGTGATGTTGGCCATAACGGTGCCACTGTCAAGGCGTATTTCGGTCGTCATGGCGCTCCTTGCCCTCAGAATACCAACCCGGCCGAGCACATGATTGACGTCGTGTCCGGAAGTCTCAGCGAAGGGAAGGATTGGAATGAAGTCTGGCTCGCCAGCCCGGAATATACGGCCATGACCCAGGACCTCGACCACATGATCAGGGACGCCGCGTCGAAACCACCAGGGACCCTCGATGATGGCCACGAATTCGCCACGCCGATCTGGACGCAACTAAAGCTCGTCACAAAACGGAACAATACTTCACTCTGGCGTAACACGGATTACATCAACAACAAATTCACGCTTCACATCATCTCGGGGCTCTTAAATGGCTTCTCTTTCTGGAGAATCGGCAACTCGGTCGCTGATCTACAGATGCGCCTCTTCACCATCTTCAACTTTATCTTCGTTGCGCCCGGTGTTATCGCTCAGCTACAGCCTCTCTTCTTGGAGAGGCGCGATATCTATGAGGCTCGTGAGAAGAAGAGTAAAATGTACCACTGGTCCGCATTCGCCACCGGCCTGATCGTGTCGGAGCTTCCCTACCTCGTCCTCTGCGCAGTTATATACTACTTGACGTGGTATTATACTGTTGGCTTCCCTAGTGGCAGCGACAAAGCCGGCGCCGTCTTCTTCGTCATGCTCATGTACGAGTTCATATACACGGGCATCGGCCAAGCAATCGCGGCCTATGCGCCCAACGCCGTCTTTGCTATTCTGGTGAATCCGCTGGTGATCGGCATCTTGGTGTTCTTCTGTGGCGTCTACGTTTCTTATTCGCAGATCCAAGAGGTCTGGCGATACTGGCTTTATTACTTGAACCCTTTCAACTACCTCATGGGCTCCATGCTGGTCTTTACGACGTTCGACGCGCCCGTCCACTGCGGAAGGGAAGAACTCGCCATATTCGATACGCCAGACGGCCAGACGTGTGGAGAGTACCTCGCCGATTATATGCAGGGTCTTGGATCGCGAACCAACCTACTCAACCCAGACGATACGCGAGACTGCAGTGTTTGCCAATACCAGACAGGAAGCGACTATCTCTACAACATGAATTTGAAGGACTATTATTATGGCTGGAGGGACGCCGCCATTGTGGCGCTGTTTGCGATTTCAAGTTATGCGTGCGTATACGCACTTATGTGAGTCTTATTCCCCTGTTCTTCGTCGGGACAAACGTCTAACAAGAGCCAAATAGGAAACTCAGAACAAAAGCGAGCAAGAAAGCCGAGTCGTAGGGATATCTTCTATATTTCTCCAAGTATAGCATCACGTTGTGTGGTTCAATCCTCGGTACGCCCAGTGGGTGTATCAATAGGTAGTGGTTGACGCCGTTTTCTTATCGTCCGCAAGAGCTACCTTGTGAAATTTTGTATGTAGCTAAACTAGAAATGCAAGGCGAATCAAAAGAGTATCTACCCTTCAAGCATCATGCAATGGCGGCACCAGAAATAGTCTCCAAGTTCGCCTCTGTCTGTACCCCAAGCTGCAGATGCTGCACCCAACGCCGCCATGACCAGAGTCTCTCTCTCTCTACCAAGTTACAGTCGCTGATAGAGGCCGACAACGAGATCACCCTTGCTTTTCACGACCTGCCAGACTTCCAGGTCGTTCGCTTTGATGGTTTCACCGGTAGAGATGATAGCATCGCAGAGCAGATATGTCTCGCGTGGGTCGTTGACAAGGTACGACTCTGAGGACCCAAGCACCCGCTGGATCTCGTACGTGTCCGGTGGGACGCCTAGACGTTCAAGGTATGTTCGAACCATGCGCACATGTTCGGCCACGATTCGGGCGGGTCTGTCCGCAGTCCACGCGCGCGGATCAATCTGCTGACCACGCCGGCAGATGAGCGCGAGTGAAATGTCCGTGTCGGGCGTCGAAGCCACGAGCCGCGCGACTGTCGCAAAGTTGTCCATTACAGAGCTGTACGTCACCGCGCCGTCGAGCATGCCCTGCGCGAGGAGGCCCGGCATGTCCTTAGGCCTGGTCGGCACAAAGTGGACGCACACACCCTCGCCAAACGCCCTGGCGAACTGGACCGCGTCGACAATCTCGTAGCTGACGCGCAGACAGCGGCCCTCGGGGCGGATCAGCTTGACACCAAGCTCCGCGAGCGCAAAGACGTCCGTCTTGTCTGCGTACTTGTTCGCCGTTACCCCAATTGCCTTGGAGCCCGGTGGTGTGGCTGGTCGTGCAAGGACGCCGTCCGCGTCCTCGTCGGTGAGTGTGCTCACTCGCGCCGGGGCCAGCCCGACTCGTCGTGCGTACGTGCTCGCGAGCCGGACCATCGTCTTCGCTTCCTCATGCGCTTTGTGAGGCGAGACGGCAGCGGTGAGCTGCCAGATGTGCTCCCCCATGAGCGCGAGCAGACGCTCAGACGCGGCCTCGTTCGTGGCCGCAGACCGCACACGTGAGCGATCATGCGCGGCAAGACGCTCATACAGCGCCGTGTAGCGCGGTGTGAGGGTAAGCGTCTTGTCCGCGAGCACCTCCCGCGCGTGCAGACCGTACGGCTCGCACGGGGCGACCATCTCGTGCTTGTGGAATGGGTGGTCCGCAAGGGGCGCGCGGAGGAGGCTGTTGAGCCGCGTCCACTTGTTGAGGATGGCCTCTTGCACGGAGCTGCCGCCGGCGCGCCAGACGTCCTTGTCAAAGGTGTCTTGGCCGTTCGCCTTGGTGACCTCGCGCCACTTGATGCGCATGCAGTCCTGGTTGATCTCGGACCACATGGTGCGCCCGGTCGGGTCGAGCATGACGCAGCCGTCCTGTACCTCGAGCCCGATCTGATGAAGATAGTGCTGGATCGTGAAGAAGATGCGGATCGTCCAGTCCACGGACGCCTCGACAGCCTGGACGCCGTGCACGAGCTCCTCCGGCACACACTTGTCCCCCAACGGCGTTGCACGTGCCGTGAGGAAGCGGTCGTAGAAGACATCCTTGCCGACGGATGCCTCCATGAGGTGGTAGAAGGGGTGTGTCGCAGGGTTGACTCCCTTGTACGTGTGATTCGGGTTCCGCCAGTCGAAGCGGACGTATGGCCCTCGCTTATACTGGCCCGTTGGCAAGGTCACACTGGGGTCGTTGACCATACCGAAGAAGGAATGTTTGTCCGTCCCCGCACAGAGCTCCTTGTACACGGTCTCGATCTGTGTGATCTCGGTGCTGCGCGCCCAGATGAGCCCATGCGCGTTCAGACCGGTGTACGTGTGGCTGATGCCTGCGCGATGGAGCATCTCCAGGAAGAGACGGGAGCCGGTGGCACGGATGGCGCTGAGACCGTCAATCTCCGCCGTCGCCTGCTTGCTGTGCGAGTAGATGGTCGGCTTAAGGAAGACGAGGATGTAATCGTCAAAGTGGCGGGTCAGGGGCGTCTCGACCTTGTAGATCTGCTTTGACTCGCCCTCAATAACCAGGCGAAGGCGCAGCGGGGCATCGGTATCGTGTGCGTTATCGTAGTGGTTCACGAGCGCATACACGAGGCCTGGGTCTTGAAGGCATTGCGTGCGGACGTCTTCGGGTGTAAAGATGGAGGTTTCGCCGCACTCGATGGCGATGATCTCCTCCACCCGCTGGGCGTAGTCAATGCCGGGAATCGACGCTCGGCGATTGGCCAAGGAAACGACATCTTCGGGCGTCATTGTGCGCAAGGCAAGCCTGGAGAAAAGCGCGAGGGCCTTGGGGTTGCGGGCGAGGGCAATGATATCAGAGACGGTTTCGTCGACGCTCTTCTTTCCGGTGTCCACGACGGGCAGGCCGTGGAACGCAGCTAGTTCCTGATGGCTTGTCAGAGTCGCCCAATGGGAACTCGTAATGAGAAGAACGTACAAGGAACCGCGCGCGGAAGTAAAAGAGGGCCTTTTCGGACTCCCACTTGTCCGTGCTAGGCCGGTTCGCGAGCCGTGCTTGGAGGACGGGAAGCTCAGCATCAAGAATGATGCGTACGATTCTGCGGTGAATTCCATCCTTGTCCGTGTACGATGTGGGAAGGGAAGCGCGGTCGTCTTCGGCGAGCTGTAACGTGAATTTGTCAAAGGACCTGACGACGAGGGTATCCTCGAGTGCGGGATCTTCGTCCCCACGAGCATAGACGACCTCACCGGCTGTTCTCAGGGCGGGGGCGAGCGTAGACTTCCCGGTAGCGTCGTTGCCATGGAGGACAATAGTATAGGCCGACTCAGACATGGCGGGCGATGAAGGGGAGACTTGTCACTTGGCAGCGAGTATCAGTCTAAGTAAGTGAAAGGGTAGGCCGAAGTGTATTGTGTTGCCTTGTAGACTAGTACGATCTAAGGTTAAATAGTAAAGTACTCATAGAGGCAGGTACCTAAGAGTGACAATCTATTCACATCTTCATCTCGTTTAGTAGCCTACTGCAACGGCAAAGGTACCAGAAACTGACATGATAGTCATACAGCAAGGAGGCATGTCACACGCAACGCACTGCCACCTTCCCAACTCATCCAGACGATCATGTAAAAAGATACTTTGTGAATGGCTGCCTATCCTGCAGGAGAGATGTCGTAAGCGCAATGCGATGCGACAGCAGGGGAGGCAGCTCAACGTACGACTGCGGCGGTGCCGGCGAGGGTGTGGTACCACCCCTGAGCTCGTCAGCAATGGCGGCCTCTGTTCATGACAGTGTTGCCTGTCAACTGGATCATGAAGTACACAGCTTCAGAGGCAAGATTGGTGGTGTGGAAGCAGTGTGCTTATATAAACTATCTGGCAGTACATAGCGCATTGTACGCCTCAACGATGCTGACTACGACTGAGAATGTACTGCTGTCGCTCGGATCCCCACGTTGGCAGCACTATCGACAGCGGCGCAGGCTGCTTCTCGCCGCCCTGCCAAACGTCTGGATCGAGCGTGCGAATTTTAGCGCATTGCGGCAGTTGGAGTCCGTTGTCCTCTGGAATCCCCTCCTCCTCCAATCTCTCGATGGCGCGAAGCTGCTCCGGATTCGCGGCTTGACGCAGCAGAGTCCAAAACTCTGCGTCGGACACTTGCCACAGCACCTGATCGTCTACTGCCCCTGCCTCTACCAGTTCGCCTATCACCTGGCCTGTCCGCTGATACATGTCGATGTGGGCCGGGCTTGACCAGACATCTTTGTCGGCATTGATATATGCGCGAGACAGACGCAGCGCTACCTGCGGGTCGTCCAGAACCAGCAGACGGCGAGTCGCTGTAGCACTGGGAAACGCCTTTAGCGAACCGACCACCCGTTTGGCGTCTTCCATGGCCAGCTTGCCAAAGCTGACAGCGTCACGCAAAGCATAGTCCAGGCGATCGGCACACAGTTGAGGCGATGGCATCTCCACCAGCGGGAACAATTCTTCTTCAAACACTTTCTGGGTGATCCCATGTTTGGTGAGAATGTCCGGCAGCCGCGTCGTCTCAAGGTACCGTGTCTTGTGGACCTCGTGATAGCTCCCTTCCCCAGGCTTGGAGAGGGCGTGGTCGATGACGTGACTGAGGGTGGTGTGAGAGATGTCATGGAGAAGAGCGGTGACCTGTTCTTCAATCGTGGCACCAACTCTTCGCACGAGGATGAATGCGCCGACCGAATGCTCGAGTCGTGTGACTTGCGGCGTGAGGCCCAGGAATCCAGTGACGCCATGCTGGCAGATGCCTCGCAGTCGCTGCACCTCGGGGCTTTGGAGAAGCTCTACGAGGACTGGCTCATGGACAAGTTCCTCTCCGTATAGCTCATCTCGGATCAAGATACCATGGTTCTCGATGAGTTGGTGTGTCTGGAGGACACCTGCGCTAGTAGGAGATGACATGTCTGTGGGTGTTGGCAGACTGGAAGCAACTGAAGCAGGAGAATGGGGAAAGGTCAGGTATGTGCGCGGTCGAGGATGAATCGTGAGACAGGTTCTGTTGAACGATCCATCGCAAGCGTCATTCACTCATCGATGAATGGCCATTGAACGGCTCGATGCGGGCTTGGCGCTCGGGGCTTTTTCACGCTTACGTTGCTTTAAGCTCGTGGGCCATACTGTGGCTTACTGTGTGTGCTGTCTCCAGTCGGATCTCGGTCCGCGCCCCAGTTGTCACTGATGGACATGGAGGCGGGGCTATCCAGGCTACCCTGCATGCAACATGCGAGCTGACTGTCACAGACTCACAGTGTCACTCCGCAACCCCCAGCCCAATGCTACACTGCCGGTCCAAACACTCTGTGCAATTCGACAGGTCCATGTTGAGACTGCCATTGGGTACCTGAATGCCTCAAGAGGGGTAAAGATGGAGAAATTGGTTCTCGACCGTCATGTAGCACAGAAGCAAAGTGATGGCTGACGTTGCCCTCCGGTGGGATTCGATTGTGGTAATGTGCTCTCTGTTCACTTGGGGGCCAGATATGGATTCTATCAACACTGTGTACTCCGTAGAGCGAAGAAGATGGAACGAAGCGACTTCTCGCTTACTGGCCCAGTAACTTGTGTATCGACCTGTGACTGGATCTTTCCTTTGGGGTGCAAGACTGCCCTAGATGCCGTTTGGACGGGGAGCTGATGCCTCCCCGGAAGTCTAGTGTTGTACCTCGAATGGTACGTCTGCCGTTATGATGAGCGTCGTCAGAGTCAGTAATATCAGGGATGCCGCGTGCATGTGCATATGTAAGAAGTGCTGGAGTAGGAACGGGCCGCGCCGTGATAATTCTGATAGTTCTATACCTAGCGAGAAAATACTTTACTATAGGAAAGTCTAAACCGTATAGTATGATTATAAGAGTATATAATACTTAATATTAAAATATTAAATATTTTTTTTAAGTATTAATTATTAATATAAAATTTATTATATAATAAAATATTAAAAAAAAATCTTTTATATATTATAATAATTTATAAATTAATAAAATTAAATAATCAATATAAAATATTTTAATAAAAATATAATTTATTATTAATATGTAGAAATTTATATTTTATTTAATTTAAATAAATTTTTATTATTAAGAATATAAAGGGCTATTTTTTTATTCTTATTATAGAACTACTAGTCATGTGATTAGTTAAAATCCGACTATCTAGGTACTCGGTACTCAATCCTTTGAGTTCACTACCCATCCCCACCCTGAATTCCACTCAAATTTTCTCAACTGCCTACCTCACACCAGTGACACCACCCTGCAGATCCCACCCTCACCAACACGACCATGCCTATCTCAAAAAAAGACCGGGTGCGTTGCACCCTCGTACGATTGCCTTCATTCGCTAACGCGTAGCAGAGAGCGCGTGAGCAGAAGAAGGGCGACGCAGACGGCACCCGCGCGCCTGTCAAGGCCAACGGCCTGCCCGTCAAGGCCCCCAAGCCGACCTCCATCGTAAACCAACCCCTCCTCCGAGCGATCCCCCTAGACGTATAGTAATGGGTATCTAGTGCGCCAATTGCCGCAAGGAGATTGTCAACACCAACAAGATCCAACTCGAGAAGCACGCGGAGACGCACGACTCCAAGCTATGGCCCAAGGAGAAGTGCTGGCCCAAGGACTTCCCTGCTGATGCGTAAAGAGTCGGGGGCTCAACATGTTTGAGCTGCTTTCTGTATCGGTGGAGACTTCAGTCTCGGTGCGATCTGGCACATAAAGCGCGGTCGCCTCTATCAATCGTTACAGGGACAGGATAGAAGAAACCTGGACGTACTAGTAACCAACCGGTGCTAGTGAGGGCGACTGAATCTCGGCGCTGGACAAGGAATGGCTTGTGGGGTGGGGTTCCCAACGACTCTAAATCAAAATCCGCGCGCTGATTTACAGCCTTGACGCGTTATGAAACCACACACTTGCTCCAGATAGCAGCACCTGACCATATTCGTCTTGGCGACTCCATCAGAGATCGTAAGTTGTTCACAACTTGCACAAGGGGGCCGATCGGCTGCCAAAAACGTTAGGAGAAGGGCAGCATCACAGTAAAGTCGTGCACGGCCACTCTATGTCCACGTATTTCTGCCCTAGACGATGACTGCTGGTCTAGTCTTGCAACCAAGAGAGCTTGGGAAAGAACGACTACAGGTAAACTTGCAACCTTGTCTCCAAGGTGATCGTACTGATCAGGGTGCTCTCTGCTGTGTGCTCTCAGAAGAACAGGAGTATCAACCACTCCTTTCGGATGCCTGCATATCATGTGCGTCGAAGCGCGCGCGGCACCCCTTTTCGGCGGTCTAAAGATTCTATCGATTTCATTCCAAGGAATGTTTGGCCCCATCTTCTTTCTCGTCAGGCTTCACCGTCGGATGAAATAGAAACGTCATCTTCACCGTATCCCCGCGTTCTGGTGCGAGGGGCCGGAGACCTCAAGGTGATAAAGCCTCATCGTGTGGATTGACTCTCTGGAGTACTTGTAAAGATATCCGCTGCGATGATACATATTCCCAACTTCACACTGGAACAAGCTCCCCAGGATTCTCGATTTTAGCAATACGTGACTTGATGCTCACTTCCATGTGAAGCACTAAAGTGACCAGCGTCCATGTCTGCGTTCAGGTCATCATATCTCTTATTGGAGGCCTGCAATCTGAAGCAAGCTTGGTCCCAGCCACGCCAAGAAAAGTACAATGAACAATATCGAAAAGGCTTGGAGTTGTAAATGCTCCGCAGTTCCGCACTCTAGCCGCGCGGTTATGAGTAACCACTACATCCTTCGGCGATATTGGTAATCCGAACCAATACCACGGCAGATTATCTCCACAACACTCTGCGACTTGTGGGTGAATAGAGGCACGTTAGTCGTTCGATCCCCCTGATTACCAGGCTCTCGCTGTTCACGATGGCCGACAGGCTGCGGAGGCCAGGTGAGAGGCCCCCGACTCCCCACAACCCAGGCGGACTTGTGGTTACCGCATTAGGCAAATTTCGAACTGTTGATCTCAGGAGTCAGGAGTCCGGAGTTGAGGAAGAATCTCAAACGAGCATCTTATCCCAGTCAATAAGAAGGCAAGTCCTGTGTTTTGTATAAAGATGGCGTAGTGGCACTCTAGCTTTGAGCAGAACAACCTCACAAACTACCCATTCTCCATCAACTCTCCTGCACAATGTCTGCTCTCCAGCCCATCAAGCTCTACATGCACAGCGGTGCTGTTGGCGGCCCCAACCCATACAAGGTGCTCATCATCCTGCACTATCTCAACATTCCCTTTACAAAGGTGGCCACCGACGATCCCAAGGCGGAGTGGTTCGTCAAGAACATCAACCCCAATGGCCGCGTCCCGGCCATCGAGGACCCCAACACAGGTCTCACGTTGTGGGAGAGCGGTGCCATCATCGAGTACCTCGTCGACAAGTATGATCAGAAGGGCAAGATCAGCGTGAAGGAGGGCAAGGGAGTCTGGGAGGCAAAGCAGTACCTTCATTTCCAGATGTCCGGGCAGGTGAGTTGGTTCCTGGATGCTGTGCTTCAGCAGTCTAGCAGCGCCTGACAAGTGCAAAGGGCCCCTACTATGGTCAAGCCGTCTGGTTCCACAGATTCGGCGACCACATGCCCGACGGCAAGAAGCGCTACCTAGAGCAGATCGAGCGCGTAATGATGGTCCTCCACAACATCCTCGAGGGCAAGGAATATCTCGTTGACAACAGACTGTAACTTGACCCCCCAGTTCTCTTGACCTTGCCATGGTACTAACCGTCTCAGAACATATGCCGACCTCGCATTTGTGCCGTGGAACATGCCGGCGCAACAGTGGCCCGTCTTGTCGGACCCTCTTTGGAAGCCGTACCAGATTGAGGAGAAGTACCCCAACTTTGTGAGGTGGCACAACAAGCTGGCTGCGTTGGATGCTGTCAAGAAGGCGTACGAGCCGTGAGACGGGTGGCTCGATGAATTTCGAGTGCGGAGCATCGCACTTGAAACACTAGAATGTTGAGTAAAGAAGAATATTTCCATAAAATGCTATCAGACCCCAAAGGGTATGCCCGAAACGCCAGCCAGTGTAATGGTATCACAAATACAAACCGTCATGTCCCGTCCTCGTCGCTCAATTCCCAGCAGCCTGTGTCGTAGTGCGGGTCGCGCTCAGCGTCCTCTCAAACGTCTTTGAGCTGAACGTCCTGGACACAGCTGTTGGGCGTTGCTCGCTAGGCTCCATCTCGCCCTCCATGTCCTTTTCGCCCTCCTCGACCTGCTCGCCTACAGTCTTGCCCTTCTCCTTTTCGCCCGCGTCACCGAGACCGATAATGTCGATCCAGCGCCAAAAGTCGACAACGTGCGTGCCACTGCGGTCGAAGATGGCCTGGTCGTTCATGAGACCGTCTGCGACCTGCACTGAGCTCTCGTCCTTCTTGGCGGAGTCCAGCTTGTCAATGGTGGAGCCATCGACGAGGTCGCCTGCGTAGGTACGGGCGATGGGGATGTTGTTCACGCGCAGCAGCTGCAGCTGGGCGCGCAAGTTCAGCCGCAGGGCTCGCTCGGGCTGTTCTGCATCAAAAATCTTTTTGGTCAACCAGGGGAAAAGGATTCCAAAGTCAGACTGGCTCAGATGCGCCGAGTTGACCACGTAGAAAAAGTTGGGCTCTGCCTGCTTGATACCGCTGGGGCGCTCGTAAACGGTCGGCAGAACAGTCCTGGCCTTGGGCTCGGGAGACAGAATGCGTGCCTTGATGTGCAGGTGCTCGGTCCACTTGTAAAAGGACTCGGATTCAACAGCGAGGAGGCCAGTTCCCCCAACAGCCGATGCGAGATCGTCATACAGGGGCAGGGGCAGGTTGAACAGCACTTCTGAATTGGGCGCAAGGAGGGGCATGCACCACATATCCAGCAACATTGTGACGTTGCGCTCCGTGACCTGCTTGCGGATGGCCGAGTCCTTCTTGGGTGTAAAGAGGGGCTTCTCCATGCCTGAGACATCCTCATTGTCGGCATAGTATGTGCTCTTGAGCCACTGGGTCATGGTTGTGGCGCCGAAACTGTGGCCTGCAAAGATGATGCTGCCTGGCTCGTGCACCTTGAGTCGACCGACAAATTGCTGCAAGCTGGTGGTCGAAGTGTTGATGTTCCTGAACTCGGTGCCCTTATCCATGGCAAGGATCGCCTCGTGGACCAGACCGAGCTCCCAAAGTCGGATCCTCAGTTGCGCCTCGCGCATCTCGTAGACCTCTGGTGAGACGTCGTGCGAGATGCGGTTGTATTGAATCATCTTCTTGGTCTTTATCTTGGAAGCCTTGTTGTTTTCATCAGGAATGCGAATGAATGACGCGACTGCGCTGCCATCGCGATGCTCTGGGCAGATGACGACAAGGCCGTGAGACGCCAGTGACCCGGCAATGTACGAGTATGAGTTACGAGAGCCTCCCAGGCCGTGGGAAAAGATCATTGTCGGCCATCGAGCCGATTCTCCATCGGATGATCGGAGTTTCGAGTTCTTGTGCGCAGGAATTGTCGTGTAATTGAGGTGTCTTGGGAAGAACCTGTTCATTGCCTTTAGCTTCGATTGTACGACTCGATATCTCCACTGTCCAGGTCTACTTACGATAGAAACTCGGCCAATGTGTTTCCAACACCAACAAACCTCGTATATGCCGAGATGTGGTGTCTTTGCGGGTTTGGGAGCCAAGGAATACACTTCTCGTCCGACTCGTCCACCGCCGGGTAGAAGATTCGAAACAGCACAGTCGGGATGTCGGCAGCGTTCTCTGGCGCGGGACTCGGTGACGGCAAGTCGCTCACGGGGATCTCGACGTCCATTGTGCCTACTTTGAAGGGGCCCGTGTAGTCTGGGAACGCGGGCACCGGACTGAGCCGCGACAAATACGAGGCCATTTTGGCTGAAGGGGAGTAGGATGTCATTGTTGCGGTAGATGGCTAGCTAGACGGACACACACAGGGGAATATGGAGAGACGAAGATAGATAAATAAGTACACGTTCTAGAAGTGGATATCGACGAGGAATTGAGGACGCTTGCTGAATGGAATCGATGGCTCGGCGTGAAGAACACAGGGAGTGAAGAGAATGAATGGGAAGAATCACATGTGATGGGAACCAGTCGAGGGGGACGAAGAAGTTAAATTCGATCCGGGAAGGGATGGAATGGGTCCAGTCCCTGTCAATCCTTGCCAAGGTGTGGCTCAGCAAATCCATGTCGCCCAGTGACGCAATGAGAAGCCAACTTTTTTAGGGCCCGTAGTGGCCTGTGACATCTGTTCAGCACTCTCACCCCTGTTGGTTTGCCCTGCTCAGGGGACGAAGTAATTACCAGGCTTGCGTCAGCGATCTATCAATCAGCAAGCCTCAGTTTTGCAAACCTTCTTCCAGTCTGTCCATCCAGAAGCATGTATCGCTCTCTAAATAATACTACTATCTATCATCTACTAACAGGATCGCGGAACGACGTAATCGAACCTCGGCATCAGCGTCCTCGTGCCTTAGTGCCCAATTCAGTCATAGACCCGCCTCTACACGGCAAACCCGATCCCACTACGGTGGGCCGATGAAGAAGCTTCACGGGCACTGCGCCAGAAAATTCAACCTCCAAGGACCAAACCCCCGAAATCCGGCGCCAAAGTCTTCTTGTTCACAGTCACGATTCGGGTTTGGAAAACTGCAGACGCCGAAGCGGCGAAGTCTGGACTCCAGTTGTTCATCAATGCAAGAATCTCTGAACGGGAATCAGCAAGCTCCCACTTCTAGAGGTACTGCTTCCCACAGCACGTGAACAACATGAAGTGAGGCCAGTCTGATCAAGACGCATGGCTATCAGAAGACATATACTAGGTAGTAACATCAATTTCGTCGATCAATGTAGCCTCGCGCCCCAGGAGTACCATTGGGGCACAAAAGTAGACCAGCTTATTGCTCATTCTACTTACCCTGCCCCTCAATGTCTGAACTGAAGTCGACATTCACATGAGGCATGCACCATGTAATCTGCCATTTCTTCGCAGAAGATACCAAACTCATTTTTAGCCTATACTCCCATGATAATGGATGTTGGTGGCCACAATATTCCCTGTTGGCAGCCAACGCCTATATCAAAAGCAACATTGAACACAGGGAAGCGGGGCATCCCCTCATTTTCCAATCCGAGTCCTCACCTCCGACTGAGGACACTATGATACTGCCATCAATAGAACAACCACGCCCTTTTAAAGAAACAACCTCTTTATAGCATGCGAATTCAACATCCAAGTCTTTCTTCTCTGTAGATCCATCTCATAAAACAAAACCAGCTCAACATGTCCAAGCTCGCCCAAGTCCTCGCGGCTCTGCACAAGCCGTCTCAGCCCCTTATTCTACCAAACATCTACGACCTCCCCTCGCTTTATGCCATCCTCTCCCTCAATACATCCACCTCCCAGCCCGTCAAAGCCATCGCAACCGCGTCTTGGGGTATAGCTGCCACCCTAGGCATTGCCGACGAGGACCTGACCGCTGAGCAGAACATTGCTTTCATTGAGAGAATCGCTGCCACGGTCAAGGAAGCCGGTCTACCGCTCAGCGCTGATTTACAGGATGGCTATGGGGAACGCATAGGCGAGATAGTCACCAAGGCTGTACGTCTTGGTGTTCACGGCGGTAACATCGAGGATGCCCTGCCCGGCCGGGGCCGCGACCAAAGCATCGAGGGTGCCCTGTATCCCGTGGACGAGCAAGTCGAAAGATTGAAGACGGCGCTGAAGGCAGCGGCGGATGCAGGTTGCCCCGACTTTGTGCTCAACGCGCGGACAGACGTATTTCTACTAGAGGGGCTTTCCGACGATGTGAAGATGCGAGAGGCGGTGCGTCGAGGGAAAGCGTACCTCGCGGCTGGGGCCACGACCGTCTTCGTTTGGGGCGGCGCACGGGGCCTCCGGGATGAAGAAGTGAAGACGCTGGCTCGGGAGTTTGAGGGGCGACTGGCGGTGAAGCTTTCCATGGGACAGGAGGCTCTCAGCACGACGCAAGTGGCAGATTTGGGCGTCGCCAGGATCAGTGTTGGCCCGAGTCTGTACCGCGTTGCTATGCATGCTATCAAGAAGTCGGCCATGGATATCCTTCAAGGAGATAGACTGGTTTTGTGAAGACCACTCGAAGCGATGAATACGATACTTTCTTGACGCTGAAGTGAATCGAGCGGCAAACAGTTGGCCCTAGATATACGCGTTTATTGAGTTGTGGTCGCCCCCTGCCCAGGATGCATTGATACAAGTCTTCGGCGCAATGACTATTCTTCATCATCCAAGTTCCCTGCCAACGACAGAGACGCCTCTAGCCACCGAACTGCAGACCCATCCACACCTCAAGGCGACAGATTCTGCATCCTCACGCTGCTGTCACTGACACTGCCGGTCCCCTTCCCAACAGCCGTCTGGCCATCAGGCCACTGCACACCACGAGCCGAGTTAGCCTGCCTCAGCTGACGAAGGCGCTGCTGCTTGCGGCGGTAAATCAACAGGGCGGCAGCAGCAATCAAACCGAGGCCCCCGAGAACACCGACCACAATCCCAGCAATAGCGCCCCCTGATAGACCACCAGAGGACTTCTTGTTATCACTGTCGTTAGACTCTTCCGAGTCAGAGGACCCTTGGGAGTTGTCATCGTCGTCACCACTCGAAGACTCCTTGTCATCGTCATCATTTTCAACATCATCGTGGTAGTCCCAGTCATCACCAGCGCCATCCTCATTGTCAGGCTCGGTGGCATTGAAGCACGGGACTTTGATGTTGAAGTTGGCGGGCTCTACCCAGACAATGTCTGCGCAGGCGTAAAAGGTCTGGTTCCGGGGTGTGTCGAACTCGGAGATATATTTGACTTGGAGCGTGGCGAGATCGCCCTCGCTGACAGAGTCGGGAGCCTTGGGCCACGGAATGCAAGTATGGCCTGGATCGAGCTCCTTGAAAGCATCCTGACTGATAATCACGTCAAAGTCGTCGTTGGACAACGGATCTGTGTTGGCCAAGTCAGAGATCAAGTCAAGGACAGGGAGGACACTCCTACATACCGTCCTTGTAGGATATGCCCAGCTGAATCTTCCACGATTCGTCTTGTGCTACCAGGGCTACCTGGCCATTATCTACAACTTATCAGTGTTTGCTTCCGCAGAGGAACCGTGCTCACCTACCCAGTGGAAAGTCAGTACGGTTGCGAGGAGCGGCTCTCGAGCCACAAGGTGCGTGATTGTCGACGGCCGCATCCCACACGCGGTCCTCGGGCCACATGAAGGCTGCAGGGCCAAAGTCATCATACTCGGGATCCTCATCCTGGGCATAGGAAGAGGCAACCGAAAGGGCCAAGCCAGCGAGGAGCTTGGGAAAGATAGCCATGACGGTATTGAGCCAAGATGGATGGAGATGGCGAAACGCAAAAAGGGGTATATACGTAGTCAGGGTCAAAAAGGATGAACCAAGCGAGGGCATTCGGCTCCTTCATATAAACAGAGGAGGAGGGTTCGCCAAGATATTCAACTCCTCACTCTTCTACATCGACGCTTTGAGGCTTCGAAGCAGGCCGACGACCGGCGGAAGATTTCTTCTCCTTCGAGGGACCCGATGACAGTCCATGCCTACATGTGTACATGGCCAGCATTGCTCGCATGTGCTGCCACGAGGTCACAGCTGAGCACACCGGAATCGAGCTGAACGACAGAGAAGCGCTATCCCAAATAGAGACGCGGTACGAATAGGCTATTGACGCCCGGTGGTCTTCCTGCATTCAGGGGCTTGTGTTCTCGACTGAGGCATTATTATCAGATGATCAAGATAAGACCGGGATCTTGATCTAATCAGATGCATCAAAGAGTGCTGATTGGCTCACAAATATCAAGCAATACGGTGCCCCAGTCTTGGCTGCGCAATCTCGACTGACACCTTAAACCATAATCGTCTTGGCGAGTGGCCTGACTTGTAGCCAAGTCACATCCGAGCCGCGGAGAGAAAGCTTGCAAAGCTCGTGAACTTGGCCGAAAATTTTCACGACCCACGACTGAACCATGGCGATGGCTTTCTTGGCGGACGGCTCCCAGCGTGACGCCGTCAATGTTTTCTGAGGTTCGACATGTTTGTTGATGAATAGTGGCATCAAGGCATCTCCTGAAGCGGCGTCTTCAAGTTATTTGATGCTGTTCACGATCTGAGGTACCTACCAGAGTCCAGGCTGTAGTCTTCGGCAAGTTGCGTCTGAGTCCGGGTAATCTTCAAGACACACGCTTCCCAAGTTGACAGACCAGTTACACATATGCCTCGTTAGGTACACGCGAGAAACTGGCTCACGCAGGGGTCGACCTGGTCAGTCAAAGGTATCCGCATCTCACCCCATTCCCATCTTATCAATCAGTGTTGCTCTTTCAGCAGGCCCACCTCTTTCCTCCAAGCCTTGCCAACGAGAGGCCTAGGGGTATAAAGAGGCTCCGGTCATGCAGCACTTGTCAGTCTTTTGGTCTTCATTCTTACAACACAGTCAGTCGTTGAGCTGTCCCTTTGACTATTTCATTCGTTTGAGTACAGCACGGACACTCTTCCCACCATCAACATGCAGCTGACTTCGATTGCTGCCATCGGTGCCTTCGCTACCGCGGCGGCTGCCGTCAACCTTGAGCGCGGATTCACTTATCCTGCCAGTGTTCCGCATGTAGAGAAGCGCCAGACCAGTGGTCCCAAGTACGAGTGCCACTCCAACTGCGGTACGTTCTCCTCACCTCTTTTCGATGGCGGACCAGTCACTGATGACGTATTTCAGGTTATGCCCTCCAAGCTGTCGAGGACGGCGATGAGGTCTGCAACGACAAGGAGTGGAACACGCTGTATCAGGGTTGCCTCGACTGCGCGCTCGAGTTCGACATTTGGCGCTACTATGGCGGTGGCCTGACCCCAGCTGCCAAGGCATGTGGCCTCTCCACCACGCCTACGCCCGCTGACGGCGGCGATGTCGATGAACCAGCATCGACGACCACGGCTCAGTCTGCTACAGCTGTTCCTGTGTCAAGCACCACTTCTGAGGAGCAGGCCACAACCACTGTCATTGAGGAGGTTGTTACCATTACTGCCGTATCCTCTGAGCCCAGCCAGACGGGCGACTCCGCCCATGTCGACGACCATGTAACCGATGTCGACCACGGCCACTCTGAAACCCCTGCTTGGAGCACGACCCAACTCCCTGCCACCACTAGCCAGAACAATGGCGTAAGTTGCTCAAGCCCAGGTACCAAAGATAATGAACTGACCCAGGCAGACCACTCCTGAGCCCACCAACGTGCCCGGTGCCGCTGCCCAGTTCTGGCTCTCCAATGTCGTCGTTGGTGGTGCCGCCGTTGTCATCGCGGCCAACCTTCTGTAAAATGTATGGTGTCGAAGGAAGCATGAAGATCCAAGGATAGTGCGTGCAAGGGGGTACCCATGAGGTGTAGCCTTGGGCTTCCGTACGATAAATGGGTATCAATAATCAATCAAGCTTGAAATCGAGCACCAGTCATGTCGGCCACTCTCATTTCATACTCATGCCCCCAAACGCTCTGTCCAATTCCGCACCTTCGTCGGCCACAGCGGGCGCTCCGGAGACGGCTGCCTTCTGCTCGGCCGACTCACTGTCCATGAGGTCAGGCTGCTCGCCGGTCGCTTTTTCAGGCTCCAGTAACCGCGACTCGCTGTCGAGCCATCCAGGCGCAACGCGTCGCTTTTCCGCCAGCTCTCGTTCTCTGATCTTTTCCTCGAACTCTCGCAGTTCTCTTTCCGCATCTTCTTGCAGCTTGGACACATGGGTCTGGAGCGCGCGACACGACGCGATGATGTCGTCGGGGTGGGCTGCGTGGCCAGAACCGGAGACAATGTACTTGGGCTGTTGTGGTTGCGCTGTTTCATCTTTGGCATCAGACGCGACAGCTGGTATCCCGAGAGACGACGGAGGGATGTTCGAGGGCATCGTTTTGTAGTTGTAAGAGAGCGTCGTTGCTGTCGGGAGGGACACGAATGGGGACACTGTCAAGGGAACTTGCTCGAGGAGGTGATGGGGGCCTTTGGGCGTCAGTAGTGGTACAGAGTTTGTGAACAGGCACTTACGATTGTTGTACATTGTGACTACTGTCAAGGGGGGAGAGGCGACGCAGAATGTGCGATGTTGATGTTATGTGACAGAAGGCTGAGCCGCTGATGACGCGGGGGAGACGTTGAACCCTCGAGTCCACCGTGCATGCAGGTCCCGATAACCGATAACGATTATAGCCCCACCGTCTTCTCGTGAAGCTCGAAGCTTCAGTTCAGGTTGTTTTTGACTTCTCTCATAACACGTCATTTGCTCATCCGACGCTACCAGAATTACAATGCCGCCTACGACAATCCGATCGCCGCCCTCCGTGGCAGACTACACACCCCTGGAGGAGTTTCAATCGCAAACCCCCGCCTCGTTCACTGGTGGCAAGCCAGTGCTGTACCACCACCTCACGGGCGCAAAAGCCACCATCCCCAAGTCGCAAGCTGGTGTGCTTGCCATATTCCCGACGGACGCGCCGTCAAGACCTTCTCGCGAGTCGAATGGCGAACAAGCACCCGAAGAAGTGATTGAGCGTGAAGTTGACGTCTTTGTCCATTCTGAGTATGTTGTCTGCCATGTTAGTCAAGGCTCTACGGCTGCTAACCCCTAGCAGGAGCTTCACCAGTTTCAGCAAAGAAGCCGAGGCTGGCGTTTCGATCCCCTACCCCTCAATATCGATCCACGCCGTGAAGAATGAGGGCGGCCTGTCGGCGATATGGATGCAGCTAGAGTTCTCGGACGGAGGCGATTCGGATGAAGACTACAACTGCATCGACCTCACCATAACCCCACGCGACGCCACCCAGGAGGCTACAAAGGCATTATATGAGGCAATGTCTGCTTGCTCGGACCTACATCCTGACCCCAACGAAGGAGAGGACGAGGAAGAGGACTACAGTGACAGGATCGTCTTTGAGGGATCGCATGAGGCTCTGGAGGGATTTGAGGGTGTGCTGAGGGGCCAGAGCGATGGCGGTCTGCCTCCACCTATGCCTGGCAGCGGAGGCTGGATCACAGCGGACAATGTGAACGAGTATTTCGACGCGGACGGGACCTGGATCAAGGACGGCGACCAGCAAGACGACGCCGAGGAGGACGAGGAATTGGGCGATGGGGCTGGCAGGACGCGTGGACACGACGAGGTTGACAATGATGGCGTCAATGGGGGGCAAGACGAAGAAGCGAAGAGGGCCAGGACGGAGTAGAGGCCCGCTGTTCCCCAACTTGAATGATATCATGAGTTACTGATTAAAGGTATTTCTTCCTGAATATCTCCACGAAGCGCAACTATCCAAAAACGCCAAAGCTGATCCTCCCATACAGTCTAGAAGGAAAGAAGAGAGAGTGAGAGAAAAGAAATGATGTACCTCAATGAGCGAGTATCAACACAGAAAGAAAACATGCGTCTGCCAAGTACTGTCTTCCGTACATTGTCACATCCTCCATCGCCCTGCCTTGGCGCCGGCGTCCCGATCAGGCGACCCCTTGAGGAAGCCATCCTGGTCGTAGAGGCCAAGACTGTCGGCGCTCCCCCTGTTCGCGCGTCGCCTCTCCTCGGCGGCGATGGCCTCCACGCGGGAGGCCACGAGCTGGGGAGGCGCAAGGCCGCTTCGTCGATCTCTGCCGTCACGCAGCGCGTTCGTCGAAGCCGATAGGTCGAAGCGGACTCTCGGCCCTGTCGTCGTCGTCGTCGGCCCCCGGTTCTCCTTCTCGGCGGCGCTCATGTCTACCTGGATCTTGTCTGCTCGAATGGGAATGCCAGAGTGGCTCTGGCCCCGGCGGTGGCTGCCGTTCTTCCTCCTCGGGCTGGTCTGTCCGCCCATGTTGAGGTAGTTCCTCCTACCGTCCGACGCATTTTTGGTGTTGGGCCGATCGGGGGAAAAGCCCCCGCCTCTCAGACTGGTGATCGTGGGCGACCTGTCGATGCCGCCGCCGCAGGACGAAGCAATCGATGCGACGCTGTAGCTGCTGACGACGCTGTTCATCCTCCTCAGCTCGGAGATTGTGCTTCCCACAGACAGGTTGGCACCGAGGCCACTCATCGTAGCCCTGCGTCCGGGGATCGTGGTGAGCTGGTCATTCTCCTCGTCCAAGTTCTGGTCATAGTTCGAAGAGGAGACGCTGGCAATTGAGGCCCGTCTCGAGGGCGCGTACCTCTTCTTAGGTCGCGGGCTCAGGGGCGTGGGGACAATGGTCTCGTCATTCAACATGATCTTGGTCGGAGGAATGGGGAGCCCACGTCTAGGACGGGCGCTCTCATACAGGATAGACATCACCTCCCTCTCGTTCAGTGGCGAGGACGACAGGTCCAGGCTCTTCATCGTCCTGGTCGGTGTCGCCACCGTCGACGTGGACGATTTGCTCCTCGTATGGCCTTGTTTCGCCTTGGGTGTGGTTTGCTCGTCCTCGGAGGACGTATCGGCCACCGTCACGTCGGTGTACACTGACTCGCTGGCTATGCTGTTCTCACTGGGGACTCGTTGGGTGACAATCTTGGCAGCAATGTCCGGGTTGCGCGCCTTGGGGGGGCTCAGTACCAAATGAGGCTGCATCTTGATCGAGCCTCGTTTGGCCATTTTCGAGTTGGCATTAATGGTACGCAGTGGTGCCGGGATGGCACTCGCAGCGTCATTACCGCCTCCGCTGGTTCCTCTTGTCCTCCGTGGGCCAGCGACGCCATGCCGCAGTGATACCACGCCAGGGCCAGACTGGTGCACAAACGGGTCGTGCTGCTTCTCCTGAGGTGTGACGGCCTTCTTCGGCGTGGGCAGTGTCACCTCTTCCTCTGGCTCACCGACACTGTACAACGTTGACAGCGCACTGGAAATGTCGCTCTCGATACTGTCGCTCCTCTTCCTGGGACTCTCGGGTCGAGCAGCGACGGTGTTCTTCTGCTGGTCTTCCCATTCGCTCGCACGGGCCCTGGATGGACTGATGCGGCCCCCTGGCTGCTCCAGCTCCTCGATGGCATGTCGTATGAGACTGTTCGCAGCACTGCCGACGGTGCTGATGCTCGGGTTTCGGCTCTTGGTGGGTGTCTGCTGGATCGCGCTGCGCTTGCTGGGGCTGCCCCTGGTGGATGCCGACTTGCCACTGCGTGGAGTCCTGGTAGAGTTCTTCCCGGGAGACGACTTGGGGGTCTTGACTGGCGATTGAGACCCTCCTCTGAGCCTCTGTTCTGTCGACGCCAGAATCACTTTGAGATCGACATCGTTGACGGACGGTCCCCCCATGGCTCGCCCTCGATAATGGCTGACTGTCCGTGGTCTGCCCCTCTCCTCTTCGCCAAGCTCAGGGGCTGTTTGACTCCCTGGGATTGCCTGCGGTGTAGACCTCGTCTTCGGGACGTCGAGCACAGGCTGTTCAGCGCCGACCTCCAAGTCGTTCATGGAGTCCACGTTGGGAATCGTGGGTTTGGCGCCGACCAGGACCATCATGTTGGTCCAGCTGTCCCGCCAGCTCCTCCTGCTTGTCTTGGGCCCGTGCTCCTCGTCGCCCGTTGTCATCCATCCCTGCTTCGCCAGTGGCGGCAGAACAGGTGGTTTCCATGGCACAACTCGGCCCCCGTTCTCTCTCACGCCTTCTTGGAGGGGGATGGCTACCTCTCCCATGTTGTCTTGGTTCGCATGGAGGGTGAGCTCGCTTTCGGTCCGGAGGAATCGTCTCTTGGCCAAGACGGTAGAAGAGTTGCTCGGCCCGTCTGGTCGAGCGGCTACATCGGCCGCGTACACTCGATTAGTCACCGGAGCGCCGGACTTGCGGATCTGCCAGACGAGGAGATAGCCCAAGGCCGTGAAGCACAGGATGCCACCAACGAGGGCGATGGCGAGGATCCAGCCGAGGCCGATCCCAGAATGGCCCTGTTCCCGCGGCGAAAGCATGGTGTCAATACACTGCCGTTCTGGCTGTTATTACTGATTGTGATATTATAACAAAGCGTCCCGTTGGACATGAAGAGGGGGTTTGAAGAAAATATGGGCGCGATGATGATGGCAGAGCGAATGACTGTACTTACCGTAACGAATGACTGACTGACTGACCTGAAAGAAGATTCAGAGAAGACATGGGAAGGACGAGCGCAGAGTGCGCTTTTGTTACGCTGGCGAGATGGGTTGTGAGGCATCGTGGGGAGGTCTCACTTCAATATGGCATTGGAATGCCACCATACCCAGCAACGCATTCCATCCAGCAGGATCTTTCGATGAGGGCCCAGTACTTGGAAGACTGAACGTGCGACGAATTGAAAAGCTAGAAATAAGCTGGAAAACAATTGTCCCATAGCAACGGTGGGTGGATGAAGCTGATGCTGTTCTGGAGCGCCTGGTCGTCCCACTTACATGCACATATCAGTCCTAGCATCAGCCTCATCCGAATGGAAGATCATCAGTCATTGACAGTGAAGCATTCTGCCTATTCAAAAGAACTTAAAAGGTGTTTCCATCACGGCGGAGCACCCGATAGCGGAAAGAAAGAAGGAAAAAGGTGGAACAGTAAGAACATGGTTGGCCTAATATACGCATCTTCCCCGTGAAGAACTTCCGGAGCCAGTCCAGGTGGCCAAAAGACGAAATCCAAAAACACCCGCCAACAACGACAGGACCCAACCAAGGGCCACGCTCTGCGAGCTGCGCCCTCTCTATCGTGCAACTGGTCCATCTTAGAACTTGTGGTGGTGGCCGTGTCCGTGGGCATGGGCCGCACGAGGCTTGCGCTGGGCCTCGGCGGGCACCGGCTCAGCGACTGGCGCTGCAGGAACAGGGTCGACCTCAGCGGCAGCCGGAGCCGAAGCCTCGGGAGCCGCTCCTTGGATGGTCACGGTTGTGGTGGAGTCAACCATCTCGGTGACCCAAACGATTTCCTCCTCCCACAGGATCTTGGTGACCATGTTGCCAGAGGTGATGTACTGAGTGCTGTCGTAGACAGGCTCGGGTTCCACGGGAGCGATCTCGGGGGCAGCCGTGGTGGTAGGGATGACCTCGGAGGATGTGGGGGCGGTGGTTGTGGTGGTGGTGGTGACGGGCTCGGGCTCGGCAGCGGCCAGGACAACATCGTCACTGGCCGACGAGGGAGCCGAAGAGGGAGCCGGGGCCACGCTGACCGAGGTCTCCTTGAAAACCTGACCAGGCAGCGGCGAGGCGGGGTCCGCAGGGATCTCGCCCGGCTTGTAAGACTGAGACGGCACGGGAGACTGCTCCGTGTCGTCGGTCGTGCCATCCTCATAAGTGATCGGGACGTTGCCGGGAAGGGCGCTCAGGCTCTGGACGACCTTCTCCGACTGGAGGATAGAGGGCAGCTTGGGGAGCTCGCAGGACTTGGCCTTGGCCTCGGAGACGACGTCGAACAGAGGGCAGTCTTCGATGCGGCCACTGGGGTTGGTGCACGTGTCGACAGCATTCTGGAGGAAGTCGGGATCCCAGCCCATGATGAAATCGCCGTGGTAGCCGTACCCAGTGGGGTCACCGTTGGACATGACAAACATGCCGTTGCGGCCATCAAACGCCTGCGTAGCCCAGATGGTCTCGAACAGGAGACCAGGGACGCTCACGGGGTGGGAGTCTGGGCAGGTGCCGGTCATAACAAGGTCCGGGTAGGCAACGTGGGACTTGTGGTCGTCGCTCTGCGCATTCTTGCCGTCCCAGCACGAGGGGAACATAAGCTCGAGGCGGAGGCCATCCTTGCAGTTGGCGTCCATGTAGTCCTTGTCAGGCATGACGTGGCGGTACAGGGTGCCCTCGGGTGCCTTGTCGTAGTTCAGGCAGTTGAAGCCCAGAGCGCGCTGCTCCAGGTCCGTCTGCGTGGTCTGGCCGAGCGCCTCCCATTGAGACTTGGCAGGGTCAGAGTTGGGGTCACCGGCGGTGTAGGTGCGGCGCTTATTGGTGCCAGCGATCATGGAAAAGTCGGCTGGGAAGCCCTTGATATCCTGGCCGTTCAGAAGATAGTATGCGAGCATACCACCCACTTGCTCAACCATCTCAAGCTCGCCGGTATCACCATCCTTGAAGTACATGGTGGGAGTCCAGTACGCAGACTTGTCCTGTGTGACACGGCATGATGTGCAGTCGCCCGCGACAAGAGAGGCAGTGTCCGACACCTCACCGAAGGCTAGGGAGAGGCGTTAGCGGGTTGTCCGCAAGGACTTCAACGACAATCTCTATCGTTTGACCAGGGAAAGGGCAGCAACGTACCATTGGAGCCATGGACGGTGTGCAAGTGGCTGGAAATTTGGCCCGGGTTGACGATGGGGTCAAGACGAGCGAGAGTTACACGGCCGGGACACTCCATGCGCCAAAACGCCTGAGCAGTGCCCACGAGGCCGGCAGAGGCCGCGATCAAAGATTTGCTGAGCATTGCTGCGGTGAAACGAAGCTCAAGAATACACGAGTGAGTTCGGTATGTCAGTGCTGAAAGCTACTGCCGCTATGAGCGCTAAAAGGAGCGGGACGACGCAACCAGGCTGTCTGCGATAAGGGGAAGATTGTCAGCGGATTCGTTTTGAAGACAGGCAGAGATAGTCTGAAGGCTGTTGACGGTAAGCTGCGGATGTGAAGAGCCGGCTCTGTCGCTGCTCCAGAAAGACAATGGGACGGTTTATCAGACCAAGTCGAGCGAGCCACTCAGCCGCGTCTCTTATCAAAAGGAACATTTGCGATGACTGGATAGTGAGATGAAGGTGACGCAGCGAGATGATGTAGGCGTGTCCATGCCAGCCTCCTCAAGGCTCGCCAACCTCGGGGCCAAGATCACTTGTCATCCGCGATAGGCGGCGGCCTGCGCAAAAGCCGAGCATCATTGTTCCCAAAGGCTGGGGCTCAGGTCTCGCAGTGGATCTCGGCCCAGGCTGGTGCCCTTGTTCAAAGGCTTTGCCATGATTCGAGGTGCAACAGCGGGCTGTTGGCACGAGGGGATAAGAGTACATAGGAAGCGCAATCCGACTTACCAAGTAAACACTGTTGTAGCTCGAAAATTCGAAGCAAAGACCAAGCAGAAGATCAACCGACTTTGCAAACACCCATAAGTCGAAGCCGAAAGACCCTGTTTACAGACACAACGTGCCTTTATTTCAATGTCCCACTTGTTGATGGCGCAGCTCAGCCTTGTTGATAGCGCGCTGAGACCTGGAATTCCAGCGCGAGTTCGCGGTGCTCTTAGAACGAACGGATTTTGCTGATCTATTCTTGCTCGGCCCGTTGGGTTTTCTGACGCAATCCGAAGTCCTGAAAAGGTTCTCCGCAGATGTTCTCTGAGAGGTTGCAAGTCGAGCGGCGATACGAAGGGGTGGTTGATCTACCCGAGGAGATGCGACGATAAGTGGCCGGCCAACAGGCGCTGTCTGTGAAATACTGAACGGGTAGCCAAGGGCGCCGAATACTAGCGAAGGAAAGCGACTATTGAGTCAAAGGAGTGGTTTGAGTTGGTTGTTTGGTACAAGAGAGTGACGATGCTCCGGGGCAACCTGAAAGCTATGCGAGCGACAGTTGGAGTCCAGGGCAAAGAGAGCGAGAACAAAGTGACTGATGAAGCTTGGCACCTCAAGGGAGAAGAAGAGAGGAGGCAGGAGGAGAGGTTTCAAGATGGCGGGTGTCGTGGAAGCACATCAATTGGAATGGTAGAAACGCTCTGAGACCTCCCAGGGTGGAGTGTCACCGAGGGCGGCGGCAGCAAGCTACACCACTTGGCACTGGGACGTCAAACGCCCAGAGTTCCAATGGGGATCGCCTATTGCCTCAGCATTGCCAGGCCATCATCTCCAATGAGGACTGTGACTCCATTGATCGTCCTCTCAGTGAATTCGAATGGGCACTTCCTTGTCTAGCGTGCGTTGACCCCGGCTTGGCTCGAGCCAAGATGATGATTTCGTCGTGTGTATCCATGGAGCTGGAGCCAGTAATAATAGTCGATGCCATTTGGTGTTGGGCCTGTTGGCGCGGTGCAAAGCTGGGGTCCAGTGCTGTCACTGCTGTGAAGGCCGGAAAGGGGGGATCTTCCACCGCGATGCAGGGTTGTTGAGGCAGATGTGTGGACACTGCAGGACGCAGGTCTCGGCAGGGGCTGCCAGCATTCATCGCATCACAGACGCCAGGCCCAGCGCACGTGAGAAATGGTATTCTCGAAGGTCCGCCATGCAGACACTGCAGAACGCCACTGGAATTCGTACTCGTAGCGGTGCATTGCGTGCAAACACCATCTCTCCGTGACTGGAGCTGGGCCAACACTCCCAGAGGGCTGATACCGAACAGCCGACGACGGCGCCTACTGTGACGAATGGTATACGTACGTAGTCCATGCCCTTCATCTTGGCGAGGTACTTGGGCAGTCTACTGTCTGGCGACTCCGACCCCCTGGCGATCCCTGGACAGTCGACGTCGTCGTGCCATGACGTCGCCCCAATTTCCAATGTGGGCTGGTGATATCTCGACAGGGCTAGTCCAAAATACCGATCTACAACTCATCGTGGAGGCACAAGTGCCGGTTCGCGATTTTGGGCATCTGCCGGATTCTTGCTTGCTTTGCTGCGTCCAAAGGCGAAAGAATTCAAAAGACAAGGTCGTGGCATGAGCATGTACAGGAGAGGGAAATTAGCCGCCCGAAATTGCCCCTGCGTCAAGAATCTAGGGACTGGGACCTCAGTACCCCTCCAGGCTCCTGGGCAAGACCCCTGCTCCAGTCCGGTGGTCCTCACCCGCAGCGCTCCCACCACCCGAAATGCTGGTGGCAGCTCACTGAGCGCTACGCATTTAATAATAACGGATCGCCTGAAAGCTGACTATCGTTTCGCAGTTGAGACGTTGACAGCGTTTCAACAAGGCGTTGGTGAGCTAATGCAGATACTCTAATGCGTGGATACTACGTACGCACTTGCAATAGCGGCACAACACATCCCAAGCGACTGGAGCCGCCGTCGTGCCTATCCCAATCAATGACAATCTCACGTAGCGCAACGGTCACAAAGCCCAACAGCCTCCAACAAGTTCACCGCCTGAGCTCCCAAAGCACACGCGATCGATCGTCCAGAAGGACCAGAACCTCCCGTCGTGGCATGCTGACCCGAGCAACTCTGGTCTGCGCCCAGAATCTCTGACGACTGGTGGTTTCAGGGCGTTGTACTTGGTAGCGCACCACGATACGGATAGGTGTGGCGAAGTCTTGGGACATCTCACAATGGCAATGGCGGGCCGAGACGGCAATGGATCCCTTGTTTCTCGAAGCTGGTACAGTGGTGCCTGACTATCCTGTCCGCTAGGCGCGAAGGAGCCGGCTCGTCGGCAGATCCTCTAACACCACTTCAGGGGCACCGCAAAGACGCAGCCAGATTGGTCGATCGTCGGCACCACTGCGCCGGTCGATTGTGCAAAGCCCATTTGATTATTTTGTTGTTACGCCGTTAATATTTAGGTACAGGGTAATCAATATGATTATCGGACTGAGTTTCGCATCGTGTATCACTGTTATTGCAAGCTGTCGACTGCCAGGCGGTATTGGTGTTCTCCATGTCAGCAATGATGTCGTTTACAGCAAACCAAGTCGAAAACGACAGATATTCCGCCCTCAGGATATATATAAAAAAACAATGAGATTAGTTTTCCTAACCATTTCCTCAACTAATTGTATTAAGAGCACGAATCAGTTTGAAAAGCTTTGGGCTTTTGACAATATGAATCACATCCTAGGGTAGGTCAGCTAGACCTCGTTTCAAAATATCAAAGGCACTGGCCAACGCAGCCACAAGCATAGGAGCAAATGAAACTCGGTAATCGCGATTATGAATCTTCTGAACATGCAGTGTTTATATAACTTGAATCAGCCTTTCTTAATCTGGCCCAGGGCCTCGGGAAACAGAGTGAACTGCATCACGTGCTCATTAGTCTTGTATGTGACCGCTCGTCCAGCCACCACAGCCACACCCCACGGACCCTTGCGGACGAAAGCGCCACGACATCGCAATCGTCAGCTCCGAGCGACCGCCTAGGTAACTGACTACGCCATGCCCCGACTTAGCCTCAGCAACGTCATGTTACGTGCCCAGGCAGGAACAGCTCTCACACTCATTTAGCGATGGACGATCTTTCCGGGCTTGACTGGTCATCCCAGTCTAACGGCGGCGGTCCCCCCAAAAAGCCGCCCATGAATCCAATGTCTTACGCCTCCTTCTCGACACTCCAGCCGACACCATCACCACAAGGGTCCGGTCGCAGCACGCCCCAGACGCAGGGAAGCTTCGGCACCGCGACGAAGCCGCCGCCCGCAAAACCGGCGCAGGACAGCTTCAGCAACCTGATGAAGTTTGGCCCTGCCAAATCGAACCAGAACCTGTCGCTCGCCGAACGACAAGCGCAACTCGAGGCCGAGAAGAGGAAGAAGCTGGAGGAACAGAAGAAGCTACAAGAGGCGCAGTTTGGGAATGGACAGTTCTGGGACAGTCTCGGATCCAGGGGCGCGACACCGAGCCCTGCGTTGCGGTCACCACCATCTTCATCGATCGGCAAAGCGAACGAAGACGACGACCTCTTTGCGGCTTTCAACAAGGACACCAAGGTGGACAATGCCAGCCACTTCCCGCCGCCCGAATCTCAAAGGTCGACACCGGCACAAGCGGCGCCCTTGGACCTGAGCAACCCTAGTGCTTGGGGATCGCAGCCCGCGAACGGGGGCTCGCTGGCTGTGGAGGACGATGACCCATTCGAACTGAACGCCATGAAACAAGGGCCACCCGCACCCACCCAGAGTCAGCAATTGAACGACAATGATGATTTCCTGGGCGATTTGGCAAGACCGGTGGAGGAGATTCGAAAGCAACAGGCAGCGTCGCAGCCTCGCCCTCAGCCCGGCAAGCCTATCGACGGCGATTCAAGCTCATCAGAGGATGAACTGGCACCACCAGTGCGGCAGCGCCCGGAGCGAAGACCAACTCCACGCCAAAACGAGCCTCAAGGGGACGAGTTCGACTCGGCCGTCGCCCAGTTGGTGGATTATGGGTTTGCCCCAGACGACGCGCGTCGTGGGTTGACCGAGAGTGGCGCCGGGCTCAACGTCCAAGCAGCGGCAAACTGGCTTCTCGACGAAGCGCACCGCAAATCAAATGCCAAGGCCAAGGGGCGAAGCCCTTCAGCAGGCCCAGGCAACCCTCGCCAACCTGAGCGGAGAACCAACAGCAGGTCACCGGCGGCGGCTGGAGAAGGGGATGCCGATTTCGCAAAGACTGCCGCGGCCATGGGCAACACTCTTTTCAAAACAGCGGGATCGCTGTGGAAGACCAGCCAGAAGAAGGTGCAGCAGGCAATGAACGATTTTCAACAGGACGGTAGTGGCGGCGATCCCAACCAGCCCAAGTGGATGAGGGATGCCCAGCAAGCTCAGAGACAAGACGCAGTCAGAGCCTCTGCGAACGCGACAGACGAAGCCATGGCCTTGGAATCGGGGGGTCGACCTCAGCCAGCAAGAAGCCGCAGTCGGCCAGCCTCCGAGCGCCAGCCAAGCGCCAATGGGCAGAGCCAGGCCCCCAGGCAGCCATCATCGAGTCGTGTCAGTCCTGTGCCTAGGTGGCAGCAGCAATCAGCACCACCTGTGAGCTTTGACGCAAAGGCAAAGTTGAAGCGCCTTGAAGCAGACGATGATCTGTCTACCTACCGCAGCCCCAGTCGCAGGCCACGTCCGCAGCCTGCGCCAGCTGCCAAGCAGGCCCAGCCCGAGCCGGACCTTCTGTTCGGCGAGAACGCACAGCAACCCAGGCAGCCCATACCTCACAGGCCAGCACAGCAGTCTGCGCCACCAGCAGCTCAGCGAGCACCGCCAAAATCCGCGTCCCCTGCACCGGCGAGGCCAACACGCCAAATACCACCCATCTCACCGGACGCTTTGCAGAAGTCAACACGATCCAGGATAGAGGGTACGGCGCACTTCAAAAGAGGCGACTTTGCGGCGGCTCATGCATCGTACTCATCGGCGCTGAACGCTGTCCCGTCGACACATCCACTTGCCATCTTGCTGTTGGCCAACCGTGCGCTGACTGCGCTCAAGACTGGCGAGCCGAAACAAGCAGTTGAGGATGCCGAGCAAGCCATTAAGCTGATCGGCCCGGGGGCTGGTCAAGGGGAGACAGTCAGCGTCCAGACCGAGTCTGGGGCAGCGGAGACCCGGGACATGCGAGACCTGTACGGGAAGTCCCTGAGCCGCAAGGCGGAAGCACTGGAGCAGATGGAAAGGTGGAACGACGCCCTGGCAGTGTGGCGCGTAACCGTCGAGGCAGGGCTAGGCGGCGCCAACGCCCTCAAGGGCCGCCAGCGATGTCAAGCAGCCATCGCGCCAAAGCCGAAACCTGTCGCCAAGCCACGACCTACACCGTCTGCCGTTGCGGGTCTCGCGCCCGCAAAGAGCTCAGAAGCCGTCATCAAGATGCGCGAGGCAAACGAGGCGGCCGCCAGGGAGGACGACGAGAAGTTTGCCCTGTCCGAGGCCGTCGACGCCAAGATCTCCAGCTGGCGTGACGGCAAGAGGGACAACCTGCGCGCGCTGCTAGGTAGCTTAGACAATGTGCTGTGGGAGGGCAGCGGCTGGAAGAAGGTGGGCATGCATGAGCTGGTGATGGCGAACAAGGTCAAGATTGCCTACATGAAGGCGATCGCCAAGACCCACCCGGACAAGGTTTGTGATTCCCCTTGACGTGTTGGACACAGCTAACCTGGACAAGCTGCCCCAAGACGCCAGTACCGAGATTCGCCTGATTGCAAGTCTGGTCTTTAGCACCCTTAACGAGAGCTGGGACAAGTTCAAAGCCGAGAACGGACTGTGAAGAATAAGGCAATGATGGATGATGATGAAGACATTTACTCAGGCATAGAGCGATTCGTAGAGCACGATGGAGAATTCCACTTTTGGGCTGGCACACCCAGATAACCAAGGCCACTTTGTAATCACGCTTGCTTCTCACATGTATGTAAATCCGTAACGCCTGACCTTGTTTGTACACGGCCTGTATCATAACCCAAGCATCTTGAGCACGCTGTCACGCACTTTCCGCTCGTACTCGTCCCGGTGGTCGCGCCACATCTTGGCCGCCTCTACGTTGGCGGGGCTCTCGTCGTTGGGCTCGGCGAGCATGCTCATGACGCTGATGAGGATCTTCTCGACGGACTGGATAGGCGACCAGCGCTCGGCGGCGAGCTCGTAGTGATTCGGGTCGTCGCCGGGCGGGTGGAGGATGGAGATGCACACGAGGCCACTGGGGTACACTGCGTTCTCCTGTTAGCCACGTATGCACACGTACGTCGCCTGCGGGCGGGCGCGCGCGAGAGGACACACCATTCGGATGCCATAGGTCCACCAGGAACTTCATGGAAGGCGGCGCGAGCGGATAGTCCTTGGGGAACTTGAGCTCGGCGGGGAAGACACCGCCCTCAAAGGGCGTGTCCTCGGGACCCTGAATAAGGCATTCCCAGTGAAGGATGTCGTCCTCGGAGACGGGGCCGGCGGTGATGCCTTCTGGTGGGTTGTTTGTGAGCGCGCGGTACTCCTGCAGGAGGCGGCGCTGTGCGGTTGATTGCGCCATGCTGCGGTGGAATAGGTGTCGTGATTGGGATTGTTGAGGGACAATGGATGATGGTGGTGGTGGTGATGGTGGTTGCCAATTTTACCCCACCCATGGCACGACTTATTAGGTACTTAGGTACCTTACATACGAGTACTGAACGCACCAAAAAGGGCGAAAGCTGTTGCTAACTTGAAGGCTAACACACCCACGGATGTATTTGTCAGCTGGACTCATTCTCCTGAGCTTGCGAACATCACTGGTCGTTATCTTTTCTTCAAGAAAGCACGGAAAGCCCCTGACAGCCTGGAACTATTCGGGGGTGTGAGGTACACCTAAGAGGTGAAGGATATAGCAAGGAGGCATAAATACTTAGAGTTATATCGGATATACGCGAACAGCAGCAATAAACAAAAAGACTACACTAATTATGTTTCCACATGCTAAGAAGTGAGCCTGAATGGCTTTCTAAAAGAAAAAACGAACTAAAAAATCGACGTGGGCCTGATTCGAACAGACGCTCCCGAAGGAACAAGATTTCTAGTCTTGCGCATTAGACCACTCTGCCACCACGCCCCTACTTGGGATGCCAATTATGGCTGCTATCAAAAATTATTAGCCCTAGCTTACGACGGCATAGGCTCTCGATTTAGCTGCATGTGCGTATCATATGGTCCGCTCTGGCGTTTGGCGGTGATTCACGAACACAGAACGTGGGAATTGCTCATAGATATATGCTTTACGTGGAGACAAGTCCTTTTCACACAGACGGATCATGGCAGCTTCATAGGCGAGGCGGAGAAAGGAAGAGATCTCACTACAATGGTCAAAACCACACAGGAGCTAGAGTCATGTAGCATGCTCTTACGGTAGCTAAACATCTATTACGGAGTGTAAACGGCAAGGAATTGTGCAACGTCATGGGGGATCTAGTCCCGGTTGCTGGGCGTTAATTCGGGGACAACAACAGGAGTTCGACTGGCACCGAAAGGCATTCGTGATCGTCAACTTTAAATATGCAGCCAAAATAGTAGGACAGCTCCTAAGTATTGGCTTCCCCATTTGACCAAGTATTGAGGCACACCCTGCCGCTACAGTACATGTACCATGCATGTAGCCAACAAGACAGAGCAGACTACCTTCACGTCGAACATGGTGATAGCATGATATGTGTTCTAGTGGGAGAAAATTGCCTTGACTTTGTTAGTGCGCATAACCGAAACCTTTTTTGTTCCTCTTGCTTGGTCACGTTATTTCGCTCAAAATTGCTTTAGCGTTTCTCCCCCTGAGGTCATGGCAGGCAAAGGTCGACTAGACTTTGGGAGTCAAGGACAAGGGCAGTGCTCTTGGGGCAACAACATACAACGCTGTCAACACGGAGATAGTTACAGAGTAGAAAAAATCTTGAATATTCAAAGCTCTGGCTCTGGTCTTCCAACCGCCTATATGTGCGCCAAAGTCAAGTTCCAAGTGTACCGGGGATCCTATTCCCTATCCACCTCTTCACCCAATGCCTGCCGGATTGATGGGTTGCAAAGACCTCCAGCAATGGTTGTACTTGTAGCTTGTACTGCGTCTTTAATTGATGGCCCCTCCGCTAAGTTTATTCCAAAAACCCCCCACTCCAGCTCAATGTGGCCATCTGATGCTGTGCCCCCTCTATCTTGACTCCAAACTCCATCCGCGCTGCCCTACAAACCGCCCTTTGCCTTCAAGTCCTCGTGCGCTCGCTTCTGCTTGTCCCAGGCCTTCTTCAACTGCTTCTGCTGACTCTTCGGTACGTCACTGCCGTCCTTCATCTTGGTCGGCAGACCCTGCTCGTCCCAGGCACCATACCTCTCATCAGCCTTGAACAATTCCTCGGGGGGCACCTTGGCCTTCTCGCGGGCTTCCTGCTGCTGCTTCTCCAGAGCAAGACGGGCTTCCTCCTTCTTCTTGGCCTTCTCGGCCGCTTGGGCAGCCTTCTCCTCACGAGCGGCGATGAGCTCGGCAGCAGGTATGAATTTGATTAGGGATGGCTGGTTGTCCGGGCGATCGTCAAGATACACGCCGAGGTTCGTGAGGTCCTGGTCACGAATGCGGTCCGTAAGTGCCAGAAGAGACTTTTTGGTGTCTGCTGTTTGCGAGGACACCACGCGACGAAGCTCGTCACGGATACGGGACGCCGATCGGAGATAGGGCAGCGCTAGCTTCTCAAGATCGCGCGACCCTGCGTCGACCAACGCCTCGAACTCGGCAAGCGGATCGCTCGAGAGGAGCCCAGCAATGCCCTCGCTGCCTGTCACGGACAACGCCTCGACATCGGCCCTGATGCGGGTCAAGGCCTCAGAGTAGGGAGCGATCGCCGATTTGGGGTCAATATCAGCTGACAGCTGGGACGCCCAGCCAATTCCATTGTACGGTGGCTCAGCACGGGCGTCGAGGCCAAAGATCCCGACAATCTTGGTGATCCATCGCGCAATAGCCTCGACCTCTGCCAGGTTCACGTCCTTGTTGTCCTTGATGTAGATGTTCGTAGCGGTGACCAACTTGAGGATTATCAGCATGGCCTTGGGGGTATCGAAAGAGTTCAAGAGCGCCGCGTGGAGGTCAGTCTTGGCCTGTTCTAGCTCAGCAAGGAGGCCCTCTTTGGGCTTCTCCCCGTCCAGCGACAAGGCCTTGATGCCCCCTGCGGCATCGGCCTCTGCCAACCAAGACTTGGTGTTGACAAAGAAATTCTAGGACTGTCAGTATCAACCATGGCATGGTGGCTTGCTCCAACTCACATTCACTGTGGTCTCCCAGTTGTCTGCTTGCAACCGCATGTCGGGTGAAATCTCCACTCCGTCATTCCATTTGCCCATTAAAAAGACAATGCGCATGCTGCGTGCTGTGTACGATGTCTGCAGCGCGTCCTGAATCGTCTGAAAGTTCTTGAGGGACTTGGACATCTTGGAGCCAGAGATGGACAAGTGGCCCATGTGCAAAAAGTAGTTGACCCAAGTGTGCTCACCCTTGCTGTGGTCGCAGAAGTACGCCTCACTCTGGGCCAGCTCGTTGTCGTGGTGCGGGAATGCCAGATCAATGCCGCCAGAGTGAATGTCCATCTTGGAGCCGAGGACATCCGAGGCCATGACGGAGCACTCAATGTGCCATCCGGGACGACCATCGCCCCACGGGCTGGGCCAGTATGGCTCGCCAGCTTTCGACTTCTTCCACAGCGCAAAGTCGCCCGCGCCCCTTTTCACGCCCAGATTCTTTGACAGGGAGCCCTCGCCTTCAGCTTGCAGCGACTCGTCATTCCTGACATCAGGGCGCAATCGTGCATATGTGTTACCACCCTTCTCGAATGCGCCAATGTCGAAGTACACGGAACCCTCTACCTCGTACGCAAACCCTTTGGAGACAATCTTCTCCACAAAATCGACAATCTGGGGAACGTATTCTGTGACACGGGTGATGACATTTGGACGCAACACATTGAGCGCGTCCATATCCTCGTGGAAGAGGTCCTCCATGCTGCGCGTAAGATCCGTAAACATAGTCTGGTCTGCTGTATCGATTGTCTCCTTGTATAACGAGTCCAGATAGGGAAGCAGGATCTCGTCCGTGCCAGGAAAGATCTGCTTGTTCTTCATGGCCACCGAGGCAGCGTCCATGTTGCCAATGTGCATCTTCACCTTGGCCTCGTCATCGCCCGGTTTCCCGTCGCCGGAGAGAGCTGCGCCGGCCAGCACCTTGCCATAGCCACCATCTCGCCTCTCATTGTAGTTCGACTCTGTGAGCTCCTCGCCCTCCTTGACGAGCAGTGGCAGATTGCTCTTGGCGTACGCTTGGAAAGCAGCGAGAGCCAGCCTCTGGAGCTCCTCCGGGGAGTACTGCTTCTTCTTCTCCAACTCGAGCAACCGTTGCCGTCTCGCCTTGATGATGATCTTGTCGTCAATGTCTGTGATGTTCATGACAAAGTTGACATCGTAGTTAAAGTAGTGCATGAGGATGCGCCTGATGATGTCGGTGGACACATAGTTGCGCGCGTGGCCCAGATGGCTCTTGTCGTAGACGGTCGGTCCGCAAGCATACCAGGAGACCTTTCCCTTTTCAATCGGTTCGAAGGGGACGGGGTTCCCAGGCTGGAGGGAGTTGACGAGCTTGAGGGGCTCCGTGGCCATTGTAGACGGTAGTGTAGCGTGGCCTCGGGAAGCAAAGGGAGCGGCGGTTCGGGAGAGAGGAAAGGCTCGAGGGCGCGCCACGGAGCAGACAGACTTGACAGAGAACAAAGGACGAAGAGAAGAGTTATACGATCGAAGAAGAGAAGGAGAAAGGAAGGGAGAGACGCGAAAGGGAGGGGCCATGCAGGTGGAGGTTGCGATGCAATCCGATTGAGTCACTGCTATTGAGCTGAGGAAGAAGCAGCGCCAGGGCATTGAGCTAAGTTCCTTTTTAGGCGGAGGGCAGGCGGCAGGCCTGCAATGGCAGGCGCCCCTCACTAACGCGATTCGGCTGTCAGTGGGGCATTGTGCATGTTGGACTCCGAGTCGACTCGACTTTTTCTCGTACGTACAGCAACAGACTCACGACAAGCCATTGGGCACGTCCGACGCGCACCGCACATCGAGATGGCTAGCAGTTCACCTTTTTTGAACCCGAGCGCTCGCTCCCGACCGGGAGACCTCGCCATCGTCCTGCTCGCGCGCGACAGCTATCAGCCGATCACCCTCGAGCAGTCGACAGGCGCAGTGGACGGATATGTCGAGGGGAAAGTCCTGAACACGCGTTTCGGCTCATTTCCGCACTCGACATTCCTGGATGTGCCCTGGGGTTCCCAAATCCGAGCGTCGCATGTTGACACAGGCTCGAGGGGCCGCAAGCGCAAGCTGGAGGCGAGCGGCGAGGACACCTCGACACCAGGGGCAGATGATGAGGCCAAAGACTCGGAGGCTGGAAGCCAACTCACGCGAAAAGCTGCGAGCGCACCAAGCGGCTTTGTACACATCCTCAAACCATCACCCGAGCTGTGGACAAGCGCCTTACCACACCGAACGCAAGTCGTCTATACGCCCGACTACAGCTACATCTTATCGAGGATACGAGCGCGACCCGGTACGAGGATCATCGAGGCAGGTGCGGGCAGTGGGAGTTTCACCCACGCCTCGGTGCGAGCTGTGTACAATGGGCTACCACAAAAGCCGGAGGACAAGAAAGGAAAAGTCTTCAGCTTTGAGTTCAACGAAGACCGGTACCACAAAATGCAGGACGAGATTGTCGAGCACAAGCTAGCCGACATGGTGCATTTGACGCATCGCGATGTCTACGGAGAGGGGTTCCTGGTCGAGGGCAAGTCGCCCGAGGCCACTGCCATCTTTCTAGATCTTCCTGCGCCCTGGAAAGCTCTGAAGCATATCTCGAGACGGCGGCCGCAAACAGACGGAGAGACGCCAAAGCCCGATGACGGCAACTGGATATCACCCTTGGATCCGAAAAAGAGTGTGCACATTTGTACTTTCTCGCCCTGTATCGAGCAGGTTATGCGGACGGTGACGGAGCTGCGGAGGCTGGGCTGGGTTGACGTGGACATGGTCGAAGTGGCCCACAAGCGAATCAACGTTCTCCGCGAAAAGGTTGGGCTGAACCTGCCGAACAAGAAAGGCTGCAACCTGACGCCAGCCAATGTCACAGAGTCCATTGACAGGCTCAAGGAAATCAACGAGAAGACAAAGGATTTCAACAACGCCCAGAAAGAGAAGGACGGCGACGCCATGGCGGTAGATCCCAAGGACAGCGGCAAGGCGAATCGGCAAGGGAACGGCAAGGAGGAAGAGGATGAAAAGCCGTGGGCGCAGGGTAGGGTCGTCCACCGCCCTGAGGGGGAGCTGAAGACACATACATCGTACCTGGTGTTTGCCGTCCTGCCTCGCGAGTGGAGCGAAGAGGACGAGGCCGCCGCCTCAGCCAGGTGGCCCTGTGGAAAGGAGACCAAGACGATAGGCTCTGTCGACAAGGCTGCACGGAAGCAGGCCAAGCGGGAAATGCATCAGATGTACGAGATGGAGAAGGGGCGAAAGAGGCAGAAACGGTCGGCGGGAGAGAAGCAGGCGATTGGCGAAGATACACAGACTTCGACGTAAATAGTACCCGTAGAAGCTGTATGATACCCAATTTGATGGTCTGGACGCTGGTATGTAATCGGGTGCCCGTGGCCATGGGGTTGGCGCTCCATACAATCCTTCTGTGAAATTCTCAAAAAGGCCAATAATGTAGGTCCCTGGGCAATCAATGGCAAAGAAGTGAAGGGCAAAAGAGAGTAAATTCAATCCAAACTGTGGCGCTGCTAAAGTGAGGTACATCTTGATGAGAAATCTTGATATAGGGTAGGTAAAACATTGAAGACCAAACTGGAAAATCTTTGATCCTTTTGATCGCGACGCAGAGCTCCAACCACACCTCATCCCGCCGCGACAAATTTCCCGTGAGAGCTCACCAGATATCAACCGCGCGGCCGAGATCACCTGCACCATGACGTCCACAATTGGCATCCCGATCAAGCTGCTGAACGAGGCCGAGGTAGGTCGACGCGGACATTGCGCATGGAGAATCCAGCTGACCACGGACAAACAGGGCCATATCGTGACCCTCGAGATCACCTCCGGCACAACCTACCGCGGCAAGCTCCTCGAAGGTACGTCGCGCACAGGGCCACAGAGAATAAGCTAGGACGAAGAACTAACCCGCGTCACAGCCGAGGACAACATGAACGTCCAGCTCAAGGACATCACCGTCACCGCCCGCGACGGCCGTGTCTCGCATCTCGACCAGGTCTACATCCGCGGCTCGCACGTCCGCTTCTTCATCGTCCCCGACATGCTCCGCAACGCACCCATGTTCCGCAGCCGCAACGTCAGGGGGAGAGGTGTCGGTCTCGCGAGGGGGCGCGCGACAGTCAGCAGGGCGCGCGCCGGCGGCCGGGGGCGGTAGAACAATGCATCATCATCGTCACCGGAATGGGGTACGAGGGACATTTGCGTTCGGCGTTTGGGATGTGTGTATGTTTTTTGGTCCTTATCTGTTCAGAATATGGCTGGCCTGCTATGCCAGAGTGACACCTCAGGAAACCCAAGGGGTGGTGGGTGCGTGACAAGACTTTTGCGACTAGGAAATGCACAAAGAAAGGGCAGCATGTGTTGATGCTGGCTACATGTCTACAATTGATGTACACTTTGTTGGTATATGTACAGAGCGTTTCACTTCAGGCGCCCCAGCGCGTCCTCGGCTTGCTCGACGAGTTTCCTCGCCTTCTCCAGCGTCGCCGCCTGGCGGGCGTCCTCGGCACTCGACTTGGTCCCGTCGAGCACCTCGCCCACGCTCCCCTCCGCGCCTCGCACAGCCTTGCGGCCTTCTTCCCGGACCTCGCCTTCCCAAAAGCCGCGCGCGGTCTCCCACTTCTTCTGCATGCGCCCAAGGCCGTACACAATGCCCAGCGCGGCAACCGCCCCGGCTTCGTAGAGCGAGGATGCAAAGCTTGACACGTAGAGCAGCGCGGCGAGTGATGTGGCGACAGACGATGTCCCGAGTGATTGCATGACCAGCTTCTGAGCCAAAGCCTGCAGAGCCGGGATGGTCTCGTTCTGGAGGTACCTCCTGGTGAAGGCAATGTGACCCGGCCACTTTGGCAACGCTGGTGTGATCTCAGCCACCTCGCCAGACCCGAGTTTGGTGGTGACGAGTTCCTTGTCTGTATCCTTGGAGCTTGCCGGCTGTGTGTAGGAGGGCTGGCTGCTGTGTGCGCCCGCAATGCGACCCGTCAGGTATACAAGATCCTGCTCAGCGGTGGGGAGAAACCTGGAGCTCAACATCTCGTTGGTGAGCATGGCCACGTCGTCCACCCTCCAGAAGAGTTTCCACCAACCGAGTTTGCGCCATCGCCTCCCGGTGAATGCGCGGTCGAGCTCCTCCTGCAGCTCTGTGTGCGCGCTCTGCGCCCACTGTGCCACGGCCCCCTTCATCTCGGCGGCTTCGGGCGACACAATGCCACCTGACCTGCCCCCCAGGAACATCAATAGCTCCTGTCCCTCAATCTCTGCCTTGGTGTACTGAAGATGAGATGCGAGTGTCTGGCGGACGATGGGTTTGGTAGCCTCTTCCGTGGTGGCAAGACCCTCCTTCAGCCATTTGACGAGAGTGGGCATACCACTGGCGTACCATTGTCTCTCGTACTCGATGCCATGTTGCGGACCGCGCCGGAAGAGGGAGACGGCCTTCTCCGCCCTGGCTACATCTATGACCTGGTAGCCATCGCCCTTGATCTTGTCGGAAAGACCCTCAAAGTCTGTAGCTTTCTGAATAAAGCCCTGATCCTCGCGCGGAATCGATGATAAGCTGACAGCGCCCGGGAGCCCACTGCCGACAAGCAGGGTCTTGTGGACAGGCGCGCTTATAGGGGCGACATGATGTTCGCCGACGGAGACCGCCAGTTGCGGGCTTAGGATGGCCTCTGCTGTGGCTGGTTTGTCGTGCTGGAACAGATCCGCCGCGGTGCTGCTGGCTAGGAGCAGCTCGAGGTTGAGTCCATTGAATGCAGGTGAGGAGATGACAAGCTCAGGTGTCTGGGTGGCTTGTGAGAATTCGACTTGCGTCTCGCCAGCGTAATGTGGTTGTATGCGGACAATGAGCGGCGCAATCGGGTCGTGGCTGTCGAGCTGCCTCTCCCATTCCTGCTCATCGACCAGAGGATCGGCTATAAGAACGCGCAGGAGCTTCTTTGCGACGGAGCCGGCACTGCCGCCCTGGCCACTTTCCAGGCCTAGTATGGCGACGCGGACAGCTTCTTGGCCCGCTTGTTGGCGCAGGTTCTGCAGCACGAGAGCTAGGCGCGGGTTGTCGATTGTCTCAAAGAGGTGAGCATTGAGCTGCGGTAGGATCTCAAGGAGCTCGGCGCGCGGATCTTGCGATGCAGCAGACGTCGTATACAGTCGTCGCGAAGCGAAGGGCACAGGCCGGGGAGCGTTCGGCGGATGGGCTGTCGCGAGGGAGCATCGCAGGCAGGACGAAGGGTTGACGGCTCGATTTTTGCTGGCTGCCCGGCGCCACTGCTTGGCCTGCGACAGGAGCTGTCGTTTCGCCGACATGGGACAGGCTTCTGGGCTGTTGCGGTGCAGCTATTGAAGCGCACTTGGAGGGTGGATGTTTTGGTGGTTGAAGCTGCAGCTCATGCATGGCCAGGATCAGATCCTCGCAGCGCGGAAAAAGCCGCTGCCTGTCACTGACGGACGCGGAATGCCGCGCGCACATCACAATATCAATCTTGCTTTCACTCCTGTTTCTTACCTACCTACAAGTATTCACGACGAGGTTGAAGTACAAAGTACGTTGCAGCCTCGCAGCGCCCAACTTCTGCTACTAATATGTTCCTGATTCTTGCCCTGGCCAATTGTGGTCCGCGCGTTAGAAGCAGAGCTTGAATGCCTCGTCTCTTGCTGGACCTGGACACTGCGCTTACGACAGACGACATGGCGCCCACAGCCAGCACGTACCGAATGGTCTTCGAGAAGAAGCTGGCAAGCGTGCAGGAGGGCATCTGAATGCAGGCGATACGGATCTGCTGCTCCATGCATCCGTCGCATGCAGAGAACATTATGATCAGTTGTCTGTCTTCTGAACCTGGATGGCATCCCGGCTCTTGGACTGCCTCCAGGAATTGCAACACGTACAAAACCGATCCAGTGGCCTAGAACTGTGGCTCAAGCCTACTGTGCAATGTCCAAACTTGAAGAATCCCGCAGTACACCACTGCCCTTTCCAGCTTGGACGCCATCATAACAAATGGTGTGCATACAGTACAGTATGCTGGGACTCGCAGGCCCTTCCGTTCATGTTCAACGTTCACATGCAGTCGAAGCGCCTCTGAAACGCGAAGCATTCCTTATACAGACGGCAAGATCCACCAATTCTCATCTACCACGCGAGGATCGCATCTTTGCGGGTTCATCAGCGCACGTCGGACAGCTCGCACATGCCAAGACGTCCGAGTACCGACCCCGGGTCCCACCACGGCCGGGAGCGACATTCGAGAACTCGGCCGGCCCTCTCTCCTGTTGACAATGGACCAATGGACGAGATGAATTGCCATGTTTGCTATCGTTACCGAGGATCTTTTGGGCTGAAATTGGTGGCATGTTCTCCTGTGGAAGAAAAGCCATTTCTGCACCCTGGAACACGATGAATCATGACTCTGCTCCCAAGCGCTGGAGGGCGGCATGGCGTTGTCGTGGAGAGCTGAGTGGCTGCGGCATCCCAGGACGGGGCAAGATTCGCAAGAATACGTAGTAGGAGCATGGGGTTCGCTTAACTATTTCAAGCTTATTTGGGCGGCATGCTCAAGGTACTATAATACCACGTTGCGCCCCCAGACCTGGTCTCGATCACGGGCATGTTCTTTTAGGAACACATCGTTCATACAATTCCAATACCATGAGTGACCCTTCGTCAACAGCGGGCAGCCGTACGTCCATGATCCATCCAATGGCCACTTATTACACGTACAAGTACAGTACACTGACCAAAAGACGCAGGCCCCATTGACGGCTACATCGACCCAAACTTCCCCAACCCCAACGGCGAGTGGGACACGCCCATCATCATCTACGGCTACACGCCCGCCTTCAGCCTCTCCCTCTTCGCCGTCATCTGGTTCTTCCTCTTCCTCATCGTGCACGCGGCCCAGGTCGGCATCTATCGCTGCTGGTGGTTCGTCACCTTCCCCATTGGCCTCGTCTTCGAGGTGGTCGGCTACATTGCTCGCAGCCTGAGCGCCAAGAAGGACCCGTACCATCTGCTGTACTTTATCCTCAACTACTTCTTCATCGTCACGGCGCCCGTCTTCCTCGCTGCTGGCATCTACACCATCCTGTCCGCGCTGATCCCACGGCTTGGACGCCAGTACTCGTTTGTGCCTCCTAAGGTGATCCTCTGGTTCTTCATCGCCAGCGATGTGGTGGCGACAATCACCCAGGTCGCGGGGGCCGCCTTGATTGGTGTCGCGCAGTCGAACCGCGAGGATCCCACGACGGCCAACAACATTCTGCTGGGTGGGCTGGCCTACCAGGTCTTTAGCATGGGTCTCTACGTTATCCTGACCATGTCGTTCCTGTTCCGGGCGCGGAGCGTCATCACCCGGCGAGGATTGACTGTCTTCTCCATTGTCTTCGCCATCGCGACGGTCCTCATCTACCTCAGGACGTGTTTCCGACTGGCTGAGACGGCGCAAGGTCTTGGTGGCCACTTGTACTCCAACGAGACCTACTTTGCTTGCTTGGAGTTTGCACCCGTGGCCCTGGCGGTGCTGCTGTATGCTATCTGGTTTCCGGGTCGGTGCGTCGGATCCAAGGTGCGTGTTACCAAGGAGGAACAGGACATGGAGAGGACAAGTGTGGCGTTTTGAGAGAATCCTGCTATTTTCTTGTACCTGGTCTTCATTGGCAAGCCGTCACAAGAGGACTGTAGGTTAATAGTCCCCGAGATACCCAGAGCGATATATGATATCTGCCATTTATCGATGGCCCATTGCACCATAAGCCTCGTGACACGAAACACCCCCCCGATTACAGCCTCTCAAACACAGGCATGGTATCCAGCGGCGTGTCCACAGTCACCGTCTTGCCACCCTCATACTCCGTCCCGTCGGCCCCCTTCCACTTGAGACCCTCGCCAGGCAGGTACACTTCCCTCTTCTTCTGCTGCGGGGCCAGCACAGGGGCGACGAGGTACTTGGGCCCGTACATGTACTGATCCTCCAGCTTCCAGCACTTGTCATCCTGGGGAAAGTCGTAGAAGCAGGGTCGCATGAGCGGGTCCCCCTTTTCATGCGCGTCCTTCATCAGCGCACGCGTGTAGTCGCGCATCGCCTCGCGGATGCGCATGTACTTTTCGCAGATTGTGTACACCTCCTCGCCGTAGGACCAGACCTCGTTGGGCCCACCCGAGAGGCAGAAGCTGCCGCCCGTCGTCCCGTGACGGGGCTGCTTCGGCTCGCGATCACCGTGGAGGCGCATCACGGGGCAATACGCACCCCACTGGAACCAGCGGACGAGCAGCTCCCGGAACGCGGGCTCGTCGGGGTCGCCGCCGTGGAAGCCGCCAATGTCGGTGGTGAACCAAGCGAACCCGGCTAGACCCATGTTCAGCCCGGCGGACAGCTGGTTGCGGAAGCTGCCCCAGCTCGAGGCAATGTCGCCCGACCAGACCAAAGCGCCGTACTTTTGAGCGCCGGCCCAGGCGCACCGCACCAGACTGACAATCTCCTCCTGACCGGCCTCCTTCATGCCTTCATAGAAACCCTTGGTGTAGTCCGAAGGGAACACGTTGCCGACGCTCAGGTTGGGCCCAGCGTGGTACCGGTAAATGTCAAAGTCGTACACGGTGTACTCGGGCTCTGCCTCATCGAGCCAGAATACCTTGATGCCCTTGTCGTGGTAGTTGCGCTTGGCCGCCTCCCAGACAAACTTCCTCGCGTCCGGGTTCGTGGCGTCGTAGTGGATTGCGTAGCCACGACCCTCCATGGCGGCCCGGATACCGCGGTCTTGACGGATTAGCAGGCCGCGGCGCAGCATCTCGTCGTAATTCTCCGACGTCTTCTCCACGGTCGGCCAGATGGAGACCATGAGCTCAATGTTCATGTCCTTGAGTTCCTTGACCATGGCATCTACAGAGAGTTCTCTGTCAGAAAACTAGTACCCGAGGGAGAGAGACGAGGACCAGGCTTACCAGGATCCGGCCAGAAGGTAGGGTCGAATTTCCAATCCCCCTGGTTGGGCCAGTGGAAGTAGTCGCACACAATCAAGTCGATGGGCAGGTTACGGCGCTTGTATTCGCGAGCGACCTCGAGAAGCTCCTCTTGCGTCTGGTATCGTAGCTTGCACTGCCAGAACCCAAGGCCGTACTCGGGCATCTTAGGAACGCGGCCTGTCACTCCGGTGTATGCGCGTACAATCTCACCCGGGGTATCACCAGCCGTCACCCAATAATCGAGCATGTCAGTCGAGTATGCTTCAAAGGTTGTCGTGAGCGTGCTAAAAACAGCACGGCCGACACCGGGGTTATTCCACAGGAAGCCGTACCCCAAGCTCGATAAGGCAAAGGGTACTGTGGCCTGGGAGTTGCGCTGCGCCAGCTCGACATCGGCGCCCTTGAGGTTCATGAACGGCTGCTGGTACTGACCCATACCGTAGATCCGCTCCGACGGATCCTGGGACTCGAAGCGCATAGTGAGGTGGTAGTCCGGCGAGCCGAGCCTGGGCTTCCACTCACGGGCCTGGATCCGTAGCGAGCTGCACTTGGGGTCGAGGATATCGAGTCTGTGCCGAGCGAACTCTTCGAGGAGGACCTTGCCCGTCTCGGCGTTGCTCACCACAATCTTCCCGCGCCGGGAGATGTCGGCGCGTATCTTACCGTTGGTGATGCTGGCGGTATTCCCCTTGATCTCGACGACAGGTTTGTTGCCGGCCGTCTTCTCTGTCAGCGCCCACTCACGCTCTGGGAGCGAGGCGAGACAGGACGCCCGGATGCGAAGGGAGTTGGCACCCCATGCTTCGATGTAGAGGATCTCGGAGTCGAAGCGGAAGGAGAGGCGGCCGTCCTCGTTTGCAAACGCAGGGTCAGGGCGCGTGCCGTATTCAGAGTTGCCGTCCTTGTCCTTGGTCATGGTGTCAATATGTGATGAGGTGTCGATGAAGAGCTCAACCCCCACGAGAGGACGCGAGGGGCAAGGGACAATAAATCATGGCAACACGCCGGCATCGCCTCGCCAATACTCCGTGGATAGTAGAGGTCAACATTCTTGTCTGACGTATGGGTACCTGACTTTGTCCATCGTGGAGGTGTGTGGTCCAATCGTAGTTGGTCCATTTAGGCAGAATGCGGATTACAGTCGCTTCGCCCATGCAAAGCCGCATCCTAACGCGCAGGCTGGTGATTCGGGCGTTTGGCAATCATTCTCACAGCTCGTGCCCCTCCTCCCCGCCTTCTGATCCCCTCAATCGTGGAGTTCCATGTACAATCCCACTGTAACTACGTTGGATAGGATGGTGAGGAGGAGTCTCCGGACGGCGACTTATCAGCCCGAACAGGCAGCCACCTTAGCCCAATGAGGCTATTTTCCGCAATGTGAGTTCCGCATTTCGACATGCGATCATCCAGACTGCTGTCAAGAAAACTTTGGCGCCGTAGTTGAAGGCGAAAGGTGTCTCGATGTGCTGGTGTTGATGTGAATGGAGCGGATCGTCCTTGAAGAGCGCGAAGCAGGCTGTTGATTCGAATTTATGGTTGGACGTGATGAGCCGAAGTACTTGGGTCGCGAGGCCACAGAGGTGGTTACAAGAGGACATGACCCAAAAGGGAAAGGCGTGGAGACTCGTGTCTTTCTCGTGCTCGCGGATCTCGAGGCCACATGCACACTTCAACAATTTACACGACACAAGTTACACGGCTTAAACCTATCATGCTCGCCAATACACATGGGGGCTGCGCATGCAATCTTCGTGTATACCTAAGTGAGTCAGTCTCGTCGAGTGACAAGCATTACCACGGTGCGCGTGATGCAGGCTGGTGCGAAACACATGCAGCAATAGATCTTGCGAAACTCGCTGTGTACCTGAGGAAAGCCTGATGTGTGCCACCACATTTTCTCGCTGATACGAGGGCAAGGGGGTGTCTTTTTTCGAAGCCCTTGCACTTCGCGAGTGCTCCTGATCGATCAAGTGCAATTCTACAGCATTACAATATACGACGCCGCAAGCTGGTCGAGGAAGACCGGCGTGGTTCAGAGTGGGTCAGCTAAATCAACACAAATTCCCAATGGCAGTATATAACATGTCCTGTGGAAACAAATTCCGAAAGTTACAATATAGTAGGTAGCCAAATATAACCTTTGGTGCTTACATCGGTCCCGAGAACACTCAGCACACAAGGTACGGGAAAGCCAACCTTCGTTGTGCCATCATGACGGAGAATTGATAAACAAAACAAAACGCACCAATAAATGAGAGTTTGCACTCTCTTCGCCATAGTATACAAGCCATTCTGAGGCCACCATATATGCCTCCCAGGTGCCAAACGCCTGGAGGTCTAATTCCCTAGCCCAGAGTCTCAGACGCAATTTTGTGGGGATGCCAGGAGCACCCTGATATGAATCCAACCCTTCCTTGATCTTTCGATCCTCTCCTATATTCACATCAGTCAGTTTACTTACCCATATCTACCCGAAATGCCTCCAATACCACCTTCGGGCCGTCCGCGGGTAATCGTCTATTACCAAACCCATCACTCGCCATCCAATGGCGCACCTATATCTGTGTTACCCCTCGTCACCCAACCAAACATCGACCTCACCCACCTCATCCTCGCGGCCATCCACATCAATGAGGATCCGCACAAGCTCACACTCAATGACCATGCGCCTTCCCATCCCCGGTTCCAGACGCTATGGGCCGAGATGCGCGTGCTGCAGGCATCGGGCGTCAAGGTGATGGGTATGCTTGGCGGCGCGGCAAAGGGGAGCTTTACGCGTCTCGATGGTTCACAGGACCAGTTTGAGCGCTACTACGCGCCTCTGCATGCCCTTATCAAGGAACGGCACTTGGACGGGATGGATCTCGACGTTGAAGAGGAGATGTCACTCAATGGCATCATCCGCCTCATCGACCGCCTCCGCGCCGACTTTGGATCCAGCTTCATCATCACGCTGGCACCCGTCGCGACAGCCCTCGTAGACTTCACCAAGAACATCAGTGGCTTCAACTACGAGGAGCTCGAGGTCATGCGAGGCAAGGACATTGCGTGGTACAATACCCAGTGGTACTGTGGGTGGGGCGATTTCAGCAATCCTATCCTGTTTGAGTGGATGGTCTTCAAGGGCTGGCCGGTCGACAAGCTCGTCATCGGCTTGGTCACAAGCCCTGCGAACGGTTCTGGTTTCATCTCGATGGATCTCGTGGGACAGTCACTCACATTGCTGACCGCGCGATACGGCGGATTTGGAGGTGTAATGGGCTGGGAGTATTTTAATAGCTTACCAGGCGGCGAAGGTCGGCCCTGGGAATGGGCGCAGGCCATGACGCAGTTGACGAGGAAACATTTTACCGGAACAGCGAAAAAGGAGGTCGTGGAGATCGACGGGTCATGGCATGCCCACGTACCCACGGACTTTGAGTATTACTCAGATGATAGCGATGCTGATAGCTGACCCGAGTCTATTCGGATTTACATAAGCGAAAATAGAGACCAGCGTTATACATTGGGATTTTTATCAATGTGTTAGCCCAAAGAGCCTCTGTGACACTTTGAAGTCTACAGTCACTGCCTGGCCGCACGCGAAATCTGTTGTCACCAAAAGGGCCTATGCTAGGAGATGGGAAATTGCAACTCAATTTAGCCCCAAGTCGAATGTGTTAGACAAAAATTCTCAATTCTATCCTTAGTAAAGAAGGTAAGATGTGGGCAAGGTGACGGTGGTTGTCAACCTGCAGTCTGCTCAGACGCTGACGCCAACGACGTGGGCACTCGGAAATCCCCAGATTTCGTTTCGCGCACTTCAACTTAGCATCACCACCACCCAACCGGCCATGTTTCGCCCACGCCTCTTGCGGCCTTGGCGACAACCCAGACGTCCCTGTCAATCTCACGCGCGATTCACCTCCACCCAAGGCAAGTCTGCCTCGTCGCGCATTGACCGCGTCACGGCCCGTCTACCGCGTCCGTTGCAAAAGTACACCACGGGCCTGCGCAACGCGCCCGTCTCCCATGTGGTTTCCTTCCTCATCCTCCATGAACTCACAGCCATACTGCCGCTCTTTGCCCTCTTTGGCGTTTTTCACTACACCGATTGGGTGCCCGTCACGTGGATGACGGAGCATTTCGGAGGCTACGTGCAAAGTGGCATTGGTCGCTTCGAGAGATATTTTGCGCGGAAGGGGTGGTTTGGTTTCAGTCGCGAGGATCTCGAAGGCGCGTCCGGCCAGGGAGACAAGGAGAGCCAGACCCAGGAAGCGATGGACCGGTTCGAAAGCGGCGAGCTCAAGTACAAGATCCTCGTGGAGATTGCGCTTGCGTACGCTATCACCAAGGCCCTGTTGCCCATACGCATCGTTGCGAGCGTCTCCGCCACGCCTTGGTTCGCTAGAATACTTGTCAAGTCACGGGCACTCATCTCACGCAAGTCTTAATGGACGTGGCATCATTCTTTTTGCATTCCTCAGAGTTCCGACCAATCTAGTGTCCGATATTTGTGACCTGCAAGACTGTTTCGGAAAGCTACGGATACGAGACGCTTAGGCCTTCTCGTAGATCCAGTTGAACTGGGAAGCCTGGTAGCTGACGGTCTCGCCCTCCTTGAACCAGAGAGCAATCTCCTTCTTGGCGTTCTCGACGGAGTCGGAGCCGTGGCAGACGTTGCGGCCGACATCGATGGCGAAGTCACCACGGATGGTGCCGGGGGCGGAGGCGAGGGGGTTGGTGGCGCCGAGGAGAGCTTTGTTGGGTCAGCGAAATAGTCTCTTTCATCGAGATCAAGGGAAACGTACTGCGGCCAGTCTTGACGGCATCACGGCCCTCCCAGACCATGGCGCAGATGGGGCCAGAGTTCATGTACTCAATGAGGCCAGCGAAGAAGGGCTTGCCAGCGAGGTCCTCGTCTGCAGAAAGTCTTAGCATCGTCTCAGTCGTCGAGAGGGGCGGGGGCCCACGTACAGTGCTTCTCGAGGTGCTCCTTGCCGGGGGTGGTGAGCTTGATGGCGACAAGCTTGAAGCCACGGTTCTCGAAGCGAGACAGGATGGGGCCGATCAGGCCACGCTGGACGCCATCGGGCTTGATAGCAATGAAGCTTCCGTGCTGTTAGCTGACATGGAACGACCGGAGCCAGCGAGCCATTGGCTGGGGATTCTTACGTCTGCTCGGTGGAAGACATTGTGGATGGAGAGGAGTCTGGGGTGACTTGGGGTATTGAGGTAGGAATTGGTGATGTGAATGTCGAGACGGGACTCTGTGACTTGGGTTGGGAAGAGGAGGAAGCAATATGAACGGCGAGGACGAGGAAAAAGAGGCAAAAAAGTAGTGGGGTCCTGTCCAGAGCGAGCCAGCGCAGACGGGCAGGAGGAGCGGGGTCCTCTTTCTTTGCAGACCTCAAGGTCGGCGCGTGGTGGGGTTCCGACATGGTGATTTGACGCTTCGCACAGTGGTCTGCCGAAGTAGCTGCAGTATTGAGCTGGAGCTCGAGTCTTCAACTTTAGAGCACAGGCTGGAGCTCTGGCGCCAATCGAGCAAAGGGTGCGCGCGTGAGCAGAAGTTATGAGTCTGATCTGAAGGTACACAAGACCAACTCAGAAGGCTAGCCTAATGCCAATGGGCTAGGTCACGACGTTGCGTTGTCAATTAGCATGTGCGAAGAATCGAATAGACGCCTACAGTGCGAGATGCAATGCAGAATGCTCTGGAGCCACCAGAGGTCAAAATCGCAGACCGCACATTCAGGGTCCATGTTGCAAAGCAGTTTATGCAGCAACCGAGATGACAGCCTTTCTGACCGCTTCACGGCTCGAACGCAGTGTTTCGAGTAAGGCATGCCTAGGGGCTCTCTCGCATCGTGCGATATAGCCTCTTCAGAATTGGGAAAATATTGCTAGAACACATTGGAATGGTGAAGGAGCGTAGCGAGTTCTGCTCATGGAAGCTCTTGAAATCGAAGCTCACGGTAAAGTATCGCGCTAGCCCTAATTGGGAACACCCACGACGTCGTACCTCACATGTGTCCCTCTCCAGCTCCATCCCTTGAACCCCGTACCTTACTTGTACACTTCCCAAGGCCGGTCCATGGTCAGTCGTAGCAGTCATGAGGCATACCACCAGGGTTTCCTGCAAATGGACGGCAGTCTTTGCCCTGCTGAGCTCGCTGTTGTTGCTTGTCACGCCTGCTGGTACGTTCTTGGCCTCAAGTCTAATCGACGCCCTCGCCAACTAACATCTGCAGTGGCCGTCAAAGAACATGACTTCAAAAAGTGCCACCAATCTGGCTTCTGTCAGCGGAATCGAGCATACGCCGACATCGCGGCGGCCCAATCGTCGACGTGGGCATCCCCATACAACATCATTCACGACTCCGTCTCGTTCGACAACGGCCAGCTAAAGGCTACAATTCTCAAGACAATCAACCCAAACGGAGACACCGAGCGTTTCCCTCTCACCATTTCCTTCCACAAGTCTGGCACTGCGCGGGTCGCGGTGGACGAAGAGAAGAGGCAGAACAAGGACATTACGTTGCGACATGACAGCCAGGCGCGCAAGGAGCGATACAATGAGGCCGGGAGCTGGGTTCTCGTAGGAGGGGTAGAGCTCGACCCCGAGGCGAAGCTCTCACACCAAGATGAGCAGCAGGTCAACATCAACTACGGCCCTGGTTCCAAATACGAAGCTGTCGTGAGACTGTCGCCTTTCGAGGTTGACTTTCGGCGAGACGGCGCGTCTCAAGTGAAATTCAACGACCGTGGCCTGTTCAACATGGAGCACTGGAGGCCAAAGGTCGACAACCCCGAGCCCAAGGAGGGTGAAGACGATCAGAGCACCTGGTGGGACGAGAAGTTTGGTGGCAACACCGACTCTAAGCCCCGTGGGCCGGAGAGTGTCGCACTCGACATTTCGTTTCCTGGATACGAGCACGTCTACGGTATTCCCGAGCATACAGGGTCTCTCTCGTTGAAGCAGACGCGAGGAGGCGAGGGCAACCACGAGGACCCGTACCGCCTTTTCAATTCGGATGTCTTCGAGTACGTCTTAGACAGCCCGATGACTCTATATGGCGCTATCCCATTCATGCAAGCTCACCGCAAGGGCTCCACTGTGGGCGTGTTCTGGCTGAACGCAGCCGAGACGTGGATTGATATCATCAAGAGCAAGGACAGCACCAATCCCTTGAGCCTGGGAAAGGGCAAGACTTCGACACATACTCATTGGATGTCCGAGTCAGGCATTCTCGACGTATTCGTGTTCCTTGGCCCAACGCCGCGAGACTTGACAACGCAATACGGCGAGCTGACGGGTTACACTGCGATGCCACAAGAGTTTGCCGTGGCCTACCATCAGTGCCGCTGGAATTACATCTCCGATGACGATGTCAAGGACGTTGATCGCAGGTTTGACAAGTTCAAAATCCCTTACGATGTCATCTGGCTTGATCTGGAGTACACCGACGACCGAAAGTACTTCACCTGGCAACCTGACATGTTTGCCGATCCGATCAGCATGGGAGAGCAGCTCGCTTCTCACGGGCGTAACCTAGTCGTGCTCATTGACCCCCACATCAAGAAGGTTGACGGCTGGGCCCCTTCCAAGGAGCTGATTGCTCAGAAGCTTGCGGTCAATAACAAGGACAACGAGCTGTATGAGGGTTGGTGCTGGCCTGGAGCCTCCAACTGGATCGACTGTTTCAACCCCAAGGCAATCGAGTGGTGGAAGACCCTGTTCCAGTACAGCTCTTTCAAAGGCACCATGGAAAACACCTTTATCTGGAACGATATGAATGAGCCTTCCGTCTTCAATGGACCGGAGGCCAGCATGCCCCGCGACAACATGCACTTTGGTGGCTGGGAGCACCGCGACATTCACAACCTCAATGGCTTGACCTTCCACAATGCTACTTTCCAGGGCATGCTGTCGCGCAAAAAGGGTGAACTGCGTCGCCCGTTTATTCTGACGCGCTCCTTCTACTCTGGAAGCCAGAGGCTTGGCGCCATGTGGACTGGTGATAACCAGGCCGAGTGGGGTCACCTCGAGGCTTCTCTTCCCATGGTGCTCAACCAGGGTATTGCCGGATTCCCCTTTGCTGGCGCTGACGTTGGCGGATTCTTTGGGAACCCGGAGAAGGACCTGCTTACGCGCTGGTACCAGACTGGCATTTTCTACCCCTTTTTCCGAGCCCACACTCACATTGACTCGCGCCGTCGTGAGCCGTACTTGCTCGGGGAGCCTTACACTGAGATCGTCACCCAAGCGATCCGCCTCCGATATGCCCTGTTGCCTGCTTGGTACACCGCATTCTACCAGGCGAATGTCGATGGCAGCCCCATTGTGCGACCCATGTTCTGGACACACCCGGATGAGGAGGCTGGCTTTGCCATTGACGACCAGCTTTTCGTCGGCTCTACGGGTCTGCTTGCCAAACCCATTGTCCAGCAAGGCAAAGAATCCACGGATATCTGGATCCCGGATGACGAAGTGTACTACGATTACTTCTCGTATGAAGTCAAGAAGACACAGAAGGGCAAGCACCTGACCGTTGCCGCGCCCTTGGATTCGATCCCACTCCTGATGCGTGGCGGACACGTTATTCCTCGCCGCGACATCCCCCGCCGCTCAGCTGCCATGATGCGCTTCGACGACTACACACTGGTCGCGACGGTGTCCAAGGCGGGCGCCGCCGAGGGTGAGCTGTACGTGGATGACGGTGACAGTTTCGACTACGAGCATGGGCAGTACATTCACCGCACATTCGCCCTGCAGGACGGCGTGTTCACATCGACCGATGCCGAAGGTCGTGACACCAAAGCTATCAAGGCTGGCACCTGGCTGCAACAGATGGAGAACGTCAAGGTCGACAAGATTGTCATTGTGGGCGCGCCTGCGTCTTGGGACACTGCGGAGGCTCTGGTGCAATCTGAGGGGGAGTCGTGGACCACGTCTATGCAGTATTACAAGGCGGACAATGGTCGAGCGGCGTTTGTGACCATTGGGCGTGTGGGTGCACGCATCGATCACGACTTTACGGTCAAGCCGAACCTTTGAGAGATAGATGGATACTTACTATAGATGGCATAGCTTGGCGAATTCAATTTGATGTATACCACGCCTCACATGCTGGTATGAGCAAGGTAAAATATTTTCCCGACGCGTCGAGTCCTTCCGTTACTACCCAGCTCAATGTTTCTCGAGTCAACGATTGCCGTCGCTCCGTCCAGACGTGAATGGGCGATCTACGAGCAGTTCAAGGCTTGTGCGTGCGGCTGTGACGCCAAGAATAGACACGGAATGTGCCGGACGGCTGCCGCGTATCCGCTTCGAAGTTCGACGCATGGCGTTTGCCCGCTTGTCGATGCTAATTAGTATAATAGTTAATAATAATTAATATTATTAATACTACGGAGCCTCAAGTAAAATCGGATTGGTTTATAGCAAGGCCGTAAAACTTGCTGTGGCAGTGCAAACATCGGCCTGGGTATGTCTCCGTCTCCCCGAGTATTGAGGTTCAATAGTCTGAGATTGGTCGATCTCGGTACGCGCGCTGGTGCTGCTCTATCGATGGAGCCTTGCACGCAGGACGGAATGAAAATGGAATGGAGGAGTGGGGGGCGTCTCCAAACATCCTCCTTTGCCCACATTCGCTGCTCGCAACGAGTGATCTGTCGTGGCCTCACTAACCTGTGCGCACGCCTCTTGATGAAACGCGGACAGCACCGCCTTGTGGATTATTTGTGGTCCCTTGGCGCGATCTAAGGTCTGGGCAAACCCGCCGTCCAATTTACAGTTTACGATAGGGGTTCATTGGCCGAAATAATGGAAGAGGTGAAACTCGCGATGGAGTAGGGGGGGCTCTTTAATTGTGGGATATTGCTGCTTGGAGGTGCGGAAACATGAGCATCACAGTCTGAACTCGAACTGGGCGGTCCACAGTGGCATCTCATGCGTGCAAGTGAGGACTGGACATGCAGGTGATGTTGTTTCCGGCGGTCTGTTATAAGTTCGTGATGAAGCATGAAATCCAATCTTGTTTGTCCGCGGCAGTGCGGTCGGTACGTAAGTACTTTACTATACGTACATTGACGTTGAAACTTTCAGGTACGAAAGGATAATCACACTTGTCATGTCAAATGAAAACTTTGTTTGGTGAAGGCTGGCTGAGTGACGCCAGTGGCTTCAATTGCTGCAGGGACACGCTGTGGCTTGCGACAACGTGCGCTGAAGCCTCCGAAGGAACGTGCCGGCGGCAAATGTAAAAGACATGAACACAGGTCAACGACTGGACGTCCCATTGATCGTTGGTGATCCTGGCATCAATCAGATCGACAAGAATGTGATAGTCTCAGCCGGCAGGTCTCATTCTTCGCCATCATAGGCCTCATCGCACATGAAAGTTCCAGGCTGCTGCTGCTGTGATCCGAAAACCCGCAGCGTGCCCCCCATTGAACGCTCCACTGTTATCGTCACTGGCCCGTTATCGTCGCTGCAACTTCAGAAGCTGGGCCATTCAGGCGACTGGAGGCCATCTCGGTTGCACAGTGTCATTCCCGTGGTCCCAGTTCTTTTACAAGGTGCTTCCCACCATCACGTCACCCTGGTTTTGTCCTGAATCTGATCTCCAGTCCAGTCCTTGTGCTGAACTCCATCCAGTTCCATGTCCTGGCCTCAATCCTCTGTCTCTTGGCCTTTGCGTGAATTCATCTTCTTCCAATCCCCATCTCTTTTTTTCACCTCCAGTCAGTCACCTGTCCGTCTGTGTACTCAATCAGTCGTTGGCGATCATATCATACCTTAGTCTTTCGTTACTTGCCAGCCTGGCTGCCTGCCTGCTGGGATTCCACTAGCCACTGGATGGTATTCAGCACACTGCTGAAAACTTCCACCAGTTTCCTTCTATTCACCTGTACTTAACCATATCACAACCAGCGGTCACGGTTTCAACCCAGTCATTCATTGAACTTTGAACCCGGACGTTCAACTCAATCCACCGAAAGTTGCTGCGATGGCTGGCTCATCGTCGGATGCTCACCCAGAGCATGCCACTGGCCCCCATGCTCAGCACGGCAGCGGCTCCCACGGCCAACAGCCCGTGTCTCAGCCTCAGCCTCAATCTCAACCTCAACCTCAACCTCAACCTCCACTCCAGTCTCCTCCCGAACAGCAACTTCCACACCTTCACCTACCAACCGCACAGCGCAGTGGACCGGGACAGCAGCCTCACCAACCCTTGCGCGAGTCCATTGATGCTCCCCAGGCCACGCCAGCCTCGCAGTCGGAGCCCTTTCCAACCCTCTCCAACTCGTACTCCTTCCCCCGAGCCTCGTCCTCCACCGACCACGACGCAGAAGTTATCAACGAGAAGCGCCCGGAGGCCCACCGTCTCGACACACTCCATTCCGTCAACCAGGCCCCTCGCCCATCGCAGGACTTTTATAATGTCAAGTCCCCCTCCAACTTGCGCGCGGACGCCTCGCGTCTCGACGATGACCTCGAGCTGCTCCGTGCCGAGCGCTTAATCTCGCATCAGGAGCAGGAGCTGGAGAAGAACCGCAGTAATCGGCAGGACCACGAGCGACACGACACCCAGATGGAGGATGCCTTTAACCCGGCGGCGTCCAACGAGGCCAAGCTCGTCAAGCGCAAGGACGAGAGTGCGCCGCTGTACAAGTTCTGGCTGTTCTTGAAGAAGTTTCCCCGCTTCTTCCGGTACTTTGTCTACCTCCTCCCAGGTGCCATCCTGCTGCTCATCCCCATCTTGATGGCCGTCCTGGCCATTGACCAGAACAAAAACCCGGTGGGAGGGTATGGAGGCACGCCCCTGATGTGGTTTGGGATCTGGCTCCAGATTATCTGGGGCGCCCTCTGGGTCTCGCGCATGGTTACGAGCCTGCTGCCGCCCCTGTTCCAATCAATCGCCCGGGTGACGGGATCGACCAACCCCAAGAAGTGGAAGGACGTTGGTCGCCACATGGAACTGCACACGGCCCTGTTCCTGTGGCTGCTCGCCGTCCTCATCTCCTTCAAGCCCATTGTGGCCAACCACAGGGTGCCCGTGCCCAAGGGCCACGAGGACGACGTCAACCGCAACTGGATCAACATTGTTTTCAAGGTCATCATTGCCTTCTTTGTGCTGGCGACGCTCAATTTTGTGGAGAAGATTATCATCCAATGGATCGCCACTGCTTTCCACGAGCGCACCTACGCCACCCGCATTGAGAACAACAAGGGCGACATTCGTCAGCTCGTGGCGCTGTACGACTATGCCAAGTCCTCTCTAGAGGAGACGGACAGCTTCTGGAATGGAGGCAGCGCTCGCCAGTCGGTGAACGGCACCCAGACCCCGATGCAGAACTTCCACGAGAATGCCCGTCAGGTTCTCGGCAAGGTGGGACAAGTCGCTGGCAAGGTCGGCAACGATTTCATCGGCCGCAAGGTTGACAGCAACCACCCGCGCAAGGTGGTGTCTGAGCTGCTGCGCACAACGACCTCGTCACACACGCTCGCTCGCCTCATCTACCGCAGCCTGGTGCGGCCCGACAATGAGATGGTGTTCCTCGACGACGTGCACCGCGCCTTCAACACCAAGGAGGAGGCAGAGGCCGCCTTCAATGTCTTTGACAAGGATCTCAATGGCGACATCTCTATGGAAGAGTTCGAGACCGTGACAAATGAGATAAGCATGGAGAAGAAAGCTATTGCCGCCTCCCTCAAGGATCTCGACTCGGTCATCCAGAAGCTCGACCAAGTGTTCCTGTTCATCATTGTCGTCGTCACCATCATTGTCTTCATTTCCATCATCTCCGGATCCGCTGCTGCTGGTCTTGCCTCGGCCGGCTCGTCCGTGCTTGGTCTAGCCTGGATGCTGCAGGCCACTGCACAGGAGTTCCTCCAGTCCATCATCTTTGTGTTCGTCAAGCACCCCTTTGATGTCGGCGACCGTGTCACCATCTACGGATCCACTGGTGCCACCATGACGGGCGACGACTACTACGTGACGGAGATCTCCTTGCTGTATACCGAGTTCAAGAAGCTGCAGGGCCACGTCGTGCAGGCGCCCAACTCCCTGCTCAACACGCTCTTCATCCTGAACCAGCGTCGCTCGAACGGTCTCGCCGATCCCATCCCCCTCACGATCCGCTTCGGCACGCCGGCGTGGCAGATTGACGAGCTCAAGGCGCGCATGCTCGACTTCTGCCTCAACAACAAGCGCGACTACCAGCCGACGATCCTCATGGAGCTGTCCAAGATTGCGGACGTGCGCTCGGCGACGCTCACCGTCGTCTTCATCCACAAGAGCAACTTCCAGAACGAGCTGCTGCGTCTGGCGCGCCTCAACAAGTTCATGATGGAGCTCATGGCCCAGATGGCCGACATTGGCATCCAGTCACCCTTCCGCATCGATCCCGGTGGCAGCCGCGAGCACCCCATGCACTGGACTGGTCCTCAGCCGCCGCCCTCCTATACGCAGACTGACCAAGGTCCCGACCAAGGTCCCGACCAGCCTGCCGCGCCGCAAGAGGCCCCGCAACCCTCGACATCCATGCGCCGCCCATCGGTTACGAGTGGCGGCGGCAGCATGCGCCACCTCGCTCGTCAGACTACATCTGCTGACATGGCACTGAACAACTTCGGCGATGTCTTTGAGAATCGCCGGGAGCACTTCCTCGCCGGCCGCCTCGCTTCCATCCGCGAGAAGACCCAGGCGGAGAAAAAGCAGGAGCAAAAGGCCAAGAAGGGCAGCGAGCTCGGCTCCGAGGGCGGTCACGGCAGCACATCGGCCCTGGCGCCCGTCGGCAGCGTCAACTCGCAGTCGCGCAGCCGCATGTGGCAGCGTCCACGCGGTAACAGCCGCTTCGCGCCGCCGCCGTCCGGTGGACAGGGAGACGACCATATTGTCTGAGCAGGAAGACACTTGATCGCACAGCGAGTCCAGCCCATCATGGATCGTGGGTGGTACTTGCGTACAATTACGATTTACGCCACGGTGGACCCCCCCTTATAGACAGATAGATTGCCCCGACGCATATTTCACATTATTTCATTTCTTACCTATCGATTGCTTCTTGTACGGCTCATCAGGGGGCATGGTTTCCATAGAAGGATTCGCTCCTCGAAACAGTAATTGAAGAAGCTTCCCACTGACTTGGCGAATATGCCTGACGTACCGCACACTGGTATTTGAAATAGTTCCGGGGAAGGTATTCCTTTTGGCCATATCTGTCTCCTATGCCACCTGCCTATGCCACTGACTGCTTACCCTACACCTCTTGCTTTATGCCTAGAGTTGAGCGTTGATTTGCATGAGACGACTGTGGTTTAACAATCTCTCGTTATCGTAAACAGCGTTTATTTGACGCCAGCTGTCGATCCTGGCCGCCTTGCTGCCACAGCTGGCCCGAGCACGTGGAATCAACATGGTTGTGAGGTCCAGGTGACACTAACTGTAGCAATCACGATAACGCACCTGCAATGGCCGACACATCACGTTCCTCGCTCAACCATCACCACCCATTGCCGCCTCGTCGCTACATTCGCGACAACATGAACGCAGTGAGCCCATCGACCACGTCTCGGCCTTATAGATCAAAGTCACAGCGTCCCTGTGACCGATGCCGACGCCGCAAGACAGTCTGCCTCATCCAGGCCGAAGGCTCTTCTTGCCAGAGCTGCCTCAAGGCACAACAGCCATGCGCGTTCGAAATGCCGCCTACAAAAAGGCAGCGGCGTACTTTGGACACGCAAAAACGCATTGAAACCAGAGATGAGCAGCATGGACCGGGCGTAGCGTCCGCCGAAGGTGTAGCTCTCCATGACACGCCTACCGGCCTTGCTGGCCTTGCGCATCGCGATGTGACGACGACAGTCCCAGTTCAGAGCTCACCCTCTGCGACTACGCCACAGGCGCAGAGTCACAGAGATCTCCAGTATCGCGACGCCCACTGCACACCTACCAATCCGGAAGCGCACGCGGCGCGCATCTTATCAGCGATGGAGACCACGGGGTTGCCATACGCGTCGGAGCGCCGTCACAGAACGCACCCGCATGCCGGCACGCCTTCGAACCAAACCACAACGTCCTACCCGGTCCAGTATGTCCGGTCCTTTGAGCAGATGGAGGCAGCGACCGCGCAGCTCTGTGGCATGTCGGCCGAGCTTGATCCGTGGCTACTACGCCACTGCAAGTTTGACGAGTATGGCATGCGCGGCTTGCAGAACATTACGTGTCGAAATGTCGGGGGCGTGCCTGTTCAAGGCTTGGTGCCTGTGCACTTTATCGTCACGGACAATTCTCTTATCCAGCAGGACGAGCACAGATCGAGCGACGAGAGTAGACGGCGGCGGATGCTCGAGGATCTGGTTCCCATGTCCCACGGTGTACGGCTCATATCTCTGTAAGTCATGTTTCGGCTATATATGGTTCGATGGAGACTGACACGCGCAAGATTCATGCGATTTGTCCAGCCCATGCTGCCCATTGTTTCACGATCTCAGCTGGACAGACAGCTTTCGGAGAATACCGTGCCTGCTGTGTTGCTGGCAGCTGTGTATGCATCGGCTATCCCGTACATTGCTCACGATCATGTCTTATTTGCTCTGCCTGCCATGAGCGATTCCCTCGCTGAAACGCTGTGGGGGATGGTTGTCGATTGGATCCAGTGCGACGCTCACAAGCCAAAGCTTGCGATTATGCAAGCATCGCTTCTCTACCTCCAACGCCTTCCGCTGCGCCCGCACAGAGTGCTGGCGGACACTGCCGCGCGGTCGTCGTTCCTGGGCAGTACTGTCGCTCTCGCCATGTCTCTTGGTCTGCAGCTCGAGTCCCAACCATGGGGCATCCCAACGTGGGAGAAACGTCTGCGCAGACGTCTGTGGTGGGCTCTGTACATGGAAGATAAATGGACGGGCTTGCTCATGGGACGGCCGCCCATGATCCAGAAAGACGAGTGGGATATTTTCGACCTCAAAGAAGCTGATCTCGAACTCGGCCACAGAGCGAGCTTTGACGTGGAATCGGATCCCAACACGTCGCAAGACGGTGTCATTTTCGTCTTCTTTGTACAACTCGCGGGGCAAGTTGAGAAGATTCAGGAAGCCTTCTAGTGCGTTCAAATCCCTTTCCTGTCCATGTGTCTTAAGCTGACAATAACCGCACTAGCACCCTGCGAGCGTCGCAGAGACTTGCTGAAGACTTTCGCGCCTCAGTCGACGCGGCGAGACCGATCCGAGAAAGTCTTCAGGCGTGGTATTACAGTCTCCCCGAAGAACTGCGCCTACGGTCCCGGGCAGAAGGCCAGTCGTACCGAGACCACCGGCAAGGCGTCGCCGTGCTGCATTTCTCCTACCTGATGCTGGAACTCTTTCTCTACCGGGCCATCTTGAGACCGCTGGCTCGCTCTCCGCCTCCCCCTCCCGTCACGAACGAGGAGGATGAGTCTGATTCGCAATCTGATCCTTTCTTCGCGCATGGTCTGTCGTCGACCTGGCTTCTTGACGATTTGACCTTTGAGAGCCTAGAGTTCGATCAGTTGCCTGATGCCGGGTTCGCAGAGTTTGGCGAGGCGGCCGAGGTCGCCCTGAATGCAGCTGAGCGTTGTGCGGCTATTCTTGTCAACTTTGTGGCGTCGTTGGTTCCCCAGGACTTTGACGTGCACTGGTATCCTTGTGAGTACATGGATGCAACGGTCCGCGGTCAACTGCAGTCTAACTCTGTGCTCTACCATAGGGACACGCATATGTTTCGCCACGATTACGAGTTTCATCACTTTACTGTTCGTCCAGGCGCCCACGTCAGCGCATGCGGCGCGGTCTAGAGAGCTTCTGAAGCGATGGTCGCTGCACTTGCGGAGTCAACACAAGACGAATGAAGGGCTGATGACGCTTGGCCTCCTACGACTGCATAGTCTCCAGGTAGAGGAGCTGGATGGGCTGTTCAGCCTCTCACCATCTGCCCTGGAGCTACTATCAGAGAGCAGAACGAAGCATGGTCACGTTGCGTGCGAAGGCGCCACTTGATACTCAGAATGATATATTTATCGTTGTTACTTCTTACTTGGCCAGCAGCATCCCCCACGTGGGAGCGAGCGGCTTCGTGTCTACTTTCAACTCCCGGAGCATCTCCCAGAGTACAGTCGTCACTGTATCGAACACTGGAATACCGTGTTCCTTCTCCCAATGGGCAACCCTCTGCGCCGCTCGCAGGTTCGTGCAGAACGTTGTGATGGCTTGCACTTTCTTGGACGCCACGTCAGCAACCATCCCGTCCAGCGTCGGCTCGTCAATGGTTGCAAATGTTGAGTTCTTGGAGATACCCAGGTGTCTCTCCTTGCTGCAGTCCATTCCAATCGTCTTGTACGTCTTGACGATCGCCTCCTGGACATCGTCCGTGTACGGCGTCACGAGCCCAAGCTCCTTGACGCCAAACTCCTTTACTGCCTTGTTCAGAGCGAGCACCGAGGTCGTGGCGGGAATGCCGGTCGCAGCGGTGATCTCCGCACACAGCTTGTCGTCGGCTTCAAAGCCCAGCCAGCCCGACGAGGTCCCGCTCCAGCCGATCATGTCCACCTCGGCGTCGGCCAGCAGCTGGGCGGCGGCCATGATCTTCTCATTCTGGAACTGAGCGAGGGCATCGTCCGCGAGGCCGATCTTGAGGACGGTGAAGCGTGAAAAGTGCACGCTGACGTTGGGGAGGTCGGCGACAATGGCCTGTGAGAGAGGCTCGAGGCTGGTGTTGGACGACGGAGTCAGGATGCCAAGCTTGATTCTTTGAGACATGGTGAATAGAGGATGAGTTATGCAGTGGGCGAGCTGTGCACTGGGGAGGATGAGAGGTGGTATCTAAGCCGTGGATGAAGACTGCGGCGGATATGTTGCAACTATATCCATCGTGTCTCGCCGGCCATCGGAGTCCGTCCCCGATAGTCGTTCTTCTACCTCAATAGGGTATTCGACTCGGGTTCGGCTGTGGGGTTGGCCGATGCCAAGAGATCGGCCATGGACGCTGCGAGGACCCTCCGGCGGATCGGCCGATAAATATTAACCCTCTGGCCAAATTATTGGCCCATCTTATCTGCCTATCAATCACCACTCACTCCTATCCTCAGTCTAGCACGATGCGATTTGCCATGTGGCGGGACCAGGAACCTGGGTATGGTTCATCAGATAGTATCCGGGAAGCATGTTGATATACAAATATGATTGTATGTCGCCCTGTTCAATCTGGCCTCCGCGGCAGACAGTACCGTCACACAAAAGCATCTGTGTAAGTGCTTCTCGACCAAGAACAATCTACGCCTTACTTTCGACATGGCTCTTCGCGAGAGGCTTTCTACCGTGCGATACGCACTGTCATCACCCGGACGGTTCGCAGAGGCTTTGCGAGTCGACAACAATGAGCCCGAGCACTTGAAGGGGAAATACGGCAAGTGGTCGAACAAGGACTTGGACCCGACACCACCTGAGCAGAGACTCTGGACTTCGTGGTCCTTCTTTGCCTTCCAGTTCAGCATTGCCTTTTCGCCCACCACGTACAATGTTGGTGCCAGTCTGTACGCCATTGGTTTGAACTGGTGGATTATCTTTATTGCTTCAAGTCAGCGCGACCTTTTGGCAGTCTTGGAGGACCCTGTAACTGACGAGAGAATAGTTATTGTATCCATCTTAATCGCCACACTGATTGCTCTGAACGCACGAGGCGCGGCCTGGTATCATGTCGGATATCCTACATTTGTGCGATCATCCTCTGGCATCTATGGCTCGCTCATCTTCCTCTTCTTGCGAGGGGTCAGTGGTCTCCCGCTCTTTCAAGACAGACCTGATAGCTGACGATTCTTGACACAGGCTGTTGCTATTCTCTACATGGCCATTCAGACATTCTACGCTGGCAAGTTTATGGCGGTCATGCTTCGCTGTGTCTTTGGCCACAGGTGGACCGACATTCCCAACCGTATGTCTCTTTGGTCGCCGATTGATCTACTTCTGACGCGGTCACAGGCTTACCAGAAACTGCTGGTATCACGTCTTCGGATCTCCTCGCGTTCGCCTTGCTGTGGTTTATTCAATTCCCGTTTGCCTTTGTCCATCCCAGCAAGGTCAACATTGTCTTCAAGATCAAGTCCATTGTGGCCCCCCTTGGCCTCTTTGCCACACTCATCTGGGCGTTGGTACGTACAAATCTTTCTGCTCTGTCCATTCGTCATCTCACCTTCACTAGGTCAGCAGCAAAGGTGCCGACTTCACGGGGTTGAGCACCACCGAGTCCGCCTCAGGGGCAGCGCTGGGCTGGTCCTTTATGAAGGCCATCAACACCATTGTCTCCAACGTCATTCCTCCCCTGGTGAATATCGGCGATCTCGCGCGCTATGCAGAGCGTCCACGGCAGACGCTGCCCATGCCGATCGGTCTCGTCGTGAGCAAGCCGCTGGTGACGCTGCTGGGCATGATCATCACAGCCGCGGGATACAAGCAGTTTGGCGAGGCGTACTGGAACCTCTGGGACTTTTACTCGAGCATTCTCGACAAGTACTGGAGCCCGGGGGCACGGGCGCTGGTGTTTTTGGCTGCGACGATTCAGGTATGTCTTCTTCACTTTACAGCTTCTCAAATAGAGGGAGGTCTGGTGCTAACCTTCCGCTCAGGCATTCGCGACGTTTGCGACGAATCTCAGCAGCAACTCTATCCCTGTGGGCTGTGACCTGGCTGGCCTGTTCCCCAAGTACTTCACTATTGTGAGGGGCCAGATTCTGTGTTTTGTCCTGGCGTGGGCTTGTGGTATGTGAAAAGCTCTGTTCCCAAGTGCTGCTTTGTTTTAAACGCTGATCTCAACTTCCAGTTCCGTGGAAGCTCACATACTCAGCCTCGTCCTTCCTGACGTTCCTTGGCTCGTATTTGTGTTTCATATGCCCCATTGTTGGCATCATGGTGTAAGTTGGCCAAGTAACTCTGGGCATATAGAACAGTTCAATGGCTAACGCGACTCGCAGCGTGGACTACTGGGTTGTACGCAAGGGCAACATCCACGTGCCCTCACTGTACTCGACCACGCCAGACTCGCCATACTTCTACTACAAGGGTTTCAATCTACGAGCTTTCGCGGCGTGGGTCATTGCCATTGCGCTCGTCATTCCCGGTGTCGCGGGCGCCATCAACCCTGGCTCCATTGGCATAGCCTCCACCCGGATCTACAACATGGGCTTCCTCCTGTCGACCATTGTTGGTGGTTTGCTGTACTACGTCTTCTCCATCGTGTGGCCCGTGAGCCTGTATCCACCTCAGTATGCGGATCGCAGCAAGGCGTGGGAGATTATGAGGTACACCGAGGGCTTTTTCCCGGAAGAAGAGGGTTCGCGCGCGCCATCTGAGCGAGAGGAGGTGGTGATTGACGGGAAAGCTTTCGATGGGAGCTCGAGGGCGGCGACGGAGCCCGAGACTGCTGACAAGGGAGAGAAGTGAGGAGGACGTGGTGATTTCTTTGAGTCATAGCGGATAGACGAGGCGAATTTAGGTTGGTTGTGGGCTTGTGAATGCAACTGCGTGCGAGGTCTGGAGTGCTCTATGAACTACTCATCCTCTATGCTTATCTGATATACTTTGAGCCTACCACTTGCTCAGGAAGACAGACTATTGACTCGAGCCTTTTGAACGATGAACCATCTTAGCAGATCTGCAACTGCAATGCCCTCGAAGCACGGGTCTCAGGCTACATGTACCATGCGATCAAGGATTGATTTGATTCAATACTAAAAACACCATGTGTCTACGTGCGATGGAACAGCGGTAGCAAGGGGTGGCAGACACTTTCAATCGACTGGAGTATGGGCCTCCATCCCTGCTGTCAAGTTGCTTTCACACTCGAGGACATTTCACTTACACGCCAGGCGGCCCAGACGACACCACACCACGCTGCGACCGTCTATTGCAATCGCATAATCCGCCACGCCCCGGACGACCAGTATCCAGTCTCCCAGCACGGCCAATGTCAAGACCACAGATAAGCAAGACCTGGGGTGTGGTCCCCTGAGTTAGACCCTTGGGCCACGGCCGAAGATAGCGTCACTATCGCCCGCGTCCCCTCTCCTTATCGCCCGACGGCCGTTTCCAACTGCGAAAGTCGGGGTCTGCCATGCGAAAGAGAAAAGCGTTCGACTATTCTTCGCCGAATGGTGGCTGTCCAAGAAACAACACTGCACTCAAACATGGATCACTCGCTGGGCTCGTTCGACTGCGTGGTGCTGAACGGCACTGTGGTGACAGCCGCCGACATAGGCCAGTATGACATTGGCATCCGGGATGGGAAGATTGCCATGCTGGCCCCGAGGTCGTCACTGGCAAACGCGACGGCCGACAGGGTCATTGACGCGCAAGGTGCTTTTGTGACGGTATAGTCATCCCCAGACCTGCTGGAGTGGCACACATCAAATACTCAACTAACACCCGTCCAGCCAGGAGGAGTAGACGCCCACGTACACCTCGCGGAGCCAGAGCTGTTCGGCAAAGGAAGACCAGCAGATGACTACACCTCAGGCATGATGAGCCAGAGTCTTCATACGTTCAAGAACACCCGCGCTGACGTCCAAAGGCACAAAGTCAGCCGTGGCCGGCGGCACCACCACAATCGTCGCCTTTGCGCCTCAGGAGAAGAAGGACGCCTCCATCATACCGGCCGTTGAAGACGCGGCCAGGAAAGCCCTCAACGCGGCCTACTGCGACTACTCGTTCCACGTCATTGTCTCGAACCCCACCCGCCAGGCCCTCGACGAGTTCCCCCTCCTGCGCGAGCGTGGCATCTCCTCGGTCAAGATCTACATGACCTACGAGGCACTACAGCTCCGCGACAACCAGATCCTGGACGTCCTGCTGCAGGCGCGCTCCACGGGCGTCACGACCATGATCCACGCAGAGAACGGGGACATGCTGAACTGGATGACGGAGCAGCTCGAGAGCAAGCTACTCCTCGCGCCCAAGTACCACGCCACATCACGGCCACAGCTCCTCGAGAGCGAAGCCACGAACCGCGCCATCACTCTCGGCCAGCTCGTCGGCGCCCCCATCCTCATCGTCCACGTCTCGTCGCCGACGGCCGCCGAGACGATCCGAAAAGCCCAGACAAACGGTCTACCAGTGTACGCCGAGACATGCCCCCAGTATCTCTTCCTCACACGCAAGGAGCTGGAGAAACCCGGCTTCGAGGGCGCAAAGTGCCTCTGTGCACCGCCCCCGCGTGACGGCGAGGAAGATCTCGAGGGCATCTGGCGCGGTCTGCAGAACGGCACCTTCACCATCCTCTCGTCCGACCACTGCCCCTTTATCTACGACGACGCCGAGACGGGCAAAAAGTCGGCCATCACAGCCGAGGCGCCACTTGGCCGCTTCCGCTACGTTCCCAACGGCTGTCCCGGCGTTGAGACGCGTCTCTCGCTCGTCATGTCGGCCAACCGCCTCGCGCCCTCGCGATTCGTCGAGCTCACCAGCACCAACCCGGCCAAACTGTACGGGCTGTACCCCCAAAAGGGCGCCCTCCTCCCCGGCGTGTCGGATGCCGACTTGACCATCTGGTATCCCTCGTCTGGGCTGGCGCCCTTTGCCATCACCAACGACGCACTGCATCACAATGTCGACTATACACCGTTTGAAGGTCATCGCGTCAACCAGTGGCCGAGATATACGCTTGTGCGCGGCAAGGTCGTTTGGGACAGAGATAATGGGGGTGTCGTCGGCGAGAAGGGGTACGGCCGGTTTACGCGACGAGATCGCAGCTTCTTCTGTCAAGAAGAACTGCCCCCTTGGGATGTCGAGCAGTGGTAGATCTGGGCCACAGAAAGCCTTGCCAAGAGTATCATTGCCGGTGAAATTCGTTAAACTAGCGGATGCGAATGATATTATCCTCGCCCAGCTTTGATTGCCAGAAAGAGGCAGCACTCTCTGCGCCCATCATGTCCACGATCCACTCTCCCTCCATCCAGCCCTGGACAAAGACGGACCCAACGAATCGATAGTGACCGTCCTCTTCTGAACGATCCAAGAGAACAGGGGTAGAGCATCCAGCCAAGACAGCAATGGACGCCCTCTGCCGACCCTCCCTCGCGATCCAGTGTGGCAGAAGACACATGTACCCCTTTTCGGTGAAGCCCAGAGTCCTGCCTCGGAGAACGGTCTTGAGCACGCAGGACGACTCGTCTGCTGAAATGTCTGTGACATATTGGAAGATGTGGCGCGCCGTCTTCCGGTCGCCCTTGTAGTACTTGTTGATGTATGCCTCGTGGAACCCATCCTCCACCGCACGAACGGGCCATGTGGAGGGCACGTCGCCGTGACACATGGCCCAGAGAGCCTGTAGCGCGTCTCCGTACGGGCTCGTGCTCTCCGTCTCGTAATAGCCCCTGACGGCCTGGAAGAAGGCAGCGAACTTGTCCTTGACCGTGTCAGAGTCCGCCCCGATCCAGCCACGGAGTTGATCGACTATGACACCAGTGCACAGCAACTCGTCGCCGCTGAACGAAAACCAGGGCTCCGCGAGATCCTGGCGGCTCAGACCACCGTCGGCCCAGTACAGCTTGCCGTCCAGGATGTCAGAGGCTATTTGCAGTCTGGTAAGCATTTTCTCCCGCCGGACCATGCTGCTGGCGCTGGAAGGGGTAGCCCAGTCCGGACACCATGACGGAGCGGTCTCGTAGAACGCGCTACTTCGCTCATCGCCCTCGGCCGCGCAGATCATGTCCAGAGACATGTGTTGCTTGCACCATGCTTTTGTGAACTTGACGTAGCTCTCGGCGACCGAGTCTGCATAATCCATGGTAAAGTCGAGGCCTTGCTTGTCCTGCGCGATATTCCACAGGGCGAAGATCTTGTCGTGCGCATCCGTCGCTTGAAAGTCGCGCGCCATGATGGCTGTCTCGAGGTAGCCTGGCACGTCACCCGTGATTCTGCCCTGTACCGTGTCGCGCAGCAGGGAGAAGGTGGCTTTACCCTTGGACACCATGAATCGAAAGTACGACATTTTGCGGATGAATTCGAGCTCTTCAGGCACCGCGGTGGTTTCCTCTGGCAACGCTTCGCTGATCTGCCTGGCCAGTAGAGGGTCTCTCTCCAGCAGGTCTTGAATATTGCGCGCTGCAGTCTCCATCTGCCAGAAGCTGAAGCCTTCGTGGACACCGCAGACGGCAAATGGACTGGACGCCCACGCTATCTCCTGCAGGATCCATACACGGTGAAAGTAGGGCTTTGTGAGAAACTGATAAGCCGCCGCGCAGAGGCGTGCAATGTCCTCGGGGCGGTACTCGCCAGGTTGTCCAATGTTCCACTCCCATCTCTCATTCAAATTGAGCATCGGAGACTGTAGCTTTGGGATGAACCCCAGAGCCTCCGACGTGTGCTCGTCAGAGTCCCCCAGCCATGCCAGAACCGACGTGGCCGTGTCATACACCGCGGCCATGCGAGGGAGATGTCGATTGCGTTCCGCGTCATTCTCTTGGTCTATGCATATCGCATCGATCCACATGACAAGCTCTCCCTGCTTGCGGCGGACCCTGCGCAATAGCTCCTCGAGAGACTTGGTGACGGAAAATAGCTGGCCAGTGACAACGATATCGGCCCTCGGCTGTCTTTCTCCCCAAGTGTACGAGATGGCGTTGTAGCCTACGTCGGACTTTGCTGGTGAATGAGCCAGGTGCAGATTCACCCTCGCTTGCTCATCTTCGCTGGGGTGCAACACGATGAGGCGGATCTCGTCGGTGACCGGATCGAGAGGAACGTATTGATATCGATCCACCGGGTCCGTCAAGGACTGTTTCTGCCCCACGCGTACAGGATAGACTTTGGGCAGAGGAGTGATTTCCACGGTCCCATGCCATTCCTTTTGCCATTGTATGTAACGAGAATCGAATGCCTGCTGAATAGTGCCCATGTCCAACAGGGTCGTGTTGAAGATGTGCATGTCGACCGCCTCAGTCGAAAGCTCGTACATCCGGTCAAGGAATGGACTAGTCCAATACCTAGAGCTCTCTTCGCCCATGCTCTCTACCAGGCAGATGTGGCGTATCCAGAGGCGCACTGGCTCATGGTCGTGTCTGAAGTTGCGCAAAAATCTTTCCACGGCCACGGGCACCAGGAGGGATTCGCCATCCACGTCGATGACTTCTTGAATCAAACGGTACCCTCTGCTATTTTTCACAGCAGTGAAAGGCTCAGCTTTGGACAATGGCGTGACCTCGATGCTGCATCGAACCACGTTTTCCTCTGCATTCTTGTCACCGGCGCAGGGGTGAAGAATCAGAAAGCGCTGTTCCTCCGTATCAAAGTCCAGTGGTTTATGTGTGTACAGCTTCTCGGGTAGCGCGCGATACTGCTCCTCGGTGTTCGACAGGTCTTGTTGGGCGGACATGTTGCTCGAGGGGACATGGAGATGTTGGCGCATCTTTCATGTCTGCACGCAGAGCCCAGGCAGCATATAGTCAAAGGGTCCGGCGAGTGCCACATCAGGGATAGTTCCAGGGCACTCTATCCCCGACTATAAATAGACGGAGTGATAGCATTCATTCGATCCTCCAGGCAACCTCAGCACAGCCTAACCCCGCCATTGGAAGGATGCGCGACAGCCTGTTGGAGAGCCCAGCGCACTGCGATGCTCGAGGCTGACTCGATCCCCCTCGGCATCATAATTTTGAAAGTGACGAGACATCATGAGGCGTGCGCACGGGTGTGTACTTGAACATCTGGGGTGAGCGCCGCCATTGTTGACTCTGGAGTCTGGCTAGTTTCAGTCCTAGAGGAAGGAGATGAATGCCCGGGACTTTTTGACGGCTGATGCCCAGTAGACTGAGACTGCGATTTTGCAAGTACATATGTCCAAGATGAGCGATGAACGACTAGGCCCCAAGAATCAGGTGAAGTTCAAGGTGAGGGATGTCACGTGCAGTCGTGTCACCATCGCGGCGCCCACTGCCCTACAGCCTCAGACTACCCTACACGGCTAAGCCACACTTTCAACACCCCTCTCCGATCTCGGCAGGTGGGGGGTTCTCCTCCAAGTCCCCGACTTCGCTCTGTGATACCAACTAACGTTAATTACCAGGTACCTTACCTACCTCACTTCCTTTTCCAATCACTTGTTCTCGTACTTCGTCACACAAAAAGGACTCTTCTTTAGAACGAACTCTGTCAGACAAGTATTGCAACCATGGCGGAACACAACATTGTTGTTTTTGCCGGCGACCACTGTGGCCCAGAGGTGAGAGGCTACCCCAGAGCTTTCCCACCATTGACTCTAGACGGAGAAGCTGACTTTGGTTATTTGGCAGGTCATTGCCGAGGCAATTAAAGTACGAGACTGGTATCTGCGACCTGCAGTTGAGCACGTCTGACGCAGGATTTAGGTCATCAAGACGGTTGAGGATATGAGCCCGACTGCTGGCAAATTCAATTTGGACCACCAACTGCTTGGAGGGGTAAGTCGTCCCCCGACGAAGGATCACGCGGTCCCAAAGACACCCACGAGAGAAGTCTCCTGCTGATCTCGGCGTTTCTCCCCAGTGCTCCATCGACAAGACCGGCAGCCCCCTTACAGACGAGGCCCTCGCCGCCGCCAAAGCCGCCGACGCTGTGCTCCTCGGCGCCATTGGCGGCCCTGAATGGGGCACTGGCGCCGTCCGCCCGGAGCAGGGCCTTCTAAGGCTGCGCAGTGAGATGTGCGCCTATGGAAACCTCCGCCCTTGTTTCTTCGCCTCCGACGCCCTTGTCGAGTCCTCCCCCCTCAAGGCGTCTGTCTGCCGTGGCGTCGACATGATGCTAGTCCGGGAGCTAACCTCAGGCCTGTATTTCGGAGAGCGGAAGGAGTACGACGGAGTCAATGCGCTCGATACTACTGTCTATACGAAACCGGAAATCGAGCGTATCGCGCGGATGGGCGGCTACATAGCCAGGACTAGGGGAGACTCGCGGGTCATCTCGCTAGATAAGGCAAACGTGCTGGCAACAAGCAGACTCTGGCGCTCTACGGTTGACGAGGTTTTCAAAAACGAGTTCCCGGATCTGAAGATTGAGCATCAGCTCATTGACAGCGCGGCCATGATCATGGTCAAGAACCCGACGCAGCTAAACGGCGTTTTGATCGCGCCCAATTTGGCAGGTGAGCGAGGCCCCTCGTCGACCTCGAAGGCGGTTTAGCTAATGAGCTTTTAGGGGATATTCTCAGCGACGAGGCGAGCGCTATACCGGGAAGCATTGGGCTTCTCCCGAGCGCGAGTCTCTGCGGAATGCCGGGCTCTGCAGTGCCTTCTATCTGTGAACCTATCCATGGTGAGACTCCCATCCTCGTCTCGAGCCTTCATTTAGATATCAGTCGCTAACGTAGATGATAGGTTCCGCGCCGGACATATCAGGGAAAGGGATTGTCGTACGTTCAGACCCCGTTTCGGGCGATTCCTATTCATTCGCTGCAAGTACAGAGCTGATATTATTTCTAGAACCCCATTGGCACCATCCTTTCCGTGGCTATGATGTTCCGGTACTCTCTGAATCTTGCCCACGAGGCTAAACTCGTTGAGGACGCGGTTCGCGCTGCCATCGACGCCGGGCTAAGAACCAAGGACATGGGCGGCAGCACAGGCACCGCTGAAGCAGGAGATGCCATTATTGCTGAGCTGGTCAAGATTCTCAAGGCATGAGATATCTCACGCCTGAAGGAGAAACAAATAGAGTTTGAAAGGAGGAAATTGAGGTGGAGGGGTGGAAGGTATAAAGAAAATAGTTGCTGAGACGCGTGAGTCGAGCACAGAAGTGGTGGTGAAAAACAGTGGTTGGCAGAAAAGGGGTTCAGAAGAGACTATTTTATTAGCTGGCGAAGAAATGAAAAAAGCGCAGTTAATAATAGTCAGGCCAGACGCAGCTTTATTATCATCACAAAAGAGAAATCCTAAACATACTGACATGGTGAGGTACAGTCAGGCTCGCTATCGCCAATGCAGTCACGTGCAGTCGTGTCACCATCGCGGCGCCCATTGCGGGCTCTCCAGGGAATCCAATTAGCAGATGGGGGAGGATGCGATGCCCCTCCGACGTTCCAACAAAGAGGGACGACATGCGCCCTCCGCGCCCACAATGACACAGATCGACTCGCTAGTCGATACCCAGGAGATCCAGGATAGCCTGATCGTTCTTGATGCAATCCGCAGCGAGCTAGGCGTCACGGTACGTACCATGCAGTGCAGACGGCACACGTCTGTCGCGCGCTGGGCTAACACGACATGCAGTCAAGCGCCCAACATCGAGTTGAAGACGACCCAACGCAGCCGCACGTCGGTTTCGTGCAGGAAGAGCCGGCAGAAGAAAGATTCAAGGCACAATTGAGCACCGAAGATCGAGCGTGCTCAGCTACAGGCAACCACGCGCAGCAGACGCGTGAAGCGGGCGGGCAGCCTAGCGAGACCGGGGTGGCGTGCAGGGATCAGCCAACAAGCCCGCAAAAGCAACAATCGTCAACACGGAACCCTCCGCGCGACGTGACGCATCAGAACTCGCCCTCCCAGACGCACATTGAGGTTCCTCGCTCTCACGAACCGAGCTACAACAACGACAACGATGACCCATCCCTGAGACCCCACGCGCAGCCTGTCGGGGCTGTCGTTCCCGCAGCCAAGATGGACGTTTCCCAGCAGACACCGACCCAGGTCAACGAGGACCGCGACTATGACGCCGTGTGCCACTCCCTACCCTCGAGCGGAGGCCTCGACGATACCCTCGACCCGGGGATGGCGACCGAGGCGACTGGCGATCGAACCCTACAGACGGACGACACCGGCGCGGTCAACTTTGGCAACTTTAGCGAATTCGGTCGGCCCTCGTCCCAGGTGTCGGAAGACGGCGGGTTCGAGAACACTCGAGGCGAATGGAGGGAATCGCTACAGCAATACTCGACCAATGCCTACACGCCCTTTAAGCAGGGCGCCGGTGCTGCGGTGCCAGAGACGCCCGCCTTACCTAGGAATCCGTTCGGCTCGAAGCCCAGCATGGCGGCGCCCCTCGTCGGCAGTCAACTCTTTGGCCAGACGCAGTTCTCATCCGCGGTGAAGCCACTCGGAATAAGCCCGACGTCGTCTCGGCCCTCGCCCAACATCGGTCACGCCTCATACTCGCCCCAAGCCGCTGAAACATCACCGCTGAAGAACCGCGCGAACGTCTCGTCACCTACAGATGTGGGAACTTCGAGCCCGGGGAGGCTGGAGGATGCACCAACGACGGTCAAGAAGTCGAGACCGATGGAGCGCATTGAGGAAGAGACGCCGTCTGCTGCGCTTTCGTCCACGGAAGAGGCTATCCCGGCCTCGCCATCAACGCGTCTACCCAGGTCTTCAGCCCCTCGACAACCACAAGTTCGGTACGAGAGCGTGCAGAAATCACAGGAGAGAAAGGTGTTCCGCAGAGACCCATATGAATTCGTCGGAAGTGACAGCGAAGATGAGGCGTTGCGACGAGCTGAGCGACGGAAGCAGATTGAGAGGAGGAAAGCCAAAGCTACACAAGAGACGGCCAAGGTGAAAGTCCCCTCGGTGCAGAGATCAAATGTCCCCGCCGAGGGGCCGTCTTCTCGAAAGAAGAGGAGGCTCTCGCTGAGTGGCAAGGAAAACCTACCGTTACCAGGCGTCATCGAGACTGCCCCTGAGCCTTCCAAGAGCTCCAATGAGCCGCCCGTGGTTGTGGACTCGCAACAAAAGAAGGCCTCCTCGAAACCCGTGCCTGTAACCAGCAGTACCAGGCAGGGCACTGGGACACCACCGCCGGTGCCTGAGGTGCCAGATGCCGAAGCCCCAGTCCTAACAAACGGGGACGAGCCCGACCTGCCACCAGAGTTGGATGACCGCATACCAGCTACAAGTCCCGCGATGAGCCCGGCTCCTACACTCTCTGCGGAGGTCCCGCAGCTGCAGTCTGAACCGGATCTACCCCTTCTAGATCTGGGCTTGTCCTCACATCTAAATCCATCTACTGAGCCAGGCACATCATCTGTGCCACTGGTGCGCCGACCGCCACAGGGAAATGATAGGCGGGCATCCAGGCGGAACGTCATTGTGACTTCTTCTGCATCAGAGCTGCCTTGCAAAGAAGCGGTCATTAGCACTGACCAGGCCACCGATCCTGCGAGTAGCCCGGCATCGACAGCGTCGCCTCCACGGGAGGATGTGGAAAAGTCCACGGCCGATAGCCCACCTCACATCCAGTCAACTGAGGATGGTGAGCGAGAATCTCGAGAAACATCCCCTGCCAAGTCCACCCCTCACGCGGTCCGGTCATCTGGCAGAAAGCGTACGCCAACGTTCAAAGCGGCGGCCAAGCAAGGGAGAGCAAGCAGCGTGAATAGCGATGCGGCAACGGCTTCGTCGGACACCAGTATGCTATCTTCAGCATTACCATCATCAGCGTTGTCTACGCCTAGCGCATTGGATTCTCCCCAATTCCAACCACCAAGGGCTGCGTCGGCGACTCTACAGTCGCCGGTCGAGGGAAGTCTGCGCAAGCAGGCCCTGCGGCTTGGAGACCACGGCGCACACGGCTCCAGGGCGAAGCGACAGCGACGTTCCGTCAGGGATCCGAAATACTTTCACGATTCCCAATCCACGGACGAATTGCAAGTGTCCCCATCAGCTAGTGTCCTGGAGAGGAGCGTGGTGCATACAAAGTCTGTGCGGTCCTTCAAGCCATCACTGGCACCGCTTACGCGCTGCGGTCGACTCTTTGACGGCATGATCTTTGCGCTCTCCTTTCAGGCCACCGGATCCAAGGCACCCGACCGCCCAAAGCTCGAGTCGCGCATCGAGCAAGCAGGTGGATCAGTCCTCTCCGAGGGGTTTGACGTGCTCTTTGAGCGATCACCCATCATGGGCGCCTCAGAGCCTACGCTCGACCTCGAAGATGCAACGGTGGTCAGACCGTGTCATCTAGAGAAGGGGTTCACGGCGTTGATCGCGGACGGCCACTCGCGCAAGGCAAAATACATGCAAGCATTGGCACTGGGCTTCCCATGTTTAGCACCACAATGGATCCAGACCTGCCTGACCAAAGGCACCCTCGTGGACTGGGAACCCTATCTTCTCTGCGCGGGCGCATCCGCTGTTCTTGGCAACGCGCTCCGCTCGCGCAGCCTCGCTCCCTGCGCCCCGGAAGAAATCAGCCTGTGCGAAATTGTTCGACGACGCCGCAAGCTTCTTGAGGGCCAGAGGCTTCTCATTGTCGTGGATTCGAAGAAGGCGCGCAGTGATCTCAAGGAGCCGTACATGTTTCTCATGCAGGCACTAGGGGCCCGCACCTCACGGGTTTACACAGCCGAGCAGGCCTGCGAGGTCCTGACAAAGCATGCGCGGGCGGGGACGCCGTTTGACTGGGTGTATATCGACAGTGGCACGGCGACTGTGGAAGCGGTGCTGTGCGCCCCAGAGGCGGGTGGAAAGAAGCGAAAGCGCAATCCTGCTGTCGCGGCGCCGCTGTTTGGCAATATCAGGGTGCTGAACGATGAGCTCGTGGTGCAGAGCCTGATACTCGGACGCATGGTAGAGGATGGTGAGATGAGCGGTTAGTAAGGTTGGCTACGATCATGGTGGCTGCTGTCAGTTCGCAGGTGTTTGGTTCAGGGGTAAGATACATGGGTATACATAAGTACATGTGGCATCCTCACGACCCGGGTTGGATACTAGTAAGTACTACTGTATAGAGTTACATGACTAAAGTACTTGCACCGCGGCTATAGCGCCGTGGCTTTGGAAAACTTACAATTTCACCTGCCGTGAGTCGAGCTACGTTCATGTTTTGTCAGACCGTGTTGCTCAAGGAGCCAGATCTTGCTCCTCTCGAGTGTCGCATCAGCAGCCACTGGATGATGACGTCATCTAAAATGCGAGACTTGAATGGCGACGCCGAAAAGTAATTGCTTGTTCATGCGTGGGACGATCGATGCTCTGGATACATAATAAGACCGTCTAGCCTCATTCCCCGGTGTCCAAGTTCTTCGCAAGGCGCGGGCTACACTCGCTTGATGGGCACGAAGCTGGTCAGCCTGTGCTTACTGTATGCGCCGTGTCGCGTGACAGGCAGATGAATGATGGATCGCCAAATTTTTGAGGCTCAGGCTGTGACAGGGGGGCAAGAAGGGGCTGAGCGCCGGATCGCTCGGAAATGGCGATCCACTTGGCGAGTCGCCGACGTGGCGCAAATCCGCACCTCTCAGTCTCCAGTCGATCAGGGCAGCGGACTTGACTTGGAAAAGTCTCGAAATGCTCCAACACGTGGCTCAGAAAGGGTGTACTGTATTCCAGAACGAAGGGAGGGGGAGTGGGATGCGAAGATTCAGGACGAGGCATGCAGACAGAGCATAGGCATACATGTATTGTATACTATGCTCTGGAAACGCGTACAAAGCGTTGGCTTGTGAGATTGACACCACTCTCGCACGCACTGTCGATCCACGGGCCAGCGACAAGTGTCAGTGCCGGGCACGCGACCATCCTCGCGACAGGGCAATCAACCATGGCATTCTCATTCTCGTGGTGCAGCCAGCTGGGATTCAACTTTCAAGTAGTCGCCAGTCAACAGGGCTCGCAAATAAATATAAGGTACCGTAGCCCGGCCTCCACATCGCATTGACTTTCATCGGGCACCGGCATCCATCTAAAGCCCATCCATCGTCCACTACCAAGTGCCGGCCCTTACTGGATCAAGTCATCGGTCGGCCAAGGACGCTTGTTAAAGCCCGACGGGAGGAGGTACCGTACCCTCGAATCAAATTCTGGCCGCCTCTTCCGCGACAAGAATCTCACCTTCCAACTCCAAGCCCAGTCTTTCTCCCCCTTCTTCCTCCTCCTCCTCCCTTCTTCGACTTCCAATCTTCTAGGTCGTCTTCCATTCTCTTCCGGACTGAACCTTATTCTTGTTTGACTCAGCCACCATCGCCTGCCTTCACTGGCACTAATCAACCCAGGTTTCTTCGATACACCGAAGACTGCCTGTTACGCATCGCCCCCCTGTCGTTGACGCCATCGCCTCATCTTTCGACACCGCCGACCGCGGCAGAACCCAACTCGCCCTTCTCTCAACATGGGCGCCGGTGCCTTTCTTGAGCCACTGGTCGTGGTGACCCTTCTTTTCGGAGGCGCCTACTTCAATCGCAACAAGGACTACAGCTTTAAGGACGGCAAGACCACCGCTGCTGGCTGGGGTCCCGACGCGACCCATCACAAGAAGCACGATGACCTCCACCCCAGCCGCAGCGGCTCGCCAGAGGGCTGGAGCTCGAGCTCCTCGCCTTCTCTCCTCGCCCACGATATCTCGAGCCACAGACGTCGCCGCGTCAAGGCCTTTGGCTACGAGAAATTCGTCACCACCCCCAATACCTTGATCTTCAAGGACCGCTTCCTGAGCCGCGTGCTCCAAAAGTTCCCCTTCCTGGCCGAGTGCTGGTATTGGGCTCTCCTCTACTGGGTCTACCAGGTCGGTCGCGCCTTTACCGCCCTCACACTCGTCGAGGGCACCGTCGACGTCGCGCGCAGGCACGCGCTGCAGCTCATCCACCTCGAGCAGAGACTGCACATCTTCTGGGAGATTGGCTTCCAGCAGTGGTTCCTCGAGCACCCGACCTTGCTGCACTGGATCAACCGCACCTACTCCTTCATCCACATCCCAGGCACCATCTTCTTCCTCGTCATCCTCTACTACCTCACCACCACCCGCAAGCGCCGTGTCATGTCTGGCCGCGTCAACTCTGACAATGTGTCCGCTGGCCCTGCCTTGTACGAGGCCCGCCGCCGCACCATGGCCATGTGCAATCTGATTGCCTTTGTCATCTTCACCCTGTGGCCCTGCATGCCTCCCCGTCTCCTGAGCGACCCCAACTACAAGGGCGAGAACGCCGAGGAGGCCAAGAGCTTTGGCTTCGTGGACACCGTCCACAGCAAGACCGGCGAGAGCAGTGTCTGGACCACCAACAAGTTCTGCAACCAATACGGCAAGTCTTCCTAGGCCACCTGCCAATGAATAAACTGCTAACATATGTATAGCCGCCATGCCCTCGCTGCACTTTGGCTACTCGCTTCTCATCGGTCTCACCGTGGCCACCCTGCCCATCAACGGACTTCGTCCCACCTCCTGGAAGCGCATCGCCATTGTCGTCGGTGGCATGTGCTACCCTGCGCTCATCCTGACCGCCATTGTCGCCACAGCCAACCACTTCATCCTCGATGCCGTCGCCGGCGCCATTGTCTGCGCGATTGCCTGGAACACCAACGACCTGCTCCTCAACCTCTGCGTCCTCGAGGACTACTTCCTTTGGGTGCTCCGCATGCACAAGCCCGTCAACTACACCGACCCTGAGACAGCGGTGGACCCCGATGTGCAGAGCTCGCTGCTGCTGGGCGAGGAAGCCGCCTAATTTCCTTCGCTGCTCATTGTCGTCAAGGGAGGACGGAATCATGAACCAGATCGTATACATCACGCGCATATCATATCATGGCCTTTTTTGTTTTTTGGATACTTGGGGTCCTTGGTTAGAATTCCCGGGATCAGCGGGCCACGCTTGTATAAATGGCTGTCAATGCAGGGCGTTTGGGAACTGCGGAGGTAATGACCAGTAAGATTCACTCCTGGGACCTGTAGATTCATTTTGGAAAATTGCATACAGTAATAACGCTCTTCTCATACCTCTTCACTGCACGGGTGCGGACTACTGACGATCAGAGGCCCTGGTGGCTTCTGGGCTAGAAGCATACAGACAAGTCACGCCCATCCGTCCCCACCAAGGAGCGATGCATCACTCTTCTCCCAGGGGTGCTCTACTCCGACCTTGCGGATCAGCTCTTCATGCTGCGCGCTGCGGGGTGACACCTTGAAGCGGAACTTGGATGGATGATTCAAGATGCCATGCGTACCATGGACCTGGACTGGAATCTTGTTCCCCGCTGCTTCGACAGCGTGCTCCATGTTGAATGTGGCCAAGACCTGGACAATGTTGAGGTAGATGCTCGCATCAGCAAAATGTCGGCCCGGACAGACCCTGCGTCCGTACCCAAAAGCATCGCTCCCTGGATCCGGCTCGTCTCGCGACTTCAGGAAGCGCTCTGGGTCAAAGACCTCCGGGGACGAGTACACCTCTGAGTCGTGCAGAAACCACCAGACGCGATGTCCCCACGACACGGTCAATCTCTTCCTGCGCCTTGCGCTGGACTTCGGGCCATTGAATCATGGCCAGGGTGAAGGTGGTCAGGACAACAACAGTCGTGTCCGAGGCCCCGCCGTAGAGGCTCGCCGCTGTCCAGACGATACACTCTGCGTCCTCATAGCTCAGCTGCGGGACACCCGGGGCGTCGTTCACGGTGACAAAGGACTCGATGGCCTTGGATATGTACGAGGTCTTGGCCCGGCCGGCCTCCATCTGGCGCTGGACAAACTGGAAGGGGACGTAGCCGACGTCTCGGATGGTCTTGCGCCACCGACGGGCGATTTTCTTGAATTGCAACCCGGGGAAGGACTCGGGGAGGTAGCCCAGGATGGGGAACAGGTCAACGGACCAGGCCAGGCCAGGGGCACAGGCGCGAGAGAGAACTCGTTCATCATGCGCTCGATGAGGTCAACGAGGACGTCGGGCCTGTGAGGCTCGATGGTGTAGTCATAGGTCATCTTGAGGGTGTGGTCTCCTTTGCCGAACAAATCGCTGTTGTATTCGCTACATGAAGGACGCTATTAACGATAGTAGAGCCCAGCCCCAACGATTCCCAACCCGATTATTATTCCCGCGAATGCAGCAACGACCTAATGACCGTTAGCTTAAGTTCATATTCGCCTAATTAGTATATTTACCCATCCAACGTTGCGCATGAAGGCCACTGTCTCGCTATACACATCTCCAATAACGATGTATGCGACCTGTTAAACATAAGTATACTTCCAATAACTATATTGAAGGTAAAACACATACCACAGCAAGCGAATTCTTTGCACACTATGCGAGGAACCATAAAATGTGGTGCCCAGCGGAGGCAATGTTGAGCGTCGCTTGGTGCGAAAAGCCACATGCACGTAGTACCCATAGTAGGTTGTAGATCTTTGGCCTCATATTGTTCGTCTCCTCAGCGATTCTTGGTACGAGCTTCAAGAGGAAGCCCTCCAATTCTTCGAGCGTTAAGTCGCCGACTTTCTTTGGGGCTTGGTTGGGTGTCATTGTATCAGGTTGACGGTGGTAGGTTGTAATTGATTGTGGTTGCTTGTGATATATCGAGCGGAATTCGTTGGCAGAGTGAAAATGTTGTTGTTGTAAAGTCTTGATGGAAGAGGTGGTAAAAGGTGAGGCTTTATGCCTGGTAAATAATGGTAGTTTTAGAGTTTCATTTAGAGTTCTGTTGAGAGTTTTGATGACAGCGTGGCAGAGAGCAATGGCCAGTGTTGGAAGAAAGAAGGAGAACATGGTACGTGTCTGGTTGCTAAGCAGCGCAGAGTAGTGATAATACTGTATAGATCTTGTGTGTAAAGGGGCTTGTGAAGATATGACTTTCCCAGCCTGGAACTGTTGGGACAGTCCAGGAGATATCCTTGGACGAGGAAGGCCTCCAATCCATGACTTACGACATTGGACATGAATATCACGAACTAGCGTCGCCCTCGCCGTCTTCTTGTCGGCTTTCGCAGCCTGGATGTTGATATCAAGAACCAACTGCAGGCCATCCTGCAAGCGAGATGCCCAATGCTTTGAGCTTTGGCCAGCGTGATACCAGAAGACTGATAGCATCGAGGAAGTCATGCTGCTCGACGTGTCAAGACGCTTTGACGTTCGTTGCCACAATGGTCCCGGCAATGGTCCCATTGGCCGTGTTCACATGGGATCTGGCGGCGGTCAACAGTCCGCGGCCTTTCTTGAGGCACGAGAGCAGAGAAGATGGTGGGTGGGATCCAGCTGCCCGGTCCCTGGCCAGCGAAGCAATGTAAAGTGAGGGATAAGAGGATGGTCCGTGTGCATACACGCCGAGATGGGAAGCGAAGCTGATGCGGTTCGCAGTCATACTCGCCAGCTTTTTGGCCTCGAGGAGAGGCCGTGGCAACTGGCACTTGAAGTCCCCAGAATTTCCTTGACCTCGATAATGGAAACCACGTACACAAGTTTGACTGAAGACTCGATTTCTGCGCTATCCAGGAACGGGCAGGATCTCTGTGTTACATAGATCTGGAGGCTTGCTTGTCGAATGCATGTCATCGACCTCGAGTTGGCTTGGCTCAACGCCCCCTCTTCTCCGTGTCCCTTTCAAGACCTTGCCGGAGCTTTGTCCCGTCATTATCATGGCGCGTAACAGTGATCTGTGCTCTGATGCATGACAATTGACCTGTTCCCACGGTCGTGCAGACTGCAGCAGTGCAGCGCAGAGCCAAGACGTTGATCACCCTTGTCGATTGGATCGTCAGAATCCCGCAACCAGTTTCCTGGGACGAGAAAACGGCCAACAATACCCAAATGGTCATCCCCCCCGTCCAACTACAATGGCTCTTTGTTCACCTTGCATAATGTGCCATGTGCGTTCCTATTCATGCCGCTATCTGCCAATGAGATTGATGTATCGGGACCGCATCGATGCGGAACGACTCCAAATACCTGGAGCTTGGGCAACACACTCATACAGGGCCAGCCACACATCTTGAATCGCGGGAGCGGACCGACGCTCCCGCCCATCCAAGCTCCTGCACGGACTTCAGACGGATTGACGCTGGGCGAACACGAAGGTTGGGCCGCGAGAGAGTTGATGAGCGAACATGAAGACACACGTCAATGCAGCTTCCTTATCCAACATCAGGGGGGAGAGGTGACGTGGATCAATGCGACGAGAGTCTATAAGAAAGGGATGCCCTTCCTGGACGAAGAGGTTTGTTTGCTCGCAGACTCCCAAGCAACAGCTCACAACTCATCAAGTAAACCACACTTCACAGAAACACCATCTCTCCTCCCTTTCATCATGTCTCTTGACTCTTTCTCAGCCGTTCTGAAGCCCCTGGATGCGAGCGAGATCCCAGGATTCTTCTCCCGCTACCCGGTGGGCATCAGCGTGGAAGCTGATCGCATCACCAAGGCCCTCCGCCAAATCGGCATCGAGGCGACAATGCCCGACACGAGGGAGCGCCACCGTGCCAAGGTGAGGCAGGCCAGCCCCTATGGCGACCCATTTTCCATCTGCCACTGCTCTGCCTTCCCTGACAGGCTAGAGCTTGTTGGATATATCATTGAGATCCTGTGGATCCACGATGGTCAGTATTCCACATTGCCCCTTGAATGGCGGAAGAGACTCTAATCCACTCAGATATCATCGAGGAACTCGACCACAGCATCGTGAGTCCGGCTGACACCCAGCTCAGACGACCAATGCTGACCAGTCGCAGGCCATGAAGGAGCACGAGCTCCTTGCCCAGATGCTGACGGTCGACATTGACCCGTCCACCTTTGCGGCTGTGAACCGCAGACAGAGTGCACTGGCACGCATCCTCCGACTGGCCATTGACATGGATCCTGCTCAAGGTCCCGCCCTCGTCAAGACGCTGCAGACCTACCTCGAGGCATACGACAGCACCAGCGTCAACTTTGACAAGTTTGAGGAGTACAGCGCCTTTCGCATCCTCAACTCTGGCTACGCGTACGTCCTCATGGTCTCTTTGCATGTCGAAAGTGATTTCAATTACTGACAAGCGCTCGCAGCATGTCCTCCTTCCTGATGCGCTGGGGCATGGGGTTCGACCTCTCGGAGGAGTACGCCCAGGTCAAGGAGTACGACATGGCGATCGCCAGCGCTGCCGGTCTGACCAACGACTACTTTAGCTGGAACGTGGAGAAAAACCAGCCGACGGACCGCGTCCGCAACGGCGTCGACGTGCTTCGTCGTGAGCTCAAGCTCTCCGACAGCGCGGCCATGACCATGCTGGCTGGTGTCATTGTCGACGAGGAGCGCCGTGCCGTCAAGCTCAAGCAGGCTCTCTTCAAGCAGGAGCCCTCAGAGAGGGTGCTCCAGTACTGCACGGCGATTGAGCTGTTTGCTGGTGGGAGCTGCTACTGGCAGGCGACTGCGCCTCGTTACCAGGTGCAGGAAGCTTGATGTGATGGCCTTTGGTGAAGATGGTTGGACCAGATAGAACTTGAATGATAGACATGCTGATTGACGGAACCTTTTCGTGAATGCGCCCATCTTCTACTCGATTGTTAGCCCAGGGTTCGACGGACTCGACGCGATGATGGCTTAGGCGATGTCTGCTGTGATCGACCAGCGGTCAACATTGTATGAGAACATACAGGGGTCAATTGAAGACACCGAGTAAGATCAACAAAGCCGCGATCTCTTTCACATATGATGGCTCGGCTGTCGAAGACTTTGCCAGATCCATCACACACAAAGCACATTCGAATCCGCCCAAAGCCGGTGTAAGTCAATTCGGCTTTCGGCTCTGGGCGCAGCCGCAGATGGCGCCGCAAGAGGCTCCATAATTGCCGGTTAGCGTCGGTGTCGGGACCGGCCGCGGCTCTCTGAGTCGTCCGTGTGCGATAAAAGTTACGTTCGGGGATCCGTCGCCAAGCACCGTCATCAATGGTGAGGTGCATAGTACTCAAGCAAATTTTGCATGTGCTCCATGTCCATGGTCTAGCTTCCATACATATACGGCGGCTGTTCCCAGGCGCTAGGGACAAGATGCCTGGTGGTTTTGGAGGTTTTGGTACAGGTCAGGCATTGACGTTCAACTCGTCCAGTCACTCGAGATTCAACAGCTCGAGTGCTTCTCATCAGTATTCACTGGTGATCCTGTCAAAGAGATCTGCTACACATTTTTTGCCTATGAAATAAACGATTATTTACGACTACTTCTCATCTGAATCACCACGATATTACACAATGACTACCAGACCTTTTCGAGCCATCATCGTGGGTGGTTGCCCCGTGGGCCTGACAGCCGCCCATGCCTTCGCCTTGGCCAAAATTGACTTTGTCGTCCTCGAGGCTCGCAACACATGTACACCCGATGCTGGGTCAAGTCTGGTCCTGAACCCCGCCTCTCTACGGATCTTCCACCAGTTGGGTCTGGAGGAGAAGGCCAGACAGGCATCAGCAGAGCATGAGCGGGCCGTTCTCGTGAGATACGATGGTAAGGTCAGAAAGGATGTCAGACCGTTCCATGCTTTCGACGAAAGGTAGTTCCTTCATGCTTTTCTTTTGCTTGCTTCATACTGACTTTTCGCAGCGTGGGACAGAGGCCCATGACCTTCCATCGACAGGACGTCCTAAAGATTCTGCTCGACAACCTATCCCCTGCCGCTCGCGAAAAGGTCCACACGAGCAAGAAAGTTGTTGATGTAAACTCTACAGCCGACGGCGTAACTGTATTCTGTGCGGACGGCTCAACTTATGAAGGATCCGTCGTCATCGGGGCAGATGGCGTGTACAGCAAGACACGCGGTTTCATGCGCAGACTCGCCCTTGAAGCGTCGCCGTCAGCTCCTGTCAACGCTGAGAAGCCTTACACTGCATACTATAAATGTATGTGGGGGACCGTCCCTATCCCGCCCGGCTTGAACCCAGGCGACCACCTCGACTGTCACTCTGACTCGGGGGTGTCCTCCATGTTCCTCACCGGCAAGGACAGGGGCTGGTTCTTCCTCTTCGGCCTTCTCGACGCCCCCACGCAGGATCGGAGGGACTATGATGAAAAGGACATGGAGGCGTATGCAGAGGAGCTCAAGAGCCTGCACATTGGCCCCGGGATTGCCTTTGGGGACATCTGGCCCACGAGGCACAGCGCTGGCATGTCCAACCTCGACGAGGGCGTCTTGGAGCACTGGAGCTGGGGCAGGGTCGTCATGGCAGGCGACTCGGCGCACAAGGTCACCCCCAATGCTGGCTGGGGGCTGAACTCGGGCATCCAGGATGTCGCCGTCTTGACGAACAAGATTGCAGCGCTTCTCGGGACGACGCAGGACACGGAGCCCACACTGCCGCAATTGGAGACGGTTTTTGGCGAGTACCAGGAGGCACGCAAAGACAACATGCAGGCTGTGTTTGAGTTCTCTGCGACGCAGACACGGCAGTCTGCGAGGGACAGGAGCTGGTCGGGGCGGATTCACTGGCTCGTTGAGGCGGTGACGACCGTGATACCCAAGTTTGACTGGTTCATGATCAGGTACAAGGGATCGAAGCTGGTCAGCGCCGGACATGCTCTAGACTTTCTTGGGGGTGTAGAGCCTTTCTCGGGTGCCATGCCATGGGCTCATCCCATCCGCCCCATCAACATGAAGACATGATGCATCGAGGAAGTCATATGCTGGGCCAGGTTTGATACTGAGGAACTTTGCGTCAGACAGACGACCAAAAAAATCAAGAAAAGATTATATTTGACTTGCCATACCCTGCCCATCTGGTGAGAACAATTTAACGAATAGCTCAATATGAACATCGAAATCTGTCAAGTTGTAAAGCATTAGCTCGTGATCTGACAGGTGATGAAGGCTCCACACGCCAGCGACATCACGCCGGTCCACACTGGCGCCATCTCCTTTCCTGCTTCATAATTGTCAGCAAGCTGCAAACTTTAGGCGTCATTTACGGCGTCATGTATCAAAATGAACGTGGTCATTGCGCCGCCAGGGGAAAACACCATTCAGCTGCTGCCCATGCGGCAAACGGCTGAGGCCAAGGTTCACTCGGAGGATTGGACAGGCGTGACCGGCGCGAAAGAGCGGCGGAAGTTGCAGAATCGACTCAATCAAAGAGCGCGCAGTGAGTTTTTGTCTGACTCAATCCAGATTGAGACGCTGAAGGGCAGCCAGGGCGGAGATTGAGGCAACGAAACGACGCCGAGGGCGATGCTCCCCTATCAGGTAGCCAACAACCAGAAGAGATCGACCAACTTGCAGTCACGCTCGGGGCACTGCACCTCGTGTCCCGTGAGGGGCAACCACAGTTGGTCCAGGGAAGAGGTCGATCCAAGCCTTTTCTTCTCAGCGTAGGGGACGCGCCGAGCAGCGAGAGGACGCTGGAGCAGCTCAGGAGACAGGCCGAGCAGGCGTATTTCAGCACGGGGATGGGCAGCCCAGCGCACGGCAGCCTCACCACCATTGTACGCTTCAATGTATTCGACGGCCTGGCACGCAACGCAGCACTGCTGCGAATCGGGGACGAGTGGCTGATGAAGCGCACGACTTCAAAGTTTTACAACCGACCAGCGTCGTCTGACACGTCACTGCCACCCAACATGGTGCCTACACCACTGCAACGGTCGACACCTCACCATCCTTGGATTGACCTGTTGCCTTCGCCGAGGATGCGCGACAACTTCTTGATTGCTGCGCACTCTCTCGTGGGCACGGTCGACGAGGACTTGTTGTGTCGTGACATTGTGGATGTCGGGGCAGGTCACGGCGTGGAGCACGCAGCGTTGATTGTGTGGGGTGACGCCTGGGACCAGAAAAGATGGGAGGCGACCGAGGGCTTCATCAACAGATGGGGGTGGCTCCTTGCTGGGTGCCCTGAGATTCTCGAGGGCACGAACGCGAGAAGAAGGGAGCGAGGGTTGAAGACGTTCCAGTTCAAAGTATAGGGTAGCTCAGAGCAGCTGTCCCAGACCACGTTGCTGCCTGTGGCGCAGCGTCGTCATCAAGCACGTCAGCCACACTCAGCTACTACGCTTTGGGACACCTTGCCCCTCCAAACTACCCCAACCAACCTTGCTAGCTGGCTCAGTGAACTCTCACATGCCCAGTTTGCCCACCCAACCACGAGCACCGTCATCATGACCACCCTTTCCACTTCCACACGAACTTTCGATTTCCAAATACTTCACTTGAAGTTTGGAGATACTATCTTAAGCCCACCGACCTGAATATTCCCCTTGCGGCAGGGCTTGCTGCAAGCACAAAGACTCCCCAAATGTCCAGCTTTGGATCTGGTGGTGATGCCCCACGTGCGTCCTCTCCATCCAACAGCTTCTACGCCATGAGTGACGACGATGAAGGCGACTACAACACCATCATGCACACGCGATCCGGGAGAGGTGTGAAGCTCCTGTTTGCAAAGAGCAAAGTCTACATCCACCCCAGCCCTTCCGCAAAAGATAATATACCCGGCTACATTGCCCTCTTACAACAGAAGCCTTCGCCGAATACATCCTCATCTACGCATGAGACCAGCTCGTCTGCCTCGGCCGATCTGCTCCTGGCATGGGTTCCCGAATCATCCCTCGGCGAGTCGGAGAGCATGTACGTAAAGGTCGACGCATACAGCGACGGCGACTCGCCTCCAAAACAAACGTACCTCGTGCCCCCGCCTCCCACGGTCACGACCAGCGTCGGCTCCCTGGCCGCTGGGTATTCCTTCGCCGTACCGATCAATGCGATATACTCATTGCAAGTCCGACCCCCGAGTCTCGGCTGGTGGTACGGATCCATCATTGTCAACTCCCGCGCCGGCGACAGTTTCCCTGCGCTCTTCTTCCACGACAATGAATGCCAGAGCACCATGCAGCAGAAGAAGAAGCTCACAAAAGATACGTTTGATCCCTTTGGAGAGCATGGACAGATGTTCTGGGGTGGCGACGAGATCGTCCGCTGGCTACGACGGTACGTCAAGGTCGAGAGGTCGGGAGCCGAGCCAAATATCTTCCTCATCGACCCGAGCGCCGAGGACATGGAAGCCTTTGGCAACAAGCCCACCTCGTCCAAGAAGCAGGGCGCGAACGCGAGAGGCGATGCAGAGATGGACCCTTTTGTTAAGTTCTTCAAGGAGACCGGCTGGAATCTCATGAACCAGTTCAGCAAGGTGACAACTTTTACCCGGAGGACAGCCCAAGACATCGCCGAGAACTCAAACTTGCCGCCCCAGGTCAAGAATCTGCTCAAAACGCCCGAGGTCCAGACATTGCAGGATGAGTTCGACAGTGCCCGAGTATACCTGGCGCGGTGGGCCATGGGCATCGCTGAGCAGAGTGAGCGTGAGAGGAACCGGCGGATGTGGACTGCGAAAGACGTGATGGAACTGGAGGACACGGAACTCGGCGAGTTCGAACTCTTGGAGAGCAGCAGCGCTCTGTCCATGGAAGACAGGCGGAAGCCGGTCACTATGAAGGAGTGGAAGTCCTTCTTCGACCCAGACAGCGGTCGTCTCGCGGTGACCATTGACGAGGTGAAGGATCGCGTCTTCCATGGCGGGCTGGACCCTGAAGATGGTGTCCGAAAGGAGGCCTGGCTATTCCTGCTTGGTGTTTACGACTGGTACGGCACCGCAGATGACCGCAAGGCTCAGCTGGCGTCGCTGCGAGACCAATACTACAAGCTCAAGCTGTCATGGTGGGAGCGTCTCGAGGGTGAGGGTGGCGAAGGCGAAACAGGTGAATGGTGGCGCGAGCAAAAGGGGCGCATCGGTAAGACCAACGAGACCGCATCCCGGAGAAGATTGACTGACATTGTGCAGAGAAGGATGTCCACCGTACGGATCGCCACGTGCCCATCTTTGCAGGGGAGGACACTCCCCATCCCGACCCGAACTCGCCATTTGCCGAGACAGGCACAAACGTCCATCTCGAGCAGATGAAGGAAATGCTCCTGACGTACAATGAGTACAACAAGGACCTAGGCTACGTGCAGGGCATGTCTGACCTCCTCGCGCCCCTCTACGCCGTCATCCAGGACGATGCAGTCGCCTTTTGGGCGTTCCAGAAGTTCATGGAGAGAATGGAGCGCAACTTTCTGCGTGATCAGTCAGGCATGCGCAACCAACTCTTGACCCTCGACCAGCTCGTTCACTTTATGGACCCCAAGCTCTGGGACCACCTACAGAGCGCCGACAGCACCAACTTCTTTTTCTTCTTCAGGATGCTCCTGGTCTGGTACAAACGTGAGTTTGAGTGGCTAGACATTCTACGGCTCTGGGAAGGCCTGTGGACAGACTACATGAGCGCCAATTTCCATCTCTTCATCGCGCTGGCAATATTGGAGAAGCATCGAGACGTTATCATGACGCACCTCAAGGCCTTTGACGAGGTTCTCAAGTACAGTAAGTTTGATCGTTCACGTCTGGCTGTTGCATGCCGAGCTAACCCGGTGTAGTCAACGAGCTGAGCAACACCATGGATCTCCAGGCCACACTGATCAAGGCCGAAGCCCTCTTCCGTCGCTTCCAGCGCTTGGTAGAGGCAGTAGACAAGAAGCCCAACTTCCCCGGTCCGCGAAAAACGTCGGCTTCATCGATCCCCACGATCTCAGACGGGCCAAGCTCGACCAATGGTCGACCCGACAGCAGCGCAGCCCCAAACAAGGGCAATGGCAAGGGCAAGGGTAAAGAGGAGGAGGCAAAGGTCATCACGCCTGAGCTGCGGAAGCTACTGAGCCGACAGGTGGAGGTCCTGCCACGCACGACAGTTGCGCAGAAGGGCGACGGTATGCCGTTGAGGTAGCAACAGCACAAGACTTGTATAGTATGGCAGGGCGTCTTGACACATATTTAAGCGAGGGGCGGCGTTCCAGTGCTTTAAGGGGGGTCATACATTGCCTTTCGGCTATATACCGCATCTAATGTCAAGAGAAGTAGAGTTTCTTATACTTCAAAATACGGATTCAAATTTCCCAATAGAACGCCTTGCTATAGTCACATGCAGATGAGCAACGCCAAAGACCCGGCCACTTCGTCCGCTATCTATATCCGCGTGGGTTGCTTGGCAGCCCTTGCCGTCGACCAGCGCTGGGTAGTCCAGACTTCCCACCACCGCCGCCGCCACCACCGCCGCTATAGTCATCGCCATTCGACCAGGGCGCATTCGCACTCATGTGCGGTGCACCACCACCACCGCCGCGATCGTCATAGCCGCCAGAAGCTCCTGCGGGCGGAGCTTGGTAGGCGCTCTGCCCACCCTGTTGTGGACTCCCCGACCGAGCCCCCCAAAGCCTCTGCTTTAGCCGATCCTGAGCTGACGAGCCACCGCCCCCGGAGGGCGAGGGTGCCAACGATACATTCGACGTCGAGTGAACACTGTGAATACTCCCCGCACGGCCCCCAGTCTGTGGCCGATCGTCCAGTCTCTGCATCAACCCAGGCTGTCCTCCGCCCCCTCTCCCACCGCCACCGGCCCGCAAGCTCTGTGGCACTTGCTGCTGCTGCTGCTGGCCGCCATTGTTGTCCCACAGACTGCTGAGACCACCACCTCCTGGCTGCGGGCCCCTCTGCTGTTGCTGCTGTTGCTGCATTGGTCCATTCCCCGACTGCGCGTACAGCGGCTGGACGGACTGCTGCGGTGGCGCCTTGGGGTCAGGGGGCAGCCATGGCGGGAAGGGGCGGCCTTTCTCTGTGTAGTAGTTTCGCAGCACGCGGGTGACGTGCGTGTCGTCTTCGGTGTCGCCGTCGGCTTCCGAGGCGAGGAGTGTCGAGCGGAGATTGGAGATTTGTGACGAGGTTTTGGTTAGGAGGTTGGAGTACCAGGAAGTCATGGTGAGGGACGCCCCCTGGGTGGTGAGGCGACCGGCTGCGAGTAGGTCGTGCAATGGCTCGGTGGTACAGTATTTTGGTGGCCTGTCGGTAGAAGGTGTGCTACTTTGTGCTCAACCGTGGCGTGTGGTCGAGGTTGGGAATGGTGGTGGTCACCGAGGAGAGTTGAGCAGTCGCTGGCCGGCCAGCATGACGTGGGGTTTGACCACCGTCTGGGACCCACCGATGCGGTTTAGCGCTGCTGCTTCACCACGCAAACTTCAGGGACTTTTATGCAAACGAAGATTTAATTATCACATTGTCCAATTGTCTTCACAGTCAAGTGGTGCAGATGTTAAGATGCGATAATCCCAGCCTCAGAGTTCAAAGAAGATTCGATAGAAGATTGATGACGTTGAAATATGAAATTCTTTTCCTCCCTCAGCGCCAAACGCCAACAATGCAACATATACACCGGAGCATGTACAGACCATCACCAGTCCAGATCGTTGGTGAGAGCGGGCAGCTTCTCCTTCTGCTTCTCCTGCTTGAGCTTCTTGGCCGGTACCTTGGCGGCGCGAGCCCTCTTGCGCTTGAGGCTGGCCTTGGCCGACTCGTCCTCGCTGTCCTCATCCTCATCATCGTCCTCTTCGTCGTCCTCGTCCGCCTCCTCGTCAAACCAGTCCTGGAAGTCGTCCAGCTCCTCGTCGCTCTCGTCAATGTCCGAGACGTACTGCACCGCCTTCTCCGGATCATCGACCTCGCTGTCGAGCTCGTCCTCGTCATCCTCATCAATGCCCTCGTCCAGATCCTCGTCGCGCTGGCCCTCGCCGTCCTTCTCCATGGCATTGAGTACCTTCTTCCAGATGTCCTCACTGACGTTGAGTGGCTGGTCACCGTACGCGCCCTGTCGCAAGCGGTCCAGCAGCTCCCTCTCAATGGTCTTCTCGAGCTTGGCCGCGCGCTCGGCCTTGCGCTCCCTCGTAGCCTCCCTGTGGCGCACCTTGGGCGCCAGCTTGGGTACGAGCTTCTCGCCCAGGCGTTCCTCTTGCGCGGCGATCCTCCTCATGCGGATGGCCACCTGTGTCAGCCGCGTGAGACGCTGCTTGCATTTGTGTGTCGTAAAGTTGGGCCAGTACGCCAGTCGCTCGTCAATCTGCTCGAGGGCGCGGGTGTAGTTGTTGGACAGCTTGATCTTCTCCCACCATTTGGACGGCATGTGCGCGCGCTCGGCCGTCTTGATGTACAGGTACAGCGTGGCCTTGGTGGGGTGCTTGCGCACGGTGGCATAGCGAGAGTTGGCGAGCGGACATGACTGACGGTTGCAGAGACCGGTGACGTTGTATTCGTTGCGGCAGAAGTTCTGCTTCTTGTCCGTTCTGTAGAGGTCCTTGGTTAGTGACAGTGTCCTCGTGGGAATGGGGGATCACGAGCTCTCTCTTACTTTAACTTAAAGGAGCAGAACTGCTGGTTGATGATTTGCCAGATAATCTCGTCAGACGCCATCTTCACAATTACTATCCAGGATTGAGATCCTGATAGCAAAAAAAGACGAGGAGACGATGGTGTTCACACGCAAAACGCAGAGGAAGAGTTGGCGAATTTCAGCGGGGCCACCAGTAGGTTTTCTTCTGTCCCAACTTTCTCAGAAATTTTGGGCGAGGCCGCTGGCAGAAACAGGGGTTCACTGATTGGCCGGTCTGTGCAGGGATCGCGGCTTACCAGCCACACCGCCTGCCCACCTGGCTAAGCGTCGGATAAATCCAGCTTCCGGCGCGAATCGTCACTGCTGCGGGACGTTGCCCGCTGGAGCTGGCCCACGCGTCAGTGCTCAGATGCGACTTGACAGCTCCAGCCCAGTCCAGCCTCATCTCGCGCTGCATCATCGCATCCACCACAACCTCCCCCCACGCCACGCGATCACCCAGGCGAACCGGTCATCCGAACGAGCATCCTTCCCACGACGACTGCAAGACTCTCCCCGGAGAGCACATCATCGCCATGCCTACCGCCGGCCTCAAGACCATCATCGCACTGTCGTTCGTCCTCGCCGTCGGCTTCCTCCTCGTCATCCTCTCGTGCGCCTTGTTCAAGGTGTACTATCCCCTCCTCGTCGTCGCCACATATATCATCGCGCCGGTGCCGAACTGGATCTGCGGACGATGCGCCAACCCAGATGACTTTGTCGAGAGCTCGGGGGCCGCCGTGCTGGACCTGGGTCGCTTCTTTACCGGCTTCTTCGTTGTGATGGGCATGGGTGAGTACAATCTTGACCAGCGGGCACACATGTCAGAGGGAACACGTCATGCTAACCTGGCACACAGCCCTGCCTGTCGTTCTCGCGCATTCCGGCCTCATCCAGATCGAAGCCATGATCATGTCCATCGTCGGTGGCTTGTTGATCTACGGCACCATTGTTAGCTTCAGCATGTTCTTCCACGAGGAGCAAGATTTCTAAACACGAGCCGGCCCGAGAAGAGCGAGCGAATGCCTTGAGATGAGAGAGCCTGGGACCATAGGCGTTGTGACACTATCTGCGCAAATGTATTCATAGCGGGAATCCATGGCATGGAGTACGTTGCGTGGAGTATTGAATCATGTTTTACGTTTGATCACCAGCTGTGCCTCATTTCTTCTCTACGCCGTCCTGTGTTTGAATGAAGCCGCAGCTATGCGGTACAGTAGATATCTACATGTTTACTCTAACGCTCATATACGACTTTACAATTCGTAGGCTTCGTCAATCCTGTCGCGCACAGTAAGTATAAACGGGCGCCTCGAGTGCCATACTCTTCTTCCCTGTGTGCCAATCGCCGCGTCGGCAGCATTCTGCGAGTCAGATCGCGGTCTGCCTTCCATCTGACTTTGTCTGTCCCGGCTTGCTGGGTCCTCGTGCGCTCGCAGCTCCTCAACTGTCGCCGTGAGCTCATATTGCCCCCTGGCCAGAGCCGTCATTCCCAGCACAAAGTCCGTGCTCTCGTGGCCCTGCAGTTTCGGCAGTACTCGTTGCAGCGTGCCATTCCATGCGAGCTTGCGCGTGAGATCGAGGGCTACGTGCGTCGCGCGGTGGCAAAGAGCCGGCGTGATACGGATGATGGGCGAGATGGGTCGACTTGTGCGGTTTGTGACCCGCACTTTGAATGTAAACGCCTCGTCTGTGTACGCAGTCCTGGGCTCGTCCAGATCGTCCGGCTGCTCGATCGACATGTCCATGCCGACCTCATCCACTTTGATGGCTTCGACCATCCTAGGGTTGAAACGGATGTTTCTTAGTTCGAGTGTCCCGCTGCGCGTGGCACCCTTGGTTGTCGTCCACGTGGCTCTTAGCCGGTCAAGCATCTTCTCCCTGTACCAGAACGCCTCGCGCTTGTCACGCTCGGCTTCTGGGGAAATTGTCGTGGAACTAACGACAAACTGCTTGTTTTGCGCAGGATTGAGGCTCGGGATGGCCGCGTGGGGATCCTCCAAAAACACACGCCTTATCGGCACAAGCACGCGGCTGGTGTTGCCGGGAAGAATGGCATCGTCCACCACGAGGCCGTCGTCATCTTGTATATGCACTGACATGAGGCTTGGCCAAATATTCCGGAGATCCAACGATAGCAAACAATAATCTTCAGGTGACGCAGGCTCGACCGTGCCAAACTTGGCCCAGAACTCGGAGGGAATTGCTTCGTTCAGGGGCAGGATGTCCGCGCGGGGAAGCTCAAGACTGCCGTTGACAGTGATTGTGAGATCAAGCGATGCTTGTCGGGTATAGAATTGTTCCGTGACTTCTTCGCGAGGCTTTCCGAGGTACGTATAGTCCACCTGTATGGAAGCATGCGTCAGACCTGGCTTGCCTAGAATCTCAAACTCGAATGTGGCCTCCCCGCCAGCCTCGATAAAGCGCGTCTGGATGCCCTTGGGTATGCGCAGCGCTTGCTTCTTCATGAGGATCAGCTCGTACTCGTGCAACTCGGCTGGAGTTGCGTCTCGGTTGGCAAGGGCCGCTTTCAGGGGCTCCTGAGTCGAGTCCCTGAAGGAGAAGAGCATGAAGTCGACGGGTGTCGACGAGGTGTTCTGCAAAGTGACCGAAAAGATCTGCCGTTCGCCCTCGAGAATCATGACCGACGCCTGAGATAATGATGTCGATTTCACAGACACCAGTGGCTGTGCTTCAATAACAGTCAACCCCATTGACTCAGGCGACAGCTGGGGGCCAGGTCGTTTGGTAGGCTGCAAGGACTCTTCCAGTCCAGCCACGCCTTTGACTTTTGATTTGGCATCTCTAACAGGATGCCATGCCTGAGTGAAAATAGGGAACCTTCGCTCTCGGCAGCCTCGCACCTTGACAATGGCGCCTGTGATCTTGACCTGTCCCGCTTCCGTCGGCCTGCCATAGAGTTTCATAAGTTGGGTCCGATTGGGTCCCAGCCGCGTAGAAGATGGCATAGACTCAAAAGCGGCTCCGTCAGTTTCAACGCGAATACTCTCAATATCAACCTCAGTGTCATATGTGTTCTGTAAGTTGATCCTGAAAGTCGCCATGTCTCCCGCCACCAGGTAATTCTGCGCAACTTCCTCTGGCTTCTTCAGGAAGGGGTTGTAGATGAACGGATCAACATCCTGAGAAGCCCTCCCTGCCGATGCGCCCGGTAGGGCGCTGTGGGCGTGGGGTATAGGAGCCTTGATGCTTGGCAGAGGCTCAAGTTTGATGCCTCTTACTAGGAATTCATCCCAGTATTCAGCTTCACACTCTTGGATTCCAAGCTGCTGCGCAAGAGTCCAGGTCCTGGCAATGTTGCTAGCGAGGCGGGTCTGTTCCTCAGCAAAGATAATGGGCGACGAGTCTTCCTTACGCGCTCCTGGAGCGACCCCGGACCCTGCTGTTCTTAACAGGTCGCTCGAGAATTTTAGGACGCCGTTGAAATCTGGCAGGGCCTCGGCAAAGTTGATGCAAGCGCGAAGGATGTTTAGCTTGATCCCTGTGAAGCCAAAGAATCTTGATGCGGACTGCCCGTGGATCCTAGCCACGATGGCCTCATCTGAGTCCCGGACAATTGATGAGTCTGAGTCTGTGATCTTTCGCGATTGGTCCAATGCCACAATCCCGTACGACCTGCAAAGGAGCTCAAGAAAGGCTTCTATGCCATACTCAATGTCGCCTTGACCCAGGTCCAGGGCAACGCCACTACGCGGATCAGACCCCGGTGCTAGCGAGACGAGCCCAGCAGCCGGATGTACACCAGCGTCGGCCGCACCCCGAGTGCGGGCCTCGACAAGTCCAGCAATAAGAACTGAAACAAGTTCGCGAATCACCATTGCTTTCTTCCTTTGAAACCCAAGCGGCCCCAAGACGGCGGCAATCCCGCTCAGGATGGAAGCGCGATCCACCGTGGTCAACAACTCTGCTGAGAAACTCGGTGACGATGGAAATGCCTCCATCAATAGGTTTACAATCTGCTGTCGTGTAGGCGTAATGTGAAGGCGCGGAGACGTTGTCAGCCCCTTTGCTGGCAGCTTTCCCGTGACAATGATGTCAAGCGCGTGCTGATTAAGCTCCCCCTTGTGCATGTGCAACGCGGTCAGGATCTTGCAGAATCTGATGACAGTTTCTGCAAAGGGCAGATTTGGCAGTTTCTCAGCCTCGGTGCGCTTGCGTGAGTAGAGATTGATGATCCTATCGAGCAAATCTGGCAGGATGAGCTGCAGATTGCGCAGGTGCTTGGGCTGGTCTGCAGTGATCGCCTGAGCGTCCGGCTTTGACGACCAAGATGACTTGCTAGGCCCATCTTGCGTGGGCAGACAAACTGAAGGGATCTGAAACTCCAGCCTGGACCAGCCCAAGAGGAAGAGGTTCATCAAGATGAGCTCCAATGCCTTGCCGTGCCAAATTTGGTCGTTGAGCGAGCGCGCTGCCGTCGCGCCCTCTGATAGCTCGCGCAACGAATCACTCCATCTGCCAGCCTGGAGATACAGGGAGCCTATGACAATGGACACCCTGCCTTTCCCTTTCAAGCGCCACCTGTCGTTCGCGCCACCAGGGCCGAAGCCTTGAACCGAGACTCGGTTGCTGGATGGGTCGCGCGAGTTGTGCGCAGTGTCGGGACGCGAGCCAGTCCGCTCGGGCGTCGATGGCGTGCTGCTCACCTCACTCGGGCCATCAGAATTTCCTGGCGCATTAGCCGCACCATTCTTCACTGGTGTCGAAGGCCGTCCTGGGGTCGAGTTACTCGAACCGATCGCAGGGCGCGTTGGAACAGGAGGCATCGACATGCGCGCATGATGTTTGTCGGGTGCACCGACAGAGGCCGAACGTCCATCATGGTGTGGCACGGAGTATTGCGAGTTTCTCCTTGGCATACCATTGGCCCCATGCTCCTTGCCGGGTATTGGGCGAGTGCCAGAGTAGTGAACAGGCGACTCGATGGATGTCATCTGCTCGAAGGACCTTGCCAGCGTCGTCATTTCCGCGAGAAGTTGTGACGAGATGTCGCACATGACCGTCTTCATGGTGGTTCTGAAGGAGTCCTCGGCAGGTGGTATCACTAAAATCCCCTCGGGAATAGGTACTATGGTCGACGCGGGCGGCACATAATCGAAGATCAGTACCTGGTGCACCAAGGCCTTGGGGTACTGGTCGCGCAGATCCTCGAGCTCCTGATACAGCGCACGCATGCTCTTTTCGACCATTGTTGGGCCGCTGCCATTGACCGACTGCCTCTTGCTGAAGGTCTCCTTTCCTAGCTCGGACCCATCTGCCAGCGCGACGACGGCCAGGGGTTCTCGGTACAGGTCGAAAGGGGTCAGCGCTATGTGCGACGGCGGCGGTACGTGGGTTATGAGGTCGTAAAGTATGGCGCCATCCGGAAAGGCCAAGGGCGAGAACATGTCTGCGCAAGTCAATTACTGCCAAGGGGCGCCTGGCACGAGGAATTCCTACTGCGATTCGGTCGCCTATCAGGGGTGACGTCCCGTAGATGGACCACATGTTCACTGTGCAGTCGGTCGACGAAGGACGCGAAACGTTCTGTTCTGATCTGGCCCAGGGGAAGAAGCAGCGCCTTCACCCTCGCGGGAGCGGTAGGAAGCAGCGGATCTAGGCTCATCCTATATGGGCTCGGTGTGCAGCATGGTCCGCTTTGGAAGCTGTTGCGAGAGCGTCGGTGTCGGTGAAGCGAGGGGGCGTTCAGGCGGTCATGTCGCGGGCTCGTAACTTCGTGGGGAGATCGTCAAGGCTGAAATATCGTCGGCCGAGGCGCTCTTGAAAACCGACGCTTGATGCAGCTTCTCGCACCGGTGGGGGACAGGGGAGAGAGAGCTCGAGGTCGAAGACTAGCCGTGATGGCCCATGTTCACAGCGCCATTGACGGCGGTTGGCTGCAGCGCGCAGGCCTTCTCCACAGCACGTGAGCTCCAGCAGCATAAGGTACTGTATCTCATGGTCTCACCCTTTGGCAGATGGTTTATTTCGACAACTGTGTAACCTTTTCTCGGGTATTTAGTCGTCTACGATGTCGTTGACGCGAAGAGTGTCCAGTTCAAATCTATCTTTTCACACTACTCGCCCACGTTGAATGAAGCACGATTCCCTGAGGCGGCAGCCATTCTAGCAATACACGGCCTAACTCAACTGCTAATAATCAGCATCAAGACACCACTGGAGCCCTCAGATAGATGTCCACGTAAACCAATCGACAATAACTGCCCACCCTCACCATGTCAGTAGACGCCGTGGAGCAGCTGCCAAAAGTAGGCTTGACCAAGCGACTCCTCGTTCTGCTGTTCCTGAAAGCCCGACGCCAGTCCCTCTTGCGACCCCTTTGGAAGAAACAGATAGGGCTGCCTCACATGGGCAAGTACCGCATCAAAGCTCTTGGCGTTCTATCGCGAGGCGAGCGAAGCAGACGACGTCCTGCTGGTCCTGACTCGCGGCGATTTCTGATTCTGCGTCCACTGCTCGATACGATTCGTCCCAGTCGCTCTAGGAAATAGGCGGCTCCAGGATGCTGCTCAAGGTACGACTGACCCTTGATATCGAAGTGGCCTTGATCTTGTCCACCCATCAACGCCCGATGGTGGCTTGTCGATCCATCAGTGCACGAACATTACAAGAGAACCCACCATACGTTTATTTTGGGGTTCTAAGAAGAGATCGACAATCCTAGATAATCCAACTACAGCTGCCAAGTCTTTTGGCACCTAGTACAGCAGCTTTTTCGCTTAGGTCCCTTTCCCATTGTAGCATTAGCATTACGATTACAAAAATCAGGACACTGGTCCCTTGATATTGCACAATCTGTACAGCCCTGTCATGCCGTCATCACTGTCATACTCAAGCCCGTAGAAGATCTCAGGCTGCGGGCGACTTTTCGACTCCCCTGTCTCCCTCCCGTGCCTCGTCGAGAACCTCGCTGTCAAAGATATCGACCGCAAGACTAGCGTCCACAAAGTCCTCGAGCTCCTCCGACACTGTCTTGAGCTTCTCCCGGACGGCGATGGCGGCATCGGTGCCCACAATGTGTCGCGCTGGTGGATTCTCGTGACCTCCTATGGCGGTGAGCGCGTGGACCGTCTCCATCACCAGTTTCTCGGCAGCGCCGGGCGGCAGGCGTGGATATCGCTGGAACACGTCGCCTCGACCGGGATCAGGCTCCAGGTTTGTGTCCTCCACGTCCGAGTCCGGGGTCGCGACTGGCTCGGTCGCGTGGGGCGTTGGCGGCCGCGGTATGGCCGTCTCAGGATCCGTGTCGAGAACGTTGCTGAGAATATCTCTAATATTCGGCGCGGAATCAAAGGCGTCCTTGTAGGCAGGGATCTGCGGCGCAAACGTGAGTCTGTTGGTCAAGCTTTGGATCTCCTGGTTCGGCTGAACAATGGTAATCTTGATGTTGAAGGGGGCGACCTCGTAGGCGAGCGAGTCACAGAACCCCTCGAGGCCCCATGTCGCAGCTGAGTACATGCTCATGCCCGGCGTCGCAATGTGACCACCAGTGCTGGTGAGGGCCACAATGTGCCCGGTATGCTGCGCCCGCAGGACTGGCAGTGCCGCCTTGATGAAGTTGACCTGGGAGAAGAAGAGGTTCTCGAACTGGTCTCGCACCAAGTTCCTAGTTACTGGCGTTGTGGACAATTCCTCAACGGTACCGACCACGGCTGGCGCAATCAGTTTCTCTGTCTCTGCGGGCTCGTGGTGCAATCGAACATACCCTCTGATTTGCAGCAGAGCACAATGTCGATTCTGCCAAAAACCTCGACGGCTTCGGCTATCGCCGCGCCGCAGCCAGCCATCCCTCGTCCGTCGCAGCGGATGCCACGAATTCTCTCCTTCCATCCGTCGCGGTCGCGCCCTTCAGCATCTTTGCCACCCTCTTTGCACTCTGCGATGAGCTCCCTGAATTCGGCACCTCGATCCGGGTGGTCAATCTCATGCGGCGGGAGACAGGCGACAATGTAGTCGCCATGATCCAGGAGTTGGCGGATCAGCCGGACAGCCAGCGGCGAGCAGGCCGAAGTGAGCAGCCATGTCCTTGGAGAATTATGAGTTGCTGCAGGCGGAGAGTTTGAATCCCGGTCAGCCATGTTTCCTTCTCCCAACAAGCCCTAAGTCAGACAGTAGCCCTTGCTCTGCGACCCCGTTCCTTCGTTCCAGATGTGGTGCGAGGTGATCGTGGGATATCATGATAGGGGGATCATGATCGCAGGTGAGTGAGATGGGGAAGTGAATTAATAATCGCGCGGGCTCGAGGTCAACGCCGCTCAGATTGAAGGACGCTGTACCTGATGGTCACAGGTGAGGTTTCAAGTAAATCGACTCGACTTGCACGGCTGTCGATGCGAGATCACCTCGAAGTGTGGAAAATGAGTTGTGACAGGACTCCCTCCCGTCGCCGGTGATGTGGGATGATGTGAAAGCAATGTGACGCTAGGCTGGAAACGGTAAGGCGTGACAGCTGAAGCTCTGCCGGTCTGAATTGGCCCGAAATGACATGACATGACTGAAGTGGAAGTGAACTCACGGAAGGAGGGATGTGGCTGCGCAGACAGTGGCGGAAGCTGCGACTGTGGCTGATAGGAGCGCTCACGTGGCGCATGCGGCGTGACAGTGGGTGGACCGCCTGGCGTGGATGCCGTGCCGCTGGGAGTGCCGGCTGCGGGCGAAGACAGCGGCATGTTATCGGGCCCGTCGAGTCGCAGATGGCCCAAGGGACGGTGGTGAGGGCGGAGTGAGCGCGCGGAAAGGACTGGCGATTCGGTGTAGTGGAACGAGCGGATGAGCCTCTGGAGGGCAAGAGAGACAAAGCTGACTTGACAATTTCGTAGAGCCGCAGAGCAGCGAAGGCGAGGAGCTGATGATCGATCGTACTGTAAGCAGGCAGTATTAAGTCGCTGTCTTACTGGACTGTTACCGTACGGGCACAGCACACCAGCACCAGCCCGCGCATGCTCATCAGCGTGAATCGCAAGGAACGGGTGCGAGGACACGGGCGCGGCGTAGCGAGACTATCGACAAACGGCAGCTCCTCATCCTGGCACGAGAAACCCGGCGTCGCGAGCGAGGCGAGCAGCAGCAGAGTCGAGGCCCCGCGTCGATAATTATATATGCGCGCGTGCAAAGAGCAGAGTGACACCACACCACCTCCTATTAATGTCTACTTATCCATAATAATAATAATCATACGTAGTTCCTGGGCTGGATGGATGGGAGCTAGGCTGGCTAGGCCCAAGGCCATCCCCAGAAGAGCGTCGATAGGTCAGGACATGTGCCGAATATGCAGCCCACATCACCTCGTCGTGGTTATGCCTATTCCGCCGACACCTGGACCGGACAGAGTCCGCCAGACCCATGGGACGGACGGAGGCGACCCATGAAAAAGGTCATTTCCGACCACAGCGCAGGCCTTTGAGTGGCTGCTGGCGCCCATTGGCATCGTGCGCCTAGCGAGATGGCCCCCCCATAATGGCTCTTATAGCATGGACAAGCCTGCGTCGGCTGTCAAATTGATGCCTATGCGCCCATGCATATCTCCTTCTTGTTGGGGACCTCGACTCTCATTGACCCTCACAGTCGCAATGCAGCAGCGGCACCAGGGTTGGGCCCTATTCGAGTCTGGCGATCAAGAGGAGGGCTCTGCAAACTTTGCTCGAGGAGTGCGGAGAGGACAGGGCTGACCTCTGCTGCCTTGATTATTACGGCAATCAAGAGCTGCAGGGCATGATAAACTTGGGAGATTCCGCAATAACGGCACTTCCTGCGCTCCATTTCTGTTTCAAACGCATGCGTGTTACCCTATAGGCTCACCATTCCCATTTTCCCCAGATAATGGTCGCTCAAATCCATGTCTTCATGCCACGTGCCTACATTCATGCTGTTGGTCCAGCTATTATGCGAACGCTTTGTTGGCCCGGCGCTGCACGGCGCCCTGAATCTCCAGCCTGATAAGGCGTGGAAGAATCCAGCGAACCACCTTCTCCGACTTGAATTATGGGTCAGGTTGAGAAAGACGTCTTCTCAGCTTGGGCACAATCTCAGCATAATGTCGCCATAGCTATTGTATGAACCAGACATGTACGTAGTGGTTCATCCTTCACTGCGACGTGAGCGGATCCGGACAATAGGTCATTCATTGTAGTCAATAACGAGGTATAACAGCTCCTGGTATAACCATAGGCGCGTCCACATATGCCTACGGATCCCCAGCCCATGGTACCGTCGCCCTGAACAGTCCAAAATCTCTGTTCACACGTGGTATCCCGATTACACCCCCACTCGATGGGTATCGATCAATTCCATCACCCAAAGCACGCTCGCGAAACAAGACAAGCAAGAAAGGCCGCTCAGACCTTGTTGTTGCGCTGCTCGTTGACGGTCTCGACACGGTCCACGGCGGGCTCGTCGTCGACGCTCTTGGGGCCCTTCTCGTGGACATGGCCAAAGAGCTCGTCCATGGACTCGAGGCTGAGACCCTTGGTCTCGGGGATGAAGAACCACACAAAGACGAACATGAGGAGGTCAAAGGTGCCAAACAGGAAGAACATGCCGTAGCCAGCCTCGCCCATGGTTTGCTGCATGGTGAGCACAGCTGGTGCGTTTTGTTAGCACGTGTTGCATGGGCGGTCATGATGAGGACAAAAACTTACTGCGCGCGACCACAAAGTTGAACAGCCACTGTGTGGCAGCACCGAGAGAGACGTTGAGGGCACGGAGACGGGCCGTCGGGATCTCGGACACGAGAATCCAGCAGACGGGTCCCCAACCGAACTGGAAGAGACTGCGCGGAAATGGTTAGCGAAAGTTCTCAAGGGTGACAAGAGGAGCGACGTACGCGGCCCACAGGTAGATACAGGCGATGGCAACGTAGCCGAACGCGGACACGGGCTGGCCCTTGACAGGAGGCTCGACGCGACCGTAGATACCAACCAGGTACATGACGAGTCCCATGACAACCGATGTCCACAGAAGACTCTTACGGCGACCCAGGGAGTCGGCAACAAAGGCCAGGAAACAGGCGGACGCGGTCATCTTGATGACGCCGTAGATACCGGTAGCAAAGAGACCCGTTTTGGCGCCGGTCAGGCCAAGGTTCTTGAAGATCTGGGGCGCGTAGTAGTTCTGCCATGGCAGTTAGCTTGGGTGTCTTTCGGGCGTGTAGCACTGGTGGGGACGGGGACAGGGACATACGATGGCGTTGACACCGGTCATCTGCTGGCAGATCATGAGCACGACGGTGATGATGGCACGCTTGCGGTTGGCGGGCACGGTGATCATCTCCTTCATCAGGGTCTTGGCCGAGGCATCGCCCGTCAGGCGGCGCTCCGCCTCGAGCTGGGCGGACATTTCCTGGATCTCGTTGCGGACGTAGTCGGAATCGGCGGGGAGGCCACGCAGGCGGGCGGTGATGCGCGTGGCGCTCTCCCAGTCGTCCTTGCGCGCGCACCAACGGGGGGACTCGGGCGAGACGAGCATACCGGCGATGAGGAAGCTGCATCAATGTTAGCGGTCAGCGCTCCTATCCCACAATATCAAACCTTTGACCAGAACGGGGGCACTTACACGGCAGGGAGACACTGCAGGGCCAAGGGCACAATATAGACAGCGGGCTCGGCGACGTGCAGGAGGCAGCCGTAGTTAACCCAGTACGAGATCATGATACCGGTGACGATGAAGAGCTGGTAAAAGGTGGTCAAGGCACCGCGGATGGCACGGGGCGCGCACTCGGAGACGTAAAGGGGCACGAGGGTCGAGGCGGCACCGACGCCGAGACCAGCGAGGAAGCGACCGACGTACATGACGGAGATGGTACCGTTGATGGCCGAACACGCCTGGAAGACGACGCCAATGGTTGTCAGGACACCACTGCCGATGAGACTCCAGCGACGGCCAAAGGCGTCTGTGATCCAGCCGGTCACCAGGCAGGCGGCGAAGCAACCGGCCTGCAGCGTCGAGACAATGTTCTGTTCCATGAGCGAGATGGCACTTGGGGACCAATCCTTATAGCCAAACTTCTCCTTGGTGCCGGCCATGGCCAGGACGCCCGAGATGGCACCCGTGTCCCAACCGAAGAGCATGCCACCGAAGCAGGCGGAGAAGACGAGGGCGAAGACGCGCCAGCCGTAGATCTCATCGGGATCCGTGCGCATGGCATCGTTGCGGATGATGGCCCGCAGGATCTTGACGATAATCGCCATTGTGGGCTATGATGGGCCGATGGCCAAGGAACTGCCGGTGTGTTGGAGCGGTCTGGTTGAAAGGTAGACACAGGAGGCAGGGGGCTGAGACTTTGCTGCTCACAACCAGTAGGTGATGCTCGCCTTTGCCGCTGTTGTTGAGGAGGAGGATGGAGAGGTGGATGAATCGGAAACCAAGTGCCAGAATAGGAACGGGGATAGGAGGAGGGTTCTTAAAAGAAGGTCAGGCGCGCAGAGGAACAGGCCCTGGGTTTCCCCGGTGTTGGATATGACCATGCAACTCGGCGAGAAGCAGCCGAAGCGGCGAAGAGGGATGGATGGGCAATTCTTCCACATGTCATGCCTTGTCTGCGACGGTCCAACCTACTGCAGAGGTGAGCGAGCGCGCGAGCGATAGCACCAGCGCAGAATGGCACTTGTGCCGGCACAGCATCCCTTCCACACCCCAGATCGCCTGTGCCACCACTGTAAGAAGACCCTGGTCCGCATGGCCCGCAGATGCAACCATTTCTCCTCTGGCTGGGGGTGTGGCCTTGCCCATCGTGAGGGGAAACGGGGCTGGACTCTGGAGCAGACGTGACGCGCCGAATCAAAGGGCACCACGGGTCGCGGTCGAAGCTGGGGTACCATGGGCACCTCCTGGGGAGTCGGGGGACTCGAGCCTTGTGGGAGGCGATTGGAAGCGATGACGGCGCCTCATGTCCCCGAGCTCTCTGCCCAGCCCAGACCTAATTGGTGTGAAGAATTGTTCCCCCGGGCCTTTTCAGGACGGGCTAGGCTAGGCTTGGTGTGTAGGCTAAACATTAAGCACGGTACGTACTGTATCTACCCTTGGACGTGAGATGAGGTTGATGGCTGATGGAGGGTAGCTTAAGTTTGGGTTCTGCTGCCTGCAGCTCGGCCGCGTGCGCGCTTGCCCTTGGCCATGCAGCAGCGTGAGGCAGGTCGAGATTCGCGGCGTCTTTGATGAGGGCATTGGGATGAGTATCAAATCCGTCCGTCCGTCCGTCTGGCTCCTGGCAGCTTGCAGGGTCCACGATTAGGAAGATGGGCTGGAATCAATGTGATGTGGAGGAGGGAGGGGGGAGTGATCAATGATGGCTGGGGCCCCGCTGCCCCAGCCAGCCGCCTTTACAGTCGCTAACAAGTCAAGCTTGCGGGCGGCGTGCATCGAAACTGTCCGCAGGCTTACATCCGACCTCTTCGATGCGGGGAAATATATTCCACGAATCGTGTCGAGGCTTGGCTTGCTGGGGGGAGTGAATTTGCCGTCCCCTCGGCCGTGTGATGGAGAATCGAATCTGGCAATTACTTCACGGACCATCAATCATGATTGCCATAGGTATCTGGCCACCGACCACGCCTGAAGTGCATGTGAAATTGGTAGCGCTGAGACCAGCCAGTGCAGCCACTGCCAGGGTCCCCAACGCCCATTGTTCCGTGTAAATCCTGTAGAAGACTTGTGGTTGACTAGTCGGTCAGAGACGAAAGATCAACGGATAACGATTTCAACCGCGATCCTACATCAATTAGCCCCAGAGTTGGAGCCGCGAAGATAGCATCTCCCACTTTAGCCGGGATCATGATGGGGTCAATGTGGAGAATGAGCTTGCAGATCCGGCACTGCCAGTGTCTTTGGATCGTGTCTATCTCCAAATAAGGCCTTCGAAACTAGAAATGTCGACCTGTAGTCACATAAAAATGGCCGCATTCACGCTTTGATGTAGCATTATGTCTTTCAAGACTACAAAGTTCCTCACTACTGGTGATGGATCGATATCAGATTGCTTCATCGACCCGGAAAGTGGGACGGACAATTCGTGGGGTGCCCGGTCCGTGTCTTCTTGTTCGACCCACCCCCAGATGCGGAGGACTTAGGTGTTAGGCGTCGACTCGACAATTTTAACTAGGTACAGATACTGGTAAACTTTTTAGAACCTTAATCTTATTTGTCAAGCGTGCTACACCAGGAATCATCAAGGGATAAGAGGCTTGGACTTCATACACCTTTCCAAATGTCCGACAGTCCATACGTGGATGCGTCCATGCTCAATTCTTCCGTGCACTGACAACCGTGCTGTGCTTTATTGAAGTTCCGAATCGAGCCAGCCTGGTACCATAGGGGGCTTGTCCCATCCATCAAGAAACTCCTCCCCAGGCCCCGTGGGCTTGGCATATATCCCAGAGATGTATGCGACCGTCTCGCCCTGCTTGATCGTATGCTGCAGTGTGGGAATCACAGTCCGCGCCTCGACGAGGTTCGAATTGGGGTCTGCATTCACCAGGTTGGCCTGGCGCCCTTCCCAACCCTCCAGTGCCTTGATGCCAACCGCCCCAGCCGATGCCGCAAAGGCGCCAGCCCGACCGTCTGCCCAGCCAGCGGGCGTCTTCACGTCGTAATTGCCAATGATCTTGGGCGACGTGCCCTCGTGCCTCGCAGCATCATATAGCTCTAGGCTTCGACCTGTCTGGCTGTCGACATTCCGTATAGCGAACGACCCGTCTGCCGTCATCACCTCTCGACCAGCCTCGATCTTGTGGGCGCGGATATGCCAGTTGGGATGGTCTTCTGTAGAAGGAACGAGATACGTCTTGATCGTGACATCCGGGAACGGCTTCCACACAGACACGAGAACCGGCTTCTCGTCGCGGTACTCAATGGCAGCATACTCGCACAGCCGCCGTGTCTTCCAGTATTCACCTCCATCGTCCGAAAGTCCGAGTTGCGAAGCCAGTGCGTATTGCTCGAGCGAGAAGAGACCCGTGGGGACAGAGTACCCATAGGCGCTGCTGTACGCAAAGCCTCCATACTTGGCATGCGTTGCTCGCATCGGGTAGCTGCACGCCTGTCCAGAGGAGAGAAGCATGCAATGTCCACCGTGGTAGCTAGTGATGTGGCCCGGGTGCTTCAGTGCCTTGACCTTGGGGAAAGTGTTACCTAGGGGCTCCTCCTTCGACGTCCAGAAGGGATGACTCTCGGGCACGGCGAGACAGATAAACGCCAGACACGCCCAGTACGGACTTCCGGGGCTGTTGTAGTTTTCCGTCATGAACGTGTTGGGGTACGAGTAGCCCAGGGACAAGGTGCCGCTCGCAGTCCATAAAGAGGTCTGTGTCTGCCACCATCGCAGGTGACGCAGCACGATTCCCTTGACCATACCCCAAGTCAGGGGCGCCGGAAGCTCGACGTCTGCGTACGCCATGGCCCCCCAGAAAGAGACGACAGCGAACCGATACGAGAGGCTGCGCCCATATGGTATAGCACGGCCGTCCTCGTCGTAGTAGTGCACCAGGTCGAGCGCGCCGATCTGGGTTCGCTTCTTAAACTCGGCAGCTCGCTCGGGGTCGTCGTCGCCGTTTAGTTTGGCGTAGATGAGCTGGAGGAACTGGATGGCAAAGCTTGAGGAGTAGTAATCCATCTCTGCGCACGTCAGTCGCCATCAAATAGTTGTGCGCCGTGTGACCTACGGTGAATGCCTTCTGGACCGTCGTTGGACCAGCCATCGCCTCGGTAGAACGTGTCCAGGTGCTTAATGTCGCTCTCCAGTCTCTCCTTGGAAAACTTGCCGCCGTTCTTCTTCAATCCCAGATTCGCAAAGACACGGAACCAGAGCCAATTCGTGTTGGGCATGCTGTAGCTTAGTTAGCTGGGTTGCGAGGGCTTGCGAGAATGGATACAAGCTCACGTCTTCTCATTGATGGAGTTGCCCAGCCAAGCCTCGACGTTGCCTCTTTCTTCTGTCGTCAACTTGTCCCATATCTCAGGGGCCACGGCCAACGCGTATCCTGATACTTGTAAGCCTCGAAACAGACGCCAACCGAGCATACTGACCCAAAGGGCACATCTCGACCATTCTCTGATCATTGTCCCTCGGGTAGCCCCAGTACTCTGGGCTCTTCGGGTCTGTGCCTGCCCGGTACCCATCAATCCACCAGTCTGTGCCTCTGTATTTTCCGTCTCCGGCGAGAAGGAAAGCTAGCCCCCATAGTGGCCGCGCAAACCCCTCGATCTGGGCCGCCACATCGTCAAATCGCACGGCAGTGCCACCAGGGCACTTGACTCGTGCTTTGTCCGGCGAGAAAAATGGCTCAAGGGGGTCAAGGACTGTCTCGAGGAGCTTTTGTACAGATGCTTTGTCAGTGACATTAACCTTGGCGAAGGGATGCACGTCGTTGTACGCAAGGTGAACACCCATCTTGGGTCAGCTATGTGATCAGTATGGCTGATCAAGTGAAGAGTAGAAGAACTTGAAGATCACTTGCAAGGGTAGCAATGATGAAAACAATGTAAATTACAACGAACGCATCCTCATAAACCAGTCATGCTTAATACGATCTCCCAAGTGCTCACTGGGGACAAATGTACCGGCTGATAACGTCAATAGGGGGATAATTGGGGTCACTCGAGGCGGGGGCGGGGGAAGTCAGACAACTTCGGCTGAATGCAATGCGAGCGATCAACTAATGACACGTTGGGTTGCAGCTGTTGGGTCCGGATGACGCAGCGAAATAGTACAGGAGGAGAGTACCGAGAGTCGCGCGCTTCATATACCTACGTACGCTCCAGCATGGTTCGGTAGTTGATCCCGGGCGAGTGCGAATACGGGATTGGACTATATTTGACAGTCTGTGGCTCGGTTTTCAAGCGCACAACTCATGCAGAGGTGTAGCATACGAAAGGTTAGAAAGGGAATCAAGAATGAAGAAGCAAAGAAGCAAAGAACAAAAGAAACAAAAACAAAAAAATGATGCAGTCCGTCATCGAACTGTAATGCTATGCATTGGGGCGAACCGGGATCGAACCGGTGACCTTTCGATGATGAGACTGAGTGAACTTCAGTCGAACGCGCTCCCAACTACGCCATCACCCCTATTGGATGCAGAATTTGTCCTTGTATTGTATTATAATCATAGCGCTAGTTTCAAGCCTCACGCTAGGAAACAGCGTTTCCCAGTCCTGGCTCTAAAGGTTCTTCAACAAAGCTAACTCAAGGTATGTTAGGCGCTATTCGACATCTAAAGACGTTTATTTAAGCTCCATGTCTGTCAGACATTTTTCATTCGTTTAAATACAGCCCCTTCCCCCATATCAAGGCACCGGCCGCCGCGCAACCCCACACACCGTGCATCTCCAGGCTGAAGCGCCAACGCAACGATTGCCAAACTGACTAAGCGCGAAGCTCCATCCCACCATCATCATCTGAGCTCGAGCTCCGACCTCGTCAACGAACACCACATCAGCCCCTGCTCGTGAACTCGCCGTCATGTTCCGCAACAACTACGACAACGACGCCGTCACTTTGTTCGTCCAGGCCCTCAAACCCCCGCGTTGCGAGGCTCCGCTAACACGTCACAGCTCGCCTCAGGGCCGCATCTTCCAGATCGAGTACTCGGAGGAGGCTGTCAAGCAAGGATCTGTGGTTGTCGGCATCGCAAGCAAGAAACATGTTGTCCTCTGCGCAATCAAGGTTGGTGTTTTTACACGTGTGTTGCGGCGACTTGTGCGCTAACTACAGTCTAGCGTAATGCCGAGGAACTCTCCTCCTACCAGAAGAAGCTCTTCGCCATCGACGAGCACTGCGGCATCGCCATTGCCGGTCTGACGTCCGACGCCCGAGTCCTCTCCAACTTTATGAAGCAGCAAGCCCTTGGCCACCGCCTCACATACGGGCGGGCCATGCCCGTCGCCTCCCTGGTCGACGAGATTGGCACCAAAGCACAGATCAACACACAGATGTACGGCAAGCGACCCTATGGCGTGGGACTGCTGGTAGCGGGCGTCGATGAGGACGGCACCCATCTCTTCGAGTTCAAGCCCTCGGGGATGACGGAGGAGCTCGTCGGCTGTGCCATTGGCGCGAGGAGTCAGATGGCGAGGACGTACCTGGAGAAGAACATTGACGCCTTTGCCGACGCGTCCAAAGAGGAGTTGATCAAGCATGGTCTGCAGGCGCTCCACGAGACCCTGGTGCAGGACAAGGAACTCACCATTGACAACACGGCCGTGGGCGTGACGGGGTTCAAGGAGGGGTCGAAGAACAAGGCGGAGCCCTTCAAGCTGTACGAGGCGGCAGAGGTCAAGCAGTGGTTGGACGCGATCAGCGAATCCAAAGAAGGGAACGAGGGCGAGGGAATGGATGTGGATGAATAGTCTTACGAAATATTACAAGTAATGACTTATGAGGCGCCGGCGTTAATAGACAGGAATTGACCTCTCTCCTGGCTCTAATTATGAGAAGCTGCACCAAGTGATTGTGACTCGCAATGACATGCATCATCTTGCCCGAAGTATTGACATATTCTATTCATAACTGATCTATGCTCATGTGCTGTACCCAAGAAGAACGCCACTCACGCAAGGAAACCAATCTTCCGACCCTGTCTATTGGCTCCCCCATTGCAACTGGAATATCCCGGAGGATACCTTGTACTCTGCCAGCGCCCGGACGGCCCCCGCAGCTGTCGTGGATGTCACGAGGATGTTCTTGTTCACCGGCTTGACGAACCCCTCCTCGGACGCCTTGTCCAACCATTGCACAATGCCGTCCCAGTACCCCTCAATGTTCAGCAAGCAGATGCCATTCTTGTGGATGCCCAGCTGGTTCCACGTGGTGGTCTCAAAGATCTCCTCCATGGTGCCGAATCCGCCGCTGAGACCAATGAAGCCGCTGCCCGGTCCGCCAGCAAAGACCTCCTCGGCCATCATCTTTTTGCGCGTGTGCATGTCCTTGACCACAGTCGTCCGCCCGTACGTCTCGCGGTCGGGGACGACCTGGTTCTTGTCGTTGACGGTCTGGTAGGTGCCGTCGCGCTCGTACTTGACCAGTGCCTCGGGGATGATGCCGTGGACCGCGTCGGGCCCGTTGATGGCGACGAGGGTCTTTGCGACCTCGCCCATGAGCCCGACGGTGCCGCCGCCGTAGACGAGATCGACATTGTTCTCGGCCATGACCCGTGCGAGCTCGCGTGCGGCCTCCATGTGCGCTGCGCTGGCTCCTGCTGCTGCGCCGCAGTACACACAGATCTTGGTGCGTGGGGTTGTGCCGTTGCCATTCTGGTGGGCGGGCGGTTGAGCGCTGTCGGACGTCATGATGCTGAAGTGTATTTTTAACGTAGAATCTGGTAAATATGATGGATTATGCAGGATGAGAAAAAAGAAGTAACGTGGAATTTTAAGGGGGACTACAGAGGTCACGCGGGAGTCATCGTCAGACCGCACAAGGTATGATCTGTAGTAGTCTCGGACGCGTCTATCGGCCAGAGCATCGGCGGTCGCCTGCGTGGGCAGCTGAGCGTCGTCATATGGGGTCCAGGCGCCTATGACACACGGATAGCCTGGACCCACAGCAGGCTTCTTGAGTGCCGCCAAGAGCAACTCATGTTGTGAGAAATAGCACTCTTCAGGAGGCGGATTGTAAGAGAATGCGAATTTTTCGTCAACGTGTCGTCAAGGATTGGCGTTGAGTGTGAGTGCATACAGCCCGCCCACGCATTAGCTTCGCGACGATCGACGTTTGGTGCCCCTCCCCCTCCATCGAGTCCATCCCGCCCACGTTCCTGTACCTGGAAGGCTGGAATAACCTCACAAAGAACATTAAATTCTCGAATTATGACCGTCTGTCGACAAAGGCAATAAGAAACACCAACTGAGATCACAAATGATTGTTCTTTCTAAAAGAGCCTGTTTCTTAAAATAGTCTGTACATAGCATTTCAACGTAAACGAACGCTTCAACTGCTGCGGCTAATGGCGGCAAAGACCTCGGAGCGGTCCGCACACCACCTGGCCACCGAAATTGAAGGCACGGAAGACACTGACACCCGCATATTTCAAGTGAAAACACAGCCAGGTTGTTTGGGAATGAACAAGTCCATACATCAACTGCTTGACATATCCCGCGATAGTAATCCACCGTGAACTCTCAGACCTAGGGTAGGCAAATTCAAGCAGTCCCAACCATCCCGTGCCAATGCCCAGGCAGTTGATTCGCCAAACGCCCGAGCACAGTGGCTGCTCGGCTCCGTCTTGGAAACTGCCACCTGTGACTAGCAGCACGCGATTTTGCTCCTCTCCATCACTGCCGCGATTTCTTCGACAGAGGCAAACGCGAAGCAGCGACATCGCGACACTGCAATCATGGCCGACCAAGTTCTGCCGCGACGCCCTGCTGACCAGGCGCAGGCTCCTCCTGACTTTGGAGGAGGCATGAGCATCAACAAGCTGCTCCTCGGAGGTGCCGTCTACTTCGGTCTCAGCTTCTTCATGAACTGGTACACCAAGAAGGAACAGACGGGCATTACAATCACAGACACCAATACCGGCAAATTGGTCACCGTCCCGGGCAATATTGGCACGATCCCGCCCTACCAATTTCGACCGAATCACCTCGACGAGGGAGCGACATACCGGGCGATTCCCAAGACTGTTGCGCCCATCTGGGCTCAAGATAGCCATGTCGACATCACCGTTACTCTGTCGCCGTCCTTCAACGCGGTTCCTCTCTCGAATACTCCAGAGGAGTACGTGGTGATGCAAGAGAAGGACTTCCACATCAACAACTATACCGACAAGCGGGTCATTGAGACGACATTCCCTGTCCCCAAGGCCGTCCAGAATAACGGGACTCTATGGGGCCATTTCTATATCGGCCTTCCGGGCAGTGTTCTCGACCCTAAGCAGTCTGGCTACGACCCCGGGCTGGCTTACCACTTTGCCTACCCGTTGACCCAGTACCTACCCAAGAAGAAGATCGCCAAGGTTCGCAACCTTCTGGACGACGTGCCCGGGCGGGATAAGATCGAAGAGCAGGAAGAGGAGGAGGCCAGGCAGAAGGGACCGATCATTGCCAACTACTACCACCCGAACGCTAGCTTTGCTTTCGTCCCGGATCTTGGCGTGAAGGAACTTAATGCCCTGCCCCCGGCTGCGAGACACTATCTGCAGCTGGAAGCCTCGGGCGCCCGCGATGGCACCGGCCAAAATGGATGGTACTGTAAGTGATGCCGCCAGTCAGTTTTGTTGACCCTCCACTAACGAATGAAGACCCGATGCTGTTCATCAACACCTTCTGGCAGCTCAACAGCCACATGATGCTCCTCAACGAGACTGTCACAGAGCTTCCCCTGCGCATCGATCTCAACAACATGGCCAGCTGGAAGTTTCAGCTCCTGGCCAACATTGAGTTCAATTCAAAAGAGTCTGCCCGCCAGGCTGCTTTCGGCAACTCCATCTCGGCCACCGGAGACGGCAGCGAGATTGAGATGGTCAAGGAAATCTTCATTGATACGAACCCGATCCTTCTCGGCATCACGGCCTTTGCCAGCATTGCTCACATGTTCCTCGAGATGCTCGCCTTTGGTTCCGACATTGCCCACTATCGCAAGAAGAAGGACAATGTCGGTATCTCAGTCCGCTCCATCTTGGCCAATGTCTTTATGCAGACGATCATCTTCCTGTACCTGCTCGACAACCAACAGAACACGAGTTGGATGATTCTGGGACAGCAGGTCATTGGCATCCTCATTGAGTTCTGGAAGATTACAACTGTCGTGGATGTTCGCATTCGTCCGTCGAACGGCATTCTGCCCTACAAGATTGCCTTTGAAGACAAGACTAAGCTCACCGAAACCGAGGAGAAGACCAAGGAGTACGACGAGATTGCCTTCAAGTACATGTACTACGCGGCTATCCCTCTGCTCATCGCGTACGGCATCTACTCGCTCCTCTACGACAGCCACAAGTCGTGGTACTCGTACATCATCACGACCCTCGTCGGCTCGGTCTACGCATACGGTTTCCTCATGATGGTCCCGTCGCTCTACATCAACTACCGCCTCAAGAGTGTCGCTCACATGCCAGGCAAGGCCATGATGTACAAGTTCCTCAATACTTTCATTGACGATCTGTTCGCCTTCACCATCAAAATGCCCCTGCTGCACCGTCTTGCTACGTTCCGTGATGATATCATCTTCTTCATCTACCTGTACCAGCGCTACGCCTACAGGATAGACTACTCCCGTGTCAACGAGTTTGGACAGGGTGGCGAGGATGAGGCTGAAGACAAGTCCGAGGCCAAGGGCAAGGAATTGGCAGCTGAAAAGGTCAAGGAGGTTGAGGCCAAGAGCAAAGAGGTCATCGAGGATGTCAAGGCCAAGGCCACCGGCGCTGACGCTGGAAAAGCCAAGAAGAGGAAGTGAGCAGGGGAGGCAGTTGGGTGTTTATGCGATTTGCTTGTATAGTGAATGTAAAAAGTTGACGAAGTGATCACCGTGATAACAGAAAGCCTTATTCATTCGCACGATGGAAAACGTTCCCCTGGGAGTTATTTATTATGCCATGATCTCATTTACTCAGTAAAGTCCTAAGGCAGCTCTTGGCAGGACAGAGCCCTGCGCGGACTTCCTCTTTGGGCAACAATTGGGGGAGCGCCGCCGCGCACCTTAACTTGAGTTAAGCTCAGGCCAAATTGACTGAGGTAGTAGCTTCAGCCTACCACAACAGGAATCATACAATCCGTTCAATGGCACCATAAGATTGCGCTAGACTGTCAACAATCATCATCAATCTTCGCTCACTTGGCGCTGGGCTCACAGGCGCACAGCAAGGCGCAATCGGCCTCGTATCCAGCAGCTGTGCGCAGCCAAGACAGGGGCCCCCGTCTCGTCCCGCCAGAAAACACCACCTTGAGCTTACGCATCTCACGCCCGCGCCGAACCCTCAGATACCTATCACCTACGACAGATAGCCACACGAACACAATCTGCCCATCCTGCACTTACGTACTGGCCCTCTCAGAGCGCAGGGACATACCGCGGATCCCGACTCGCACGGGACCGCCAAGCCCGCCGACGATGCAGCGTAACTCCTCTGATATCGCCTGACGCCCCCATTGCGACACCACGGACACACACACGACACGAGGGATGAGCAGCGACGTACGCTATGGCGTAGCCGACTCGGTAGGCTCGCTGCTCGCCGCGATTGCCCATTCCATATCGGAAGCGCTCCGCATCATGAGCTTCTCCGATAAACAGCTGTGGGGCATGGACGAGCATGAACACCAGCGGGCCCTCGAAGAGGTCCTCGACGAAGCCAGAAAAGACTTTCAGGAGATGGGGCCGCTCGTCAATGGCGACATTTACTACGAAAACGACAGGACCCGTACGTCTACATACTTCCCCCTCCGATGAAATGCTGACTGTGGTGGGGGATGGTAGATGATTCACTACAGGAGCTGTGTTTACTACGCGATCGATTCCAAGCCCATGCTTTAAGTCTACGAGAATGGAGCCGGTCGGGAGGACCAATCGACCCTGTCTGGACACGAGACACCCATCGATTACAACGTGACCTGCACCGAGCGCAATGCCGTGCCGCGAGTCGAATATTCACATCGGGGCAAGAAGGGTCGGCACGGTGTCTAGGCGCATTTCTCGTCTACCGCAAGCAGAGAGTGTGGTCGAATAGACAGGCTGCAGGCGTCGAGGAGGGGGAGTACCAGAAGCGCTACCTTGAAGAGCTACGGACATGCAACAGGATAGGCACTTTCCAGAGGTTCGGAGAGGCGGACATTGCGTTTGTGTGCGATTACTGCGACGGCCACTTGCTGTGGGACGACCTCGATAAGATGCCCTCGGTGCGCACCGCGCAGGAGACTGTCCTGTGGCCGACGACGCCGATATCACCCTCCACCGGAGACCCGCAGTGGCAGGCCACGGGGTTCTCCCATTCGAAGCATGAGGAGAAGCAAGTCGTCTTTGCGCCGGTCGCTATTGCGAACCACACGAGCCCGCACCCAGGGGATTGGCGCGCCCGGCTTTTGTGCCCCTTTTGCGAGGACGAGGCAGCCGTGCCCCGAGACAAAGATGATGAAGAGGACAGGTGGCGTCCCGAGGCGACCTTTGATGACATTGCTGCTTTTGAGGAGCATCTCCTGTGGCAGCACACCACGCAAAAGTCGTCGATAGCTTCGACGGGCAACTGTGCAGTCATGTAGCCGATGAGCATGATTTTGATTGATTGTACGGCGTTCGGAGTACAGGCCAGGGGGGCAAATCTCACAACAGCGATGGAGATCCGTCATTCTCCCCGTTTAGAGAGCCATGCATGATTTTATTACATAGACCGATGTGCGAAATGATACCGCTTGCTTTTTTGAAACTATAGGCCACCCCTTCCGCTCAGAAGAACCTCAGCCATATGAAGAGCAGGATGATGAAGCCCAGACCCGCAAAGGGACCGTACTGCTTGAGCAGAAGTTCCCAGTTGATCCGCACCGCCGCTCTCCTGTACTTTTTGCTGTCGTCCCTTAGGCGACTGCTGATCTCGCCCATCCGCTCCAGGCTGTCGCCGCGGTACAGCAGATCCTCAATGTTCTTTGTCATGATCTTGGTGACGTCCTTGAGCTCGTCGTTGAGCTGGTCGAGGTTGGCGCTCGCCCGCGAGTCCGCGTAGACGGCCTTTGTCTTTGTGATGAAGCCGTCAAACTCCATGAACGCGTATGGCCGCAGCGTGGGCGAGTGGATCTGCTGGAGCGAGTGGGACGTGGTGAACTCGCGCGCCAGGTCGGAGAGGTAGGTGAAGGCGAGCTTGCGCGGGTACGAGCGGTCGCAGATGGTGAGGAAGATGATGGAATTGTCGATGAGGTAGTGGAGGGTGTAGGAGGCGCCGCAGTCGATGGAGGCCTGGGGCTCGGACTGGGGGGTGAGTTTGCGCAGGACCTGACGGGTCTGTTGCTTGACCTCGGCGAGCTGGGGCGTGGACTGGTCCTCGTCCACGGAGGCGCAGAGCATGAGGCCTGGGACGGTGTTAGCTTGTTGATGGGGTAGGGGTAGAGAGAGTGCTTGGTCGGGCGCATACCATCCAGCCGTGATATTTGCGTTGAGCGGATCATGATTGCTGAGTGGTTCCGTAGATGAAGTACGTGTTCAAGGCAAGAAGCCGTAGAGCTCGTGGTAGCGGAGAATCCGAGGTCGCGATGTACAGTTGGCGGTGCTGATCGAGCTACGTGTCAAAGTCCCAAGGCACGTGGGATAACCCGGTCGATGGGTGCGCGGGGCGTCGTCTTTGGGTGGCGTCGAAAGTCAATTGGAAGAAGAGATACAAAGCTTCAACAGAGCGAGGGAGGCAGTATGTGCAGAGAGTTGAATGAATAGGCTAGCAAGCTCGAACTGTGGAGGTTGAAATCAAGATTCAAAGTTGGCGATCGCGCTGGGAGAGGGACAGGGGTGTGCAGCGGCCTCGGCCAACTGGTGGCGCCGTCTGTCATGGCATCAGCATCCATCCACGAACAACACAGGAATTGAGAACGCGCCAGCAATATGCTAGCCAGATAACTTGCGTACGGCATCCAATTCCAATCAGACTTTCTATATCTCGTCCTCTTCGTCATCGAAGTCATCTTCACGCCCCATCTCGTACAGTATCCTCCCGCCCTCGCCAGCCCCGATATCTGTCTGTGCGTCAAAGTACGGCAGCACAATCCCCTCGCGATCCTTCCTTTGCTTGTCTGTGAGTCCAAGACTGAATGTACTCTCGGGCTGCTCCTCTCCATTCTCGCCCCCTGCCGCCTCCTCATCCACGGGTGCCGCAAACACGTCGTGATCTGTGAGGAGCATGAGCTTGCCTGGTCGCGGTGGACTGGGCGTGAGGATGAATTGCTCCGACACTGTACGTCCACTTCGACGGCGGAGTTCCATGGCGACGACGACGCCCGGCTCTTTCTTGGGTGTCTCTATGAGACCGAAGAGCACACCTTCCCTTTCCTCCTTCAAGCCCCATTCTGGTTCCACGAGACTGCGATTCCGGGCTTTTTGTCGCTCAATCTCCTGCTGCAGATTCGATAGACGTAGGATGGCCGTCGCAAGATGGCACAGTATGGTGAATGGATGCGGCTCGTACTCGTTCCACGACTTTGGGAGGACGATGGGCACGTCGACATGATATGTGGCGACGAGTGAGATGACGGGTGTGATGATGGTAGTGAGAAACATGGCGAGCGCTTCCGGATCTGACGATGCTAGACTGTTGACTGAGTCAATAATGACAATGGTTCCTTTGCGTTGTCAGTCTGTGGTCCCAAATGCTCATCGGTCAACAAGACTCACTTTGAGCTGCTTTGTCCCTAGCTGCTATGGGGTCGTATGCCGGATATTGAGCCACGAGCTCCGCCCTCACGGACTGGAGATCCTTGCCAGATGCTCTGATGAAGCAGTCCACATCCTTGGGTTTCCTAAATGTCTCGAAAGAGCAGAATATAACTTTGGACTTTGATATCTGGACAACGTTCAGTACCTGCGTGTGCGCATCGGCCACCTTTAGATACGTACCTTTGCTCGGGTGACGAATTCGTCTACCACAGGCTGCGCGGGCTGCTCCAACGAGTCGAGAAGTAAAGTCAAGGGACTCGCTCCATCGCGGAGGTTGAGTAGTTTCTGAAAGAGCAGTAGACTGTGGGAGCGAGCGCGGGCGTTGGCGGGCGCCATCTTGAGTGAGGTCAGCCCAATTGCCGGAGAGGGCTCGTGTCGCGCAGTGTGACAAAGGCAATGTCCGTCGGCGGTCTTAGATATATAGGCTTTTTTGACTAGGTTTCGTGCTTTTGCGTACGTGACAAAGTCCACAGTGGGTTGCGCAGTGGATGAAGTCAAGTTTTCATCGTTCGCCGCGTGCCCCGCCACCACCAAAGATGATGATTGAGTGAACGCGAGAATCAAGTTGTCCCGGCCACTTTGCGGACGGCCATATTATGCTAGTGACGGAAGAGCATTAAAGCCCATGTCTACAGAACAGAATGTCTAAGCATTCATGGCCATTGACTAATTCTCAAGCCAGCTCATCCTCATCGTCCACGTCCATCCCGTGATTCTGACGTTGCGCCAGAGAGTTCCTGAACGCTCTTCTCGTTTTCTTCTGATTGTCCTGCTCAGGCGCAGCGGAGTTCCTTGCGCTCGATTGCGCATCCTGTTCCTCGGACATGACCTGGTCCTCGGTGCTGTCGACGATGTTGGGCCTCGCTGCCTCACCGTTGGGACCTTTGGCCTTCTTGGGGCTGTCGTCGCCACCAATACCAGGGGATTTCCTCTTCAGACTCTCTGCTCCGTCTTTGCCATCGTCATTGTGTCCATTCGTATCATCGCCGTTTCCTGCGGCAGCCTCTGTTATCGCGTGCTGTGACTGTTGCGCTCTCACTGGCTTGAACTCGTCAGGCAACTCTGTAGCCCAGTCTTCCTCAAACTTGTCGATCAAGTATTGATCGAAATCGCCTATCTTGCGGCGTTCGTGCGCTGCCCAGGCTGACGTTAACCAGTCCGGGTCGAATCTGCCTTGAGCAACATTGTCGACGTAGGTTGCGCAGTCCAATCGAAAAGTGTTATCGTTCCTGAGAACGCTAAAGTCTGGTCTTGCCTCTCCTGATTCTCTATGAATTACTGCTTCTTGATCGGGAAAGAGGGCAACTATTTCCGCCTTTTCTATGGCGTCGAGGCAGTCCCAGGCCTTGGGATTAGAGAGCAAGGACTGGAGCTCGTTAGCTTGGTCAGGAGCGTCGTGTGGACTGCATAGTATTACCCGAAGATCAGCTTTCGCTAGCGGAGACCTTGGGTCGGTGATAATGGTCTCTGCGTCCCACCTAGGTTTCTTGAGTCGACGTTGCGCTGACGGCTTTTTCGCTTGCTGTGTAGTTTGCTGTGCTTTCGGTCTAGGTGCCGGGTGTGTTGTCTGAGAACTCACACCGTCGCTATGTGTGCTCGGGGGTGTAGGGTCAGAGGGTGACTTGGAAGATCCTCCGGACCCATCATTCCGGCCTTCAGGTATTTCGCTTGCCTCGACCTCTTGTGGCTGCTTGTCCACGGTGGGTTGTGTGTTTTGATCCTCTTCGCCCGCCGCAGTGTGATCAGGCAGCGTCTCATCGCGAAGCAGCCCCGAAGAGCTCTTTGTCAACGACGGCGGCGAGGACAGCTTAAATCGCTCGTCGATGGATGACAGGGGAGATGAGTCTCCGTCGGCGATTGCCTGCTGCATGATTCGAGCGGCGTCACAGTTTACTGATTCGATGAATTCGCAATGGCGAGTGGGTGATCGCTGACCTCCTCGGGATTCATGTCGAAGATGTCCAAGGCAGTATGACAGAGTTGTGGAAACATCAGATGAGTGCTTCTTGACTGGTGCCCAAAGGCAAGCGGACCATACGCGGCGTCATATCTCAATCTTATTCACAATGCGGTAAGCGACACCATAGTCCGTGGACAATTCCCTTGAATTGAAGGAGGTTGGGGCATTGAGAGTTCTGGTGGTAGTGGTGGGGGCGACAAAAAAGACACACGACTTCTTGCGTCACCGTATCAAGTTGAAAGTAGCGTGTTCATTGCCGGAAGGGTTGATGTTGAACGTAGGTAATTAAACTTAGGTATCTATCCAAGCGTCCCCCTGATGAATCAGGCTTTTGCAAACTCCTCAACGAACTGGGCCAAGGCCTCTGCGCCCTTCATGGGAATCGAGTTGTAGCTCGATGCACGGATTCCACCCACACTTCTATGGCCCTTGAGACCCGTCAATCCTTGTGCCGTTGACTCCTTGAGGAAGGCCCTTTCTGAGCCGTCGACATCGCCACCCTTTGTCACGCGGAAGCAGATGTTCATCCTCGACCGAACCGCTTTGTCGGGGACGATCTTGTACACGTCCGGGTGCGCCTCGAGAGCTCCGTATATGAGCTGTGCTTTCTTGGCCGAGACGGCTTCTTGGCCGGCGGCCTTGTCGGGATACGTGTTGAGCAGCTTCTTCAGCACCTGCCCAGCAACGTAGACACTAGGACCCGTCAGATTACGCACGACACGCCCAGAAACCAAATGAACTTACTCAAAGATGCTCAGTGTGTTGTAGAGACTGTTGTTCTTGGCGATAATCTCGTACTGCAGGATAATGGGAGGAATGGGCAGCGCCAACTTCCTCATCAGACTGGCCGACGGCTGCTGCAGCTTGGGCGGCAGGAGATCCTTCTTGATAATAACGACCGTCACGCCCGTCGAGCCCAGATTCTTCTGCGCACCAAAGAAGATGGCGGAGAAGTTGCGGACGGGAACTCTGCGCGAGAGGATGTTGGAAGACATGTCGGCCACCACAATGGGGCCCGAGCCATCCGCCTTGGGCTCGAGGCACTTGGGGAAGGCAGGGAATTCGACGCCGTCCACGGTCTCATTGTCGCAGTAGTACACCATGGCCGCATCCTCGGACAGTTTCCACGTGGATTCGTCGGGTATCTTGCCAAACTTGCCATCGTTGATCTGACGTGCGTCCGCAACGACGTTGACGTGTTCAGGGCCCAGGAGTCGAGCGGCCTCGGCCGCCGCCTTTTGCGACCATCCACCGGTGATGATGTAGTCCAGCTTCAGCTCCTTGTCGATGGTCGTCTTGAGCTGCTGCATGAGGGTCGGATCGTTCACCTCGTCGGCCTTGAGGTCACCGAAGATGGCCTTCTTCTTCCGCTCGACCCAGGCGCCCACGAGGTTGTACGCCGTGGCAGAGAACTCGCCCGTTCCACCGCCCTGCATGAAGAGCACCTCATAGTCCTCGGGGATGTCCAGGTACGAGGCAAGGTCGGCCTTGGCTTCGTTGATAATGTTGGTGGCAAGCTCGGAGCGATGCGAGTGCTCTGCGATGCCGAGCCCAGTGTCTTTGTAGTTGAGCAAGGAAGCTGCGGCCGTCTCGAGGACATCTGTGGGCAAAAGCGCTGGGCCTGCGCCGAAGTAGGTAATGTCCTCGCGAGAAGGCATGTTGTCTGTTGCGATGTTGATGAGTTCAGTTGTGACGAGAGCGGATCGGCGGAGGGCTGAGTGAAATGCAGTGGCTTCAATAATAAAGGGAGCTCTGAATTGGAGTGAGTCCCAGCAGCGCAAGCGGGGGAGCAGGCCTCTCGTCTTGCCAGTCTGGTTGGTGTGACTGTCCGGGTTGCAGCTGAGGTGGTGTCCTTTGCGATTGAGATGCAAGGCCGGCGCGGGTTACCGTTGAACAGTCATCAATGAGTGTCAACTGAAGCTCTGGGAAACTTTTTCTGCGCGTCATTGGCGCGTGAACGGGATGCGTCGAGCTCAAAGTGGGATGACAGGCGTTGGAGGGGTCCGTCCATGGCCTCCCGCGCCGGCTTCGGAGGGACTACATTGGGTTAGGCAGCTCGCCATACCAGTCTCGCGAGGCGCTTCACGTTTCTACAGTGCTAACGTATTAGACAGACCGCATTGCTTAAGTGTAGAATAGAAGCCATTTCTCGGGAGCGATCAGAGTCGGATGGCAGCTACACGAGCTCCTTATGCACCCCACGCTGCCACTTCCAGGGTCTGGCCTCCATGTCCTATTCTGCCCCTCAGTCGGCTGCTACACAAAACCCATGCGGTATAATGGCGGTTTAGCCTGATAGATGATTTCTCTATACGATGGTCTAGAAAAAATGAACGGGTAATGAATACCTAGTAGAAGCATCCGCGCGCGAGTCCCTCGTTCTCCCTAGACGAACAGGATTGAAAAGCGTGAGCTGACTGCTAGCTGGGCTGTGTTCGTATGACCTACCCGGGGCATGATCTCCTACAGCATGTGGACAGACACTCTACATTGAGCGAGGTAGGTTCCATGAACTTTCAACATGATATATGCTTGAAAGTGAGATTAAAATTGAGATTATGTTGTAATCTCAGTGCGATAACTGAACGAAATAATATCTGCGTGCATGCATTGGCAAGCCAAAGGTGTTGGAGCACTGTAATGTGTTAGCAACGTCCAGTCATTTGTCGACGCGTCTCGACGATCGCGACTTTTTTCTTCCAGCCAACACCCACTGGATCATTTAGAACTACGTTTGCCCCCCAAATCTGTCAGTGAGTGCTTGACCTTTTTCAACGCACATCCTTCCCGTCTGCCAATCATTGCCGATGCTGCAACGCAGCTTTCGGCGAACAAGACCTATCCAATGTGGAAGTCTGCTGCGCGTACAGGCAGCGAGCCTGAACGCACCACATCCACCATGGGTACCACAAAGACGTGAATGGATCTGCCGAGGGCGAGCCTCTCTCCGACTAAGTCAGCTGTTTAGCTCGTCCGCCTCGCCCAACGTTGCCGATACGATCTACGCTCTTTCAACGGCGCAGGGGCGGGCTGGTATTGCTGTCGTCCGCATTTCTGGCCCAGCTTGTCTTGAGGTGAGCACGCACAAACAACCGCACCGACCATGTTCTCAGAGTGTACCAGATCTACAAAGCCCTGTGCCCGAGCAAAGCGCTGCCCAAGCCAAGATACGCCTCCGTCCGAACACTCTACCACCCACAAGAACCCTCCACCGTGCTCGACTCGGAAGCTCTGATACTACATTTCCCCGCGCCGAGGACCGTGACGGGCGAGGACGTCCTCGAACTCCATGTGCATGGCGGCCCGGCCACCGTCAAGGCCGTTCTCTCGGCCATCCCCTTGTGCGGTCGCCAGATTCGCTACGCCGACCCCGGCGAGTTCACGAAGCGCGCCTTCTTCCATGACCGGCTGGACCTCGCGCAGATCGAGTCGTTGAGCGACACGCTGGACGCAGAAACGGAGCAACAGCGCAGGGCGGCCGTGCGCGGCAACTCGGGCGCCTTGGGCCGGACGTACGAGGCCTGGAGGGAGGAGCTGCTCCAGGCGCGCGGCGAGATCGAGGCTCTGATCGATTTCTCCGAGGACCAGCACTTTGACGAGTCGCCGACAGACCTGCTGGATAGCGTGACGGTGCAAGTCGAGAACATGCTGCGTAGCATCAGGGCGTACGAGGACGGGAGTCAGAGGAGCGAGCTCCTCCGGAACGGCATTCGAATTGCGTTGCTCGGCCCGCCCAACGTGGGCAAGAGCTCGCTCATGAACCTCATTGTAGGGAGAGAGGCGTCGATCGTATCGGGCGAGGCTGGCACGACGAGGGACATTGTCGAGGCGAGCCTGGACATTCGAGGCTATCTGTGCTCGTTTGCCGACACAGCAGGCTTCCGCTCGGACGCGTCGGCTTCCGAGCACAACGGCCTGAACTCGGGCCCTGTCGGGGTGGTGGAGAAGGAAGGCATTCGCCGCGCGCGGCAGAAAGCCGAAGAGTCCGACCTTGTCATCGTGCTGGCCTCTGTGGAGGTCGGGCCGGACGGGCCCTTTATATACTACGACAAGGAAACGCTCAAGCTTGCAGCCGCTGCCGAATCAGCCATGGTGGTCATCAACAAGGCGGACACGGGCCTGGACCTTGAGGAGCAGCTGGCAGCGTTCCGCCAGGTCATCGCGCAGGAGGTCCCTGCGCTGACCAAGACAGGAGACCTGATCACCATATCTTGCAAGGAGGCCCGGGTCCCACCACCCTTGGCGGCCGCGAGGCGCCACCGGGACCCTGGCCGCATCCAGGCCGTGGTCAGCACCCTTGTGCGCGCCTTTGGCGCCATGACGGAACTTCCCGTCGACATGCAAGATCTGCTTGGCGTCACGGAACGTCAGCGGCAGCTCCTGTCGCAGTGTCGCGGACACCTCGAGGACTACCTTGCCGAGGCCCAGGCCGAGGAGGGCAGGGATGCTGACGCGGTGCTCGCGGCGGAACACCTGCGCTATGCGGCAGATTGCCTGGCGCGGATCACGGGCAAGGGGGAGGCTGGCGATGTGGAGGATGTCCTCGGGGTCGTGTTTGAGAAGTATGTCTGCCTTTGATCTTTGTGTGTCTGGGTTTTTGATACTGACAGTGTCCAGATTCTGTGTGGGAAAGTGAAAGAGCATGCGTTTCGCAAAGATACCCATCTATTCCAAGTCTTCGATGTTACGGGAGCATGAGAGGAGTGATCCATTCCGCCAGCGGTTCTAGTCTAATCTAATCCTGCCCTTTCCTTTCTAATATAAGACCAACAGATACCCAAGAAATTGCCCTTGTGTTTATACTCCTTGCTATGCCCATCGATCCAAGCCAACGAAAAAAAGGAGAGAAAGCGCAAGCCATGTCCATTGCTCGTCCATCATGATCATGATCATCATTGCCTTCTTCCAAGTGCAGAGCAGCAGAAGAACTCAGTTGTAGCCGGAGCGACCGCCGTTCTTGTCGTCCTTGTCGTCACCACGGGCATTGCCGCCACGACCGCCAGCAAGGAGGCTCTTGTTGGCGTTGGCCTCGGGACGACAGCTGAAGCCAGATCGGCCCTTGTTTCCCTTTGTGGCATCGTCGTCGTCCTTGTTGTAGCCGCTGCGACCAAAGTCGCGCGTGATGGGAGCAGCGTCAAGAGTGAAGGCGGCCATTGTTCTTATTGTTGTTGGTGGCGGTGGCGGTGGCGGTGGCGCTGTTGAGGGAATGGTGTATGTGTGTATGAGTATAAGTGTGTATGTCTTTGATGCTGTGAGGCCAGTGAGGTAGATGTTGTGGTTGTTGAGTATATCCCTTCTCCTAATACGGAGGTGTCCTCAGGCCTTATATATACATTTTGCTTCGTATCGTAGACGTCCCATGGCGAGCTGCGCTGCCATGACGGACTGTTTGATATCGACAGGCCCGCCTGGTCTCAGCCCCCTTTTCCGATCTCCCGCGAACTGCCACCCCCAAGGGAAGAGGTGGCAAGCCTGCGGTTTGTTCTCACCAAAGACAGCCCCAGGTCGTCCCGTCTGATTCCCGCGAGCAGAAATACCCACGTCTCGCCGAGAGAGGGTCCATCCAATCCGATGGCGTAGTTGGGGAGCATCGCACTCGTCTCGAGGACCTTTTTTGGGGGCGTGTGAGCACTGTGTAGGCAGATACGCCAGAGGTGTGTGTGTGTGCCTGTCATCATGGGTCCAAATGATAAACCCGATCTTCCCCTGATCCTAGCTCAAGAATCAGTTGCAATAAAGCACCAATCCCAGTGACCGAGTGGTGGAAGACGCAAAGTCCTAAGAGACGCCCCGGTCTTTGGGACCCCACCCTGACCCTTACCGGTAGGGCTGAGAAGTGGCTGCCTGTCTGTCATCATCAACATGACCGGACTGAGCCACGTTGATTCATCGAATCCGGGCGGCCTTTAGTCGGATTTGGAATACGCCTCTGCCATGGCCAGTAGGCTCGGCATGCAACATCGAGGCACGTGTGTGCGCTCTGGGCCACACGTTTGGGGTTCCGGTCCTGGGGGCCCTCGCTTCCAGGCGGATTGGGGGCTAAGCTGAGTCGATCTTGGTCCTTGGAAATGACACATTTCTGAACGCGCAACTCATTAGGCGTCTATTAGGCAGAAGCTCATTAGATCAGACCCTCACAACCCAGGCTGCCTCATTCGACATTGGCTGCTGCGATTGATTGCCATGGCCCCCTCGGAGTTAGACCAAAACACCAAACTCCGACCACTTTCAAGGATTCCCTCCAGCGACAGCGAAATGACGTTGATGCGGGATGTCGACCGTATGTTGATTCATCTGGCCTTGCCTCGTGTCTCCGCGACCTGCATGTACGATGGATGCGACCACGACGCGGACTCTGACGCGGCAGACCCTTGGCATGGATGGATGGCTTGGCCCAGCCCAGCCCAGGTGCCTACGTCCTACGTCCTACGGTCCTGACTCCTACAGTACACAATGATCTCAATAACATGAACTGGCTCCACTCGCCGGAGTCCCCGGGCGGGCGGTTGCCGTGTGCCATGTGACTCAGCACGCGTGACTACCTTATTATTACGACTTGTACGACGGTAATGCTACGTGCATCGCCGTACCGGTGACAGATTAACATGACGATGCACCGCACTGTGCTGCACGCTCGTACAGCCGCGTTGATTTGGAATTGAGGCCAAACCGGCGTTGAGTCACGCGGGGAATGGAGGGCTGGGCGGAGGCCCCTCGCCTGCCGGTCGAATCGTCGTTGTTCTCTCGTACAGTAATATGTGAGTAGACTGGAGTTCGTGCCGAACATGTCCGCTTCAACAGGTGACGTTACCTTCGGAAAGAGAGACATTGGAGGAATTCTTGCCGCCTGGAGCTGATTGCTTGGTATCGTATTCCTCTCCCGTGGATTTAAAAATAATCAAACCCTCCGGAGGCCTAGCATGACCTGCCACAGTTGACCATTTGACAGCGTGGATGAAGTTCTTCCTTGTCCCAAACTAGCGGCCGTTCCCTTTTTTTGGTTGGCGGGCACAGTCACAGGAACAGGCACAGGCACAGGCTCCACGGCATCAGTGAGTGATCACCGCCTCAGTGACAGGCAGGCACCCCAGACCCTGGCCTGGGCCCTGACCAGTGACGACAAGCGCCAGGCGTCTAATTACTAACCCACATGGCGCTAGTTGTGCCCCCCAAAAATAGATGCGTCAATCTTCATTCGTCCATAAGCGCAACCCGCGTATCGATCTGGAACAGGCAGTCCGTGACATGACATGGATCAAAGTCACTCTCACTCTCACCTAGACTAGAGTCTGACACGCACTCGGACTCGGCACATCATCAATCCTTCGCTCATGTCAGCAGGGCAGAGGCAGCACTGCCGACACCAGTCCGTCTCCCCGGTCATCATTAGGGCTCTTGGTCGTCGTTTCGGATATTTGCGCCCACCTCACTTCTTCTCACCCCCATTGGCCTGCTCGCTCATATACGCCATGCGGGTTCGAATGAAGGAATTACGACAATCAGCTCACCTGGAAGAAATCAACCTATCACATTGACTCCTTGCGCTTCGTACACTTTCGAACATGGCTCCCCGGAAAACCCAGTACACCATCGCGAGTGTACAGCACGTACCTCGCGCGCGCGGGAGGGTGTAGCGACGACGACGCTCATGCTCACGTCCACGTGTCACTCCGCATGGTCGGGGCCCACGGCATCTGTCCAAAAGGAGCATCGATGCGAGCACACCAGGCCGGACGCTTGGCCAGCGACCCCCCACGTCGGTCCTATCTCGTCCAGGAACAAAGGACCATCATGACTCGAATTGTCCCGTATCTTCCTGTAGATTCGTCGAGTGTCTCTTGTCCATCTATTATTCTATCTGCCCATCTCACGCACCACGCATGATTCGTCATATCACATCATCATCATCATCATAATCTTCATCAGAGTTCGTCGTGTCCGCCACCGCCACCAACGGTCTCGACCAGCTCCTCCATGGCCATGATCTTGACCACAAGACTCGTCCAGCCGGTAAAGTGCTGCGTCCGCTGACCGGCGCCCGTCTCAGGGTTGTATTGCTCCCACGCAAACCCCGTCTCCTTCCAGCTCTTGAACACTGTGTCGACAAGGTTCTTGCGCAGCGCATTGAACATGGTCCGCGCCTTGGTCTGGAAGGGCCCCTCTTGGGTCGCCACGTTCTATTCCACACAAGTCAGCAGATCCGTAATAGGGAAGAATAGGGCATGCTCACCTTGAGCTGCGAGACAACCAGATAGTTGATGGGCATCCACACAGGACTCCGCCAGTAGTTCTCCCCCGTTTTGTAGTACTCGTCCTGCTTGCTCAAGCTCCGCACGCCGTGGGGGCTCCAGAGCTGGTCCTCGTCGGCGATCAGATCCAATGTCCGACCCAGCTTGGGGTCGTCCGGCTTGAGCAGGCCAACCAAAAAGGGCATGAGCGAGATGTAGCCCTTGTGGCACACCAGGGCGTGCTCCTCAAAGTCGTCAATCGTAGCGTCGCAGTAGGTTCCCTCCTTCTCTGACCAGTGGAGGTCGTTCATGTTGTGCTCGAGCGCGTTCAGGTTACGTGTCAGTTCGGCCACATCCTCCTCGTTGCCGAGCGCGTCCGCGATGCGGATCAAGGACTTGCTCATCAGACCAACCCACGCCAACAAATCCACGTGCAGCTCGCCGGGGTGGGGTGGTTGCGGGCGCGGGTAGTCGTCAATGCCGCTCGTCAGAATGTGCGTCTCCGTGCGTCCGCGCCAGCGGTAGGCTTCCTTGGACGAGTACGCCTCACGATCGTACATTTTGATCTCGCCCCGCTGCGTCTTGCGGAACCAATCGTACTGACGGCGCAGCAGAGGGTACATTTTGCGCAGAAATTCCTCGCCCACCTCGGGATTGTTCAGGTGCGCTGTGCGCGGATCGTCGGACGAGCCGGAGGCCGTGTGCGTCGCATTCGCCGCGCGCAGACGGTCCATGAAGCTCTCAATGATAAGGAACAGAGTGGGTGGGTTGGCGTAGTGAGGGTACTGCACCTGGAACTCGGCGGGCACCTTGCTCCGCGCTTCCTCGCCCAGAATCTGCTCTCGAGGGATCCAGCCATTGTTGTCCATGGTGTTGTACCAGCTTTTGACAATGTTCAGTGTCAGGTCAATGTCCCAGTCGGCAATGGCAATCAGGTGAAATCCTTCGTCCCAGAGAAAGCCGCGAGGGAAGAAAGGTCGCGAGGGGACGCTGGTGTAGAGCTGGTAAGGGCCCTCGAGTGCCTGCTGTTTCCTGCTTCTAGCTTCGGCAGCGGCCTCCCAGAAGCGCTCGTCCTCTTCCTCGTACTCCTCCGCATAGGACCGATCGATGACCTGCTTGCCGTAGAAGTAGCCGACGCCGCCCAGCAGATTAGAAAACATGCTTTTGCCAAAGGTCTGGTACTCTTCCGCGGTAAATGGGGCTTTGAGGTCGAAGATCTCGCCGAAGCGCTTGGTGAATGACGACTTGGTCTCCTGGAGCTCACGTGTGACATCTTCCGGGGTAACCTCCTTCCCCGCTGACAGGGACGAGAAGATCACATCGAATTCAAAACTGCCTTCAAACGTCTTCTGCACAATGTGCACGTTGCCAGGAGCGGGTCGGTGGGGGAGGCGATAGACTTGCCACGGTGGTGGTGGATCTTCAGGGTCAACCGTTTGTTGCACCTGTTCAACCGCCTCGCGCATCTGCATAAAGAGCACCGCCTTGGCCTGCCACTGAATCTCTGCTGCAGCCTCGACACTCCGCACGAGCGTGGTGTCGCCTCTGCGTGACTCTGAAATACTGTGCTTACTGGTGGGATGTTTGCCCTCGCCCTTGGTGACCACGATTGTATAGTCGCCAAGCTCGTCAGAGGTACCCTTCAGCTTGATATCCCCCTCGAACCCGAACTCACCGCCCGTGCCCTCCACAGTGATCGTCGCTCCGTTCTCTGAGGCGTCGCCCTCCTGGGCAAAGTAATAGAACACGTTCGTTTTGGTAGTCAGGGGCGCGCCGTCTTGGAGCTGGCCCTTGATGCGCGCAGCCCAGTTGCCGCCATGGTCACCGCCGGGAATCTTGACCCACGAGGTCGTCATGTCAATCTTGTTGCCGTCATCGTGGATAGACTGAACGCCGCCGGTGCGTGCATCGTACTCGTCCCAGCCGTATCCATGGATATCACCGCCTTGCTCGCATGTGTACCTGAAATCTGTCGCCGTCTTAGCCACATTGCGTGCAGTAAAAGGGAAATGTCATACTTTGCGGCACTTCTTCGAACGTGTTCACACCGCCCCAGAGTAGCCCGGTCCAAAGACCCTCCGGAACGCGTGGTCGCACACCAAAGTAGAGGTTCGGCTTGTAAGGACCCCAGAAGAGGCTCTGTTCATTCTGCACCTCAATCTTGTCGGCGGGTGTGTTCCCCATGCCGCATTCAGGGCAGGCGGACGCGCCGCTGAGCGCAAGGCCCGCCACGACCAGAAGATGACCAAACCTCGTCATCTCCAAAAGCCAATGTGTGTGTGAAGGTGAAGAAAGTGAGGGTGAAATTTGTGGGGACGCAACTGACGTGGAAGTTAGCCTGAGGAAGCTCATGTGGGGTTTGGAGGCAAGGCTGAGACGTCCCCTGACGCTTGGGCCACTCATGGCGGGGCACAAGCCACAGCGCCACATTTTTGAAGGGCCCACCACAATCTTCAATCCGCAGCCTTTCCGTCATCACATCACGCCTTTTCCTTTGGACAACGCACTCCACCACAGCAATAATGGGCGACCGACGACCGCGACGACCTGACCATAGGGATAGAGACCCTAGAGACGACCGCTCTCGCAACGACAGACCTCGTGATCGTGATCGTGACCGAGATCGCAGACCATACCGCTCGCGCTCACGCGATCGAGACCGACGTCGCTCGAGATCACCAGGACGTGACCACAGAGGGCCAGCTGCGGGAAGAGATCGCGACTATGCGCATAGACCACGGCATGGAGACCGCGATGTAAGACGTCACGACGAAAGCGACGACAGGGACCGAAGTCACCACCGCAGAGACGATGACTGGCGAAGGAACGACGACAGAGGCGAACGGGCCGGCCCTCGCAGACGGGCCGATGGAGACGAGGATCTCGACAGGAAAGGAGGTTTGTTCTCTTGGATTCCCCAGTGCAAAGTTCCCACCAGGCTAACGACGACAGACCTGCCGAGCCGTCGCTCGCCTTCTCCAGACAGGAAAGCCAACAACAAGCCGCCCAGACCAGAACCGATGGACGAAGATGGACACGGCGATGAGGACGAGCCCGCCGCGGACGACGAGGAGGCCGCCATGGCCGCCATGCTGGGCTTCGGTGGCTTTGGCACGACCAAGAACAAAAAGGTTCGGGGCAACGACGTGGGCGCTGTGCGCAAGGAGACCAAGAGCGAGTACAGGCAGTACATGAACCGCCAGGGTGGGTTCAACAGGCCGCTGAGTCCAGGACGGTAGCATTGTTTCGACGAAATCATCATAATTCACACGAGATCACGACAGTTGCTAGTTCAGTTAGGGCGTGTCTGCACCGTTGTTTCATCCCGCCACCGTGCGCGCGCGCCTCTTTCTACATTAATGTGAGTCTACATGCAAAACTAAGCCATAATGATAACTTAAGTACCCAGTCGCCCGCTGATGCGAAGTTGTAGACATTACGTACTTGCGCCCATCACAGATAATTAACCCGCTATTTCGCGTCCAACATATGCTGCCACCGCCATCGCTGATTCAAACATGGGGAAGGGGGAAAATGCCACTGTCTATGCCTTATCCTGAGCTGGTGTCTCGGTCGCCGCGGTCTCCGCCTCCGCCGGCTCCTCGATGATTGTGCTCTCCCCCTCGTCGGCCTGGCTGGTCGACGCCTTCTCTCGCCTCCTCCTGCGAAGCCTGCGCTCTTCTTCGGCTGTTTGCCGCCTCGCCTTGCGCAGGCTCTCCCTCTTCTCGGGATCTTCGTCCTCTGCGCCGTCACCACCGCGCATGCCCTGCAACAACGCCGCTGCTCGGTCAGCAACATCGTCTTCGCCTTCTTTGGACGACGCCGCGTCTGGGCTTTTGAGGGTGCCCTCTTCTTCGATGCTCTGCTCCTTCTCCCGCGGGGTTGTATCCGCCTCGGAAATCTCGCCCAAGTCAGGGATCTTCTGTCCTGACGCGACGCGAACTTGGTGGCGGTCCTTGAGGCGTGCGCGCCGCCGCCTGTCTCGCTGGTCTCTAGCCTGCGGCGCGGCAGCACGCAACTTCTCGAGCAAGGAGTCCATGGCGCCTGTGTTGGAGCCTAGGCCAGGGCTGGTAGGGTCGGAGCCCGTGGCCTGGGCGGCCTTGGACTGTGCCGCATGCTTCCTCTTCATCGAGGCCTCGTTGCGCTTCCTCACTTCCTCCAGCATCACGTTCTTCTCCCTCGACTTGCGCCATTCGTTCAAGAACGACGCCAGTTTGCCAAAGAAATCGCGGCGCGCGTTCTCGTCCGTGGGATCCTCGCCGTAGAAGACCATGATATCCTTATATGTACGCATCATCTCATCGACGTAAAGCTCCATCTGCTCAGCCTTCCGCCGGGCCTCCTTCATGCATCGTTGCACGATTTGGTAGACACGATCCTCGGGGTGGAATTTCTTGGGATCGCTCAGATTGCCAGAGTCGAGAGAGGACTGAACGTTCTTGATGTTGGCCACGTACTTCTTGGCATCCTGTTGCAGCTGCTCCACGTTGACCTTTTGGATCGTCACCACCGAGGCAATGTCATCAGCAAAGTTACCCCATTCGGGGTACTGGGTGCGCACGATGCGCTCGACAAGGTCGGCAAGAGATGACTCATTCTTGTCGTCCTTGACCATGCCGAGACGTGCCAAAGAGCTGAGCTTGAATCCGCGGGCTTGCTTGTTCGAGTCGTTCATGTAGTTACCGATATCCAATATCAGACCAAAGACGTTCATCAGCGATACCGAGTCGCGTAAAGACTCGGAAGCGCTCACGATCTGGCGGATCTTCTCGCTGAGCTCTTCGTACTCGGGCTCAAAGATGCGTGTCATGGCCAGAGCGCGCATTCTGCTCTTCCAGTAATGGTGCAATTCGAACGCTGTGTAGAGGAAGATTTGGTCTTGGCGCGTGAGTTCGGTAGGATCCTGTTCGCGGGCCTGATCTTTCGCATCAGGTCCTGTCCAGTCCTTGCTGTAGGGGGCCATCTCTCTCGAAGTTTGATCAGGGATGTTGCAGAGGTCGTCCTTCTGGAGAAAGTCCATGACGACCGGGTTATCAAGCACGTCCACGTCGCAATGAATGATCATCTGGGCAACCTTTTCCACAGAATACTGCGAAAACTTGGCCAATGCGATTTCTGCAACGTTAGCACTGACTGCGACACTGGATCCGCGTGTTCAAACAACTTACCAAAGGCTTTCCGCAGATCGGTTGAGATGATCTGCTTCTTGTCGTCCTTTTTGGCCTGGCCGCCGCCAATCTTCTTGATTTCCTTTGCCATGAACAGCTTCTCAACCTCGTCCAGAATACCCTTCTTGCTAAGCTCGTTATACTTCTCCTCTCGCGCTTCGGCCGAGGGAGCATGCGCTGCCCAGTGACTCGTTTCAGGGGTATCCACCTTGTCCCAATGCAGTGCCTTGAGCTTCTTCTTGGGCCTAGCGACAGGCAGACCAATGGAAGGTGCCACATTGTAGGCTTGTTTCTGACCCAAGAAGTTCCCAGTGGGCATCGCACCGGGCATGGGCGGCGGAGGTGGGGGTGGTGGAGGCATAGCGCTCGCATCTGCTGCCGCTCGGCTCCCGGGCAGGGGTGGCGGTGGTGGTGGTGCGCCCGGAATCATGCCAGGCATCGGAGGCGGCGGAGGAGGAGGAGGCCCGCCAGGTAACTGACCAGGCATGGGAGGGGGAGGCGGCGGAGGAGGAGGAGGAGGTCCTCCAAGTTGACTGCCGGGCATCGGGGGCGGAAGTGGAGGAGGAGGAGGAGGCGGCGGCGGCCCTGCCCCGGTGACCTCGACCTTGGGCGGCGACTCGCTGTCTCCCGGTGTGATGGGAGAGGAAGACAAGTCGACGCTGGATTTGGAGGGTCCGGTGGTAGTCTCGTCGTGATCCTCATCGTCGCTCGCGTCATACTTTTGGATCTTGGCCCCAATCTCGTTCAACAAGTGCGCCTGTTGCGCCCGGTCGGGAGTGGGTTTCACCTGAGGAAGCTCTTCTTGGATAGAGTCAGAGTCAATGTTGACAGGCTTGCGCGGAATGCGTGTTTGACGGTTGATACTCCCCAGCACACTGTTGGTGAAGTCTCTTGGTGGTGTACCGCCCCCAGGAGGCGTGCCTGGCTCACCACCGATGTCTTCGCCTTCCATCTCCTCGCGAAGAGCGCGCAATCTGTCGGATGGTCCAGCAGCATCTCCCCATACGCGACCCTCGAGCTTGTACTGCGTCTTCTGGCGCTCGATTTGCATCTGTAGTCGCTCCATGAGGCGCTCGCGGTCGAGGATGCCCTGAGTCTTGACGGGGTCTGCGGCGGTCGCATTCTTCACGTTGCCCTTGAGGGCGTTGGAGGCGGCGACATCCTGGGCATCTCGCAGCATTAGGTAGAGCTCGCGGGTCTCCAACTCATTGCGCTGGGCCTCCTTGGCCCGGACTGTCTGGAGATTCTCCAGTTCCGCCTTCAGACCATCTGCTTGTCGCTTCTGCGCCTCGATAAATCGCGTTTGTTCGTCCAACTGCTTCTGGAGTTTGGCGACCAGTCCATCGGCTCCCAGCTCAATGCGGGCTTTCATTTCATCACGCTCCGCCATTGCTGCCTCGGCAATCTGGCGGGACTCGAGTGCTTCATCCTGCGCTTGCCGCGCCTCTGAGTCCGTATGCAGCTTATCGAGTAAAGCCTGCACAGTGAAGTTGAGGCTCTGTTTGAGGTCCATGTTAGGCAACCTTCTATCCATAGCCACATAACTCAGCATCGAGTCGACGAGTTGGAACATGCGCAACCGCTCCTCGCCATCGTGGGCTCGCATGAGCATGAGATGTTGCAGCGCCGACACGAAGTAGTCGCTGGATTGGGTGCCCTGGATCCGCTGCTGGATAGCCTCAACAATCTGCGTGGGATCCGTCAAGTCTTTCACCTCGCCCTCGATGTTATCCTTCATACTGCTGTTCTCCCGCTCCAGCATATCTTCGTAGTCGATACCTTCATTGTTGCGGAACCTTTCAATCTGCTTGTCCAACAGATCGTACTGGAAAGATTCCATCTTGCTCAAGATTCGCTTTATACCCGTCGCCGTGAACTGAGCGCGGATGTGGATACGCAGCTCCAAGTCGCGATCAGGAGCATCGATCAACATGTTGACCAGCATGAGCGTCGTGAGAGCATACTCCATCAACAGGTTCTCCATGCCAGTTCCACCCGTCCGAAGCTCCTCACTTGCGCCTACGAGGCTGCCCATCTTGCCGCGTCCATCAACGGTCACCTCGACGAGACGCATCCATGCGTCGAACCTTCCATTCTCTCCATGCTGTGCCTTGACTTCGTCCAAGGCGTTGATCACTTTGAGGTGTCCCTCCCCATTTTCACCCCATGTGCAGAGAAACGTCAATATCTCACTGGCAAGTTTCCTCGTAGAAAGCCGAGCCGATATGAGGGACGTTCCGAGTGCCACGAGCACCTGTTGGTGTACTAACGCGTCATCGGCACCAAACTTGTTGTTCATCAACGCCTTGATACACTTGATGATGTCGTATTCCTTGTCCTGGTTTTTGTCGAGCTTGGCGTTGTCGAGAGCCGGTCCTTGGGATGTCTTGCGGTTCAGCTTGAGGAGCAGCGTGACCAGCGCAACCTGTCCTTGGCACTCGATGAAGCGTTTAACCCATCCGATCTGCTGGGTGCGCAAGTTCACCTCCAGACTGCCCATGCCTTTGGAATCCAGCTGATCGCCCATGACGCGCCTAACGTAGTACTCGGGTGTTCCCTCTTCGTCCGAGGCGGCAGTGATGTCCGGCGCTGCGTACTGGTTCGGTCGAGCAGTCTGGCGCCGCCTTTGCTCGTTTTGCCATTCCGTGAGTCTGTCCTGGTGAAGCAACGTCCATTTCTTTTGTGGGGGGTAGGCGTCCATTTGCCGCCTCGCTGCCTCTGGTAGATTGTGCCAGCCACGCTTTATCATGAGCTGATGGAACATTTCGTTGACCACATTGTCGTCGTCAGGTTTAGGGAAGTAAAACCCGTCGGGGCTGGGCTGTCCGGTGGCGGCGCCTGGGAATCTCGTGAGTCGATTGGAGTCGCGGTGGGAGCCGTGAGAGCTCTGAGCTGCGTACGATGAGCGATTGTTCCTGCTAGCGTCTCCAAAGCCTTGGTTACCTGAGTATAAGCTCGCGTTATCGTTGTTCGTCGACATGTACGAATCGTAGCGCGATCCGTGAGAACCATTGGCCGTGCTCGCCATGCTGCCGCGCGTCGGGCCCCATTGCTGGTATTGCGCTTGTCTGCCAGTCGAGGCCATTGTGACGTTCGAATGGCCGGTGCCCGGCCGTTGTGATGGGGCGTTTAGTTGTGATGAATCAGTCGATTGGTATTGGTGATAGTCCGAGGTGCCTCGGTTCAACTGGTAGGGTTGCAGATCTCTGCGAACGGGTGGTTGATCACCCTTCGGCAGGTAGTCGACAGATATGGGCGAACGAGACCCCGAAGGTGTGGTATCGTAGGGTACGGAAGACATGAAGCCTGGCGTGTGGGGGATCGGCTGCTCCGGCGAGTGAGCTCGGTCGATCGACAAGGTGGAAGATTCCCGCTTGTGACGCGATGTGCGCGATCCCAGCGACAGAGAGCTGGTGTTGTCGTAGGGGAATTGTTCGGGAGGGTAGCGTGGGTCTGGCTGCTTGTCCTTGTGCTTGTTCCTCGAGAAGATGGAGCGTCCACCCGAGGATTGGCGCGACTTGTCAGCCATGATGGCGTTTGCTATACTGATCGCGTGAACGCAGGTCGGAGGAGGGCTATATCGGTCGAGACCTCAAAGTCGTCAAGGCGGCGGTGTGCAGCCTGTGGCCGCTCGCATGATGAACAGCCCGTCGAGGGGGTACGGTCGTTGGAGCACCAAGCTTGGGTGTTTTCGGGCGGTGAGGGCAGATCAAGTTGCGTGGATGCGGGACACAAAGTCGCAGCTTACGACACGCGTGACTTTGAAGGCGAAATAGGACGAGTGCGAGTCGGCCGCGTCGACGCTTTTGTCGGAGGGTTGAAAGTTTGAGCACAAAGCCAGAGTCTGGAGATGAGGTGATGGAAACGGAGACTGGAGCCAGTGGATGAATCCAGTCCCTGGACGCGGGCTCCACTACGGCGGCAGAGTGAGCATTGGTGGCTGCCCAAAGCAGGCAAGACTGTCTTGGATGTCCCCCCACGCGTGGAATTCCGCGCTTGGAAATTCAGAGTCGGCTTCTACTGTTGCCGCATTGCATCTTCGGGCACTTTCACATGGAAATTCTTGCATTGACTGTGTGGTTTGAGCTGCTGCCGACTTGATGGAGATGAGGGCGGGGAGGACTGGAGCTTGTTGACCCCTGAGTTTATACGGGTCCAGCTCCCAGGGGATCTCGCTACTGTGATGGAGGGACGGGAACAACTTCGCTAGAGCCTAGCAATTCGTATGCGAACAAGCCAGCAACATTTGGAAGGTCGCCCGTTGTGATCCACTGTTGAACCATGACGACGCGCTTGCAGGAATAGGGGCTCCGACTGCTTGCGCTCCGATTGAGACAAAGCCACCACATCGAGGTGATGTAGTGGCTTGTAGCCAGCTGTGCTGTAGCGTCTACCGGACCCCATAATAACCACTTAAACACGTTACTGAGCATTAATCACACTTATAGGGTGGGGGTGGTGTCTTGGTTCCTTCAATACCCGTTGCGGCACTGACACGCGAGCAACATCTGCAAAGCTGCTTTGATCGCTGTCTGATGAGCGCTGGATGTTGACTTGCAGAAACGGCCGGAGTTGCATAGCGCCATCGAAGAGACCCTGAGGGCTCTAATTACTAACTAGGCACCTAACCCCCTGGTATTGACCTGGTTTGCTCAGGCTCAGCCCCCAGCAGACGACGACTGGCACTAGGCCGCTTCCGACATCACAGCAGCCGCGCAAGGAAAACTTGAACTTAACCTACGGCCATCAGCTGTCTTTGGGGACACAACTGTCACTCAACTTCTTCAGACTATGTTATTGTAGCATTATAGGGACCCAGCTGCAAGCGAACACCTTTCTAGCCCACGATGGGCGACAAAACTTCATTCCTCAAGGTTCGTCGGCCACACGCGCCATCATCCACGACAGCACTAATCCGAACACCTGCCAGACTCTTGTCGTCCCTGCGATCATCTCTCTCGCACTCTTCGTTGTCCTGTCCTACGTCTTGATCCCGGCATATAACCGCTACCGAACGCGCTACTCGCAATACCTGCCTATCGAGAGCATTACGGCCACGGGCAGCTCGCTCCGCGAAAGGGTCATTACGCGCATCGCACGGTTTGCGAATCGTCGGGAAGAAAGGCACATGAGCGCAGATGCGTTGTCTATAGACAATAGAGACGAGGAGATCGACGATAGCGAGGGTGAAGAGCTGGGAGCGGTGGATGCGCGCACGAGGAGGATGGTAGCGAGCCATGGACGGGCGGACAGTGCCGATACACCGAGGTTGAGTAGAGAGTAAGTCTGGTCCAGAGCGCGGAACCGCTATACGTGCGCATTGAGCTTACGATTATGCAGTCTGGAGGCTGGTTTTAGAGACGACAGCGACGACGACGAGCCGCGACGGTGACCCAACCGTTTCCAATACTTTTGTTCGGACATATACAAATGTACCACTGCAGAGAAGATATCCGCACTACCATTGAGGTGCCACTTCCTGCATCTTATCGCAGCCAAGGCTGCTCGGGTGAGACCTGCGGATTGCTGGAACACTGCCATGACGATCCTTCCGACACACCATCGCGTTCCGTCTGTCTTTGCTTCTCCATGTCCGCTGCGCGACGTAGGGAATCCGGATGCCACAGACATGGCTCGTCGGGGTCCATGAGAAACTAACTCTGCGGCCGCGGCTGTGGCTTGGGGGTCTGGTGCCTATTGACGAAGAACCTGTCTTGAGGCTGGATATACCAGTCAGGCGTTGGGTACACTGCTACTCCCTGCTCATGTAGCCGCGCCATCGTGTTGGCAGTCTGGCAAGCGTGGTAGTTCAGCCGGGTTTCTGGCAGCTGTGGAGTGTCGCGTCGTGTTGGTGCAACTCTCAAGTTGAAATGACTTTTCTTGATGCCGGGGACAGTTTTGCGATGGCCGTATTTGTCGTAGTACTCTTGTGTCTTGTTCTTGTGGTACTCCGTCGACGCAACAGAGTCTTCGTTCTCCGAGTCCTGTTGTGTTTGGGTCGCCATGTCCCTGTATTCCGGATTCGCGCTGGGCATGAATAACTTGGGGGTTCCATCATCCAACAGTTGTCTTTTTACTGGAGAAGGTAACTCCCGGCTTGCCATTCTTTTTTCAGGACTTGTTGATCTTTCTGGAGACCTGGCCTGACTCCTGCGCCAATGCCTCTGTGCGTCTCCAAGGGGGAACGTATTTGCTCGACATATTGACCAAAGCTGGGCTGGATTTGCTAAGGCTGTCGAATAATTGGTACGCACTCAAAGATATTGATGGTATTCTCCGAAAGATGCCTCTGTTATGGGTGTTGAGAACCTGAGCTGTTGTAGTTAAGGCGTACGGCAGCAAGTCGAATAACCTGTTCATGCCTTCCGTTTCTCACATGGAGCTTGGCCGCTCCTACCTCTCGGACAGCTTTTAGTTCTGAAACTTTTCATCTTGCTTCTGAGTGGTGCATTAAGAATGGCATGGCTCCATGTTTTTGATCGTTCTTCAGCATTTAAAACTGATGATCCAATAAATGCAAATCGCCATGACTGAACAGGCTCATAATTCCTGTCTACCTACCGCATAATTACGGAAAATACAATATTTGTTTCAGCTCGAAAAATCATAAGACTTGAAATTCGCTCTTATACGCAATTTCAGCATCGATTCCTAGCCGTGGATGTCCGGCTGTTTTGCTTGTTATGTCTCCAGGGTAGGATGAATTCGCCTCCAGGCAGCCGAACTAGCACCGTGTCAAACAGACGGTTGACGATGCCAACATTATCTAACCTCACTTCTTGTTCAGATATTCTTAGGCTTCTCAAAAACACCCTGATAGATCGAGGAAATGCCAAAATGCGGTTCAGGACCGAGCTCAAGAACATACGCACTTTTGCCAGTATGCTCTACTCTCTCCACGTCACTCACGATCCTCACTGATGACCGCAGAACTCACAGCGGCCCTCTCGTCTCTCGAGAAGATAGCCTGGGTCCGCGTCTCCGATGACACGGTCCGCTTCACCGTGATCCCCGACATGGGGTCACAGGTGTGGGCGTCACTCGCCATGGACTTCCTCTTTGAGGGCTACAACATCCAATCCGCCGAGGCCAACAACACCATCAACCTCGAGCTGCCGCTGCAACCCCTCCAGCGAGCTCTCAAGTCGGCGCAGAACAGCATGAGCGCCAGTCTCAGACTGACCAAGAAGGACGGGCTGCCGATACTGAGCATGGTCATCACCACCATGACGGGGGAGAAGGGCACCGCGGCTGGCGCGAGTTCCAGCGTCGCCGCCGCCGCCGCTACGAGGAATCGCAATGCAGACGATCCCTTTGCCGACGACGAGGACATGAACCTGGGCCCGGAACACCTCGAGACGTCACTCCGGCGGGAACACGAAAAGGTCATCACCCAGGACATCCCTGTGCGTGTGCTGCATCCCGAAACCGTCGAGACCATTATGCAGCCCAAGGTCCGCGAGCCCGACGTGCACATCCAGCTACCGCCGCTGCTCCAACTCAAAGCCATCTCGGACCGCTTTACCAAACTGGCCCTGGTGCCTCCGGGGAACAAGTCGCCCAAGTTAGAGTTGAGCGCGAACATGCATGGCTCCCTCCGGCTGAGGATCAATACCGAGACGACGGATATCAGCAGCGTCTGGTCCGGCCTCGAGAACCCAGAACTGGACCCTGCACAGCTGGATATGCCGGTGGACGAGCACCCGAGCACAAAGTTTAGAGAGATGGGCCCTGAGAAATGGGCAAGTGTCCGCGTGGACGGCAAAGACTGGAGTCGAGTGTTGAGTGTAGGACGGCTGGAAGGGAGAGTGATTGCGTGCTTTGCGGATGACCACGCCTTGATCTTGTATGTGTACGTGCCGCACTACGATGATGCGTCTGCGGAAGATTCCGTTGTCACAGTAGGTTTTCCATGGTCTGCCCCCAAGACAAAAGCTTTTGCTAACTGGTCCCAGTACTATGTTCAATCTTACAGTGCTTGAGAGTCAAGTCGGGGAGTTATGGCGTTAGGTGTGGGCTTGGTTTCACGGCGCAAAGGAACATTTGCTTGACGGAGTATGCAATCCACTGATGATGATGAAAAATGATGACCTTGTCCGAGCAATGATTTGCTCGCGATGCAAAGCTTGTATAAATCCATCTTGCTGGATGGATGTCAAGGCTACTATTACAGCATCATGTGCATATGTGGGCTCTATCGTACACAATTTCAAAAACAATGGTATCCCGACGCCGTGTCTCTCTTGTCGTGTTGCTTCGCTTCATCTCACTTTGCCATTACGTCAACATATCGACCGCTCTTTCTGGCCTTCTTTTGACCAGGCTTGCGAGGTGCGGCAGCACCGATTAAATCGTCGATGCTGCTCGCATTGCTCATACTAGTACCAGGTCGGCTGGGGGGTGCGCTCGGAGGTGCGCCGGCGCTCTGGCTGGAAACAGAGCGAGCCATGGGCGCAGACGGCGGTGGCATGCTTAGGTTGTCGTTCGAGGCCGGGGCCTTGAGGCTGGGCAAGGTGTTCGAAGAAGGGATGGATCGAGGCGGCGGACCTCCAGAAGCTGACCGCATAGGGGGAGGTGTACTCATAGGAGGCGGCGGCGTGCCAGACATCGATCTGGGGCCGGGGGGACCAGCGCGAGGGGGAGGGGGCGTGGCTGTCTTGGCCGGAGTATTCTCTGCTCCGGGCTTCTTGTTCACCCAGCGCTTCAGATCAGGGTCGTAGACGAAGCTGCTCGCCTCGCCAAGATTGGCGCGCACAGGCTTCTTGGGGCTCTCGCCAGGCTTGGGCGAGGCAGGCTTCTTGCCACCAAACCAGCCGCTCAAACCCCAGCCCTTCTTGTTGGCCTTTTCCGCCTCAGCGCGCTTCGCTATGGGAGAGTTAGCACCTATGCCATCCGAGAGAGTACACAAAGCTCACCATCTTCTTCTGCCGCTTTCCGGAACATCTCCTCATTTTCGCGGTCCTTGTCTGCTTTGGATTGCTGGGATGACGGTCTTGGTGCATCGTCTCCATCATCCATCATGCCCCTCTTTGGCTTAGTGTCCTCATCGTTATCGGCAGTGAAGTCGGGTTGATACGATGGGGGCTCGTACCCATACGATTGCTGAGCAGGTGGCTCGTATCCCCCTGACCGAGGCTCGTCCACATGGTTATCCTCTTGCCTAGTAGCCGAGAAATCCTGTGGAGGTGCGTATCCATAGTCAGGAGGGTTGTAAGCGCCCTGCGTTTCCGCCGGCCCTTGTTGGGCACCGGAACTGCCAGGCATGTTTGGTGACTGGGGTTGGACATGAGGCTGGTAGCCGCCGTAGTTGGGCGAGGCCGGCATTTCGCCGCTAGGCTCCGATGGCTGGTAACCAGATGTGGGGGCGTATGAGTTGTGGCCATGAGCTGGATAGGATGCCTCTTGCGGCGCTCCGGGCTGTCCTTGTCCGACTGGCGCAGGGGCGTATTGCGACGAGGGTTGATATGGCGAAGCACTCGTAGGCGCATACTTGGACGGCATTGCGGCGGCAGGGGGTGAAGCAACCATTCCGTATGCGGGTGCGGCAGCGCCGTACGTTTCGAAATTGTTGGTAGAGGGTGACCGGCTGATCGTGGGTGTACCACCTCCGATGTGCGAAAAGGGGCTGCCATCAGCTCCCGGAGCACCCTGCTGTTCGTCATCACCGGCAACGAATTTGTTGAACTTGTTCCACATGCTATCTGAAACCTTGCCCATGCTGGGTTTGGAGATCCACGATCCAGACTCCCCTTTCGGTACCTGTTTGAGACGAGCGATCAGGTCATCCACGCCAGCTGCTACATATGGATTGTAGTACGGCGATCTCTTGGTCTGCGAAGAAATGGCAGCCGCAATCGACTCGCAGTACTGCAAAGCTTTATCGCGTTGGCCATGCTCTGCAAGGGTAAGGGCATGCTGGAACTTGTACGCAGCAAGATGAGGCAGACCTCCGACGGCGCCCGCTAGCGAAAGTCCATATTCGAAAACCTCGCTGAGCTGGAGCGCCTCAGTCTCTTTACCAAAGTGTGAGGACTGTTGCTTGTGGTCGGAGCCCAAGAGGACAAAGTCCGCAGTCGGGTCATCAAGGCCCCCGCATATCGAGGCAGCCTTGCTGAATATGAAGCACACGTGCGCGGCCTCAGCGCGACCGTAGCTGGCCAGAAGGCTGCCAAGGGCCTTGAGGCCTTGCACATCGCCTTGGCTGCGGTTGTTCAACACGAGGGCCAAAGTCTCGCGCCACTTGTCAAGCCCGTCCATGGCATCCTTGGCAGGACCCGACGCTGCTCCGGTGGTTGATAGTAGCTGAAAGCCAGCGCGCGCATGCGACGGAACAAGCTCATCGACACAGTCCTCGTAATTGCCAGACAAGATCTTGTAAAGGGCTGCCATGGACTCGTTGCTGTGACCTTGGTAATTCACCTCCTTACGCACGAATTCCTGTGTCACTTGCTTGTACAGGTCTGGTGACACTGTGTTGGCGATGAGCATGGCGTGCCCCCATAGGCGCTTGTCGACCGCAGACCAAACCGCAGACTCCCGGTCGCCCTTGAACAAACTGGCTCGAATAGCCTCCATAGAGCCCGCGTCAACAGCGTCCGCTTGCATGGCCGTCACAGATGCGCCGGCGTGGGCATCGTCTGAGCTGTTGGCTTCTGGAGATAGTATGTCCCTGACGGCCTTGTCGACATTTGCCTTGCCTTCCAGGACTCCGTCGTTTTCGACAAAGACCCGTAGAATCTTCCAAAGCAACAAGCGTTCAAAGCTCCTCTTTACCTCTGTGGAGAGTTCTGAGTGGAAAGATAAGTCTGGCAATTCTTTCTCGAGTATTTCGATGCCAGAAGCCAGCCAAGCGATGGTTTCCTTCTTCTTGGATTTTCCTTTCAAAGGACCGGGGAAGTTGATCAGACGCTCAGGCAATGTGTCAATGTCTCGGATATTCTGCAGTTTGACCTCACCAGGAGTTCTGGTGACTGTGGGCGTCGACGATCCCATTGAGTACCTTGGTATGCTTCTTGGGAATGACGTGACAACAGCGCCTCCAGCACCCCAGGTGAAAAGGGGAACTCCTTTCCACCGCTGTAGGGGATCTTGCTCTCGGCCATCTGTTGGGGCAACCATGGTCATGGTGATAGATTGCCCGCGGACGCGTGAGTGATTGGCATATGGGGGCTGTCGAGTTGACTTGGTAGCTTCCGGGGTGGCATGTGATTGCGTCGATGAAGGACGGGGGATATGGTTTGTTGCAGAGGCTTGTGTGGTGGGTGCAGACGCTCCAGGAGAGTGAGTCTGCGCTCTCGGAGGAGGTACAAACCCAGCTTGCGCAGCCTGTGGTTGTTGCGATGCTTGGGGAGCGTAGTTCGGTGTCGCTCGTTTAGGTGGAGACAGCGGTGAAGAGGCATACCGTGGCATCCCTGGAGGCGGCGGTGTTTGCCGAGTGACTGCAGAAGGAGCATACTTGGATTCTGCAGACGAGTGACGCGTCCCCAAGGGCGCACCGTCACCAGAGTGATCCTCCTCCTCGTCGACCTCTCGCGTGGGGGGTAAAGACGGTACCCTGTTCAACCGTGGCTCGAAGGAGGAACTACTAGAGCGGCGCTCAAAGCCCTCGGCATGAGGTCTCAAGGAGCTGCTTTCGAAGTGGGCCAAGGGGCTCGACGTTCTAGGTTGATGAGGAAGAACGGGCGGCGTTGTGGTGGAAGGGGTTCTCGACGGACTGTAGCTCGCCTGTCGAGGCACTTGCGGGGGGGCGGGGGAATATCTCGTGCCGCCAGGTGGAGGAACCGCACCTGTTGCTGGGGCCTGTCCAGGCGCGGGCGAGTATCGAGAACTGTTGCCAGATGGTGGTGGGATGTGGCCCGAACCAGACTGCAATGCGGCGTATGGGCTCACTCTTTCGGGAGGTACCAGGTTAGGGATTCCCGACGGATCGGACGAAGGCTGGCTCCTGGTAGACTGGCCTAGCGGCGAAGGACCTAAGGACGGCTCACGAGGAGGACCCTGCGGTGGACCTTGAGGTGGACCAGGTTGCTGCTGCACAGGTGACTGTGCTCGGTAACTCTGCCTTGAGGTAGGGCGTGCCTTTGGGGCTATGGGCAAGTCCTCGAAAAAGCTGCCCTTGCTACGCAAAGAGGTTGTTGAAGGTTTCTGGGTCAAAGAGGCACCGCCAGGCGATTCGTGGCTGGACTGTGGTCGCGAGTTGGACTGTGGCGGCAGCGGAGGCGGCGCGGACATATTTGGAGGACCTGGGGGAGGTGCTTGTTGAGCCGCGGAACTTGGCGCATACATCTGCTGCACGCTCGGCCTCTTGCGAGGCTTTGGCACGCTCGCAACGATGTCAGTTGGTAGGTCGTATGGCGAGGAGTAACCGCCTTTGGCCTTGTCTGCAAAGCTCTGCGCCTTGGGCTGATCAGAGCCGGGCAGCGGGGGCCGTCCATACTGCTGTCCGCCTGCGAAGGCGTTGGCTGGGGCGGGTGGGTTAAAGTATGACCCTGTCGCAGACTGCTGGCTCGAGTGCGCCGGCACCGTAGCGGGTTGCTGATATGATTGTGGAGCGTACGGATTCGAGCTCGATGTCTGCCTCGAAGCAGGTTGCTGTGGCGCTGGTGCGGGCTCACCCCCATCATTTTCAAGAAGCCCCTCGTCGTCGCTTCCAAGGAATCCAGCTGTGTCCAAGTCCTTGTTCTCTTCCTCGTCATCATCCAGGAGCAAGTCATCGTCCTCATCGTCCATCAACGCAGCCTCCCATTTTGCTTTCAAGTCTTGAGTCTTAGTCCTCCTATGACCGCCGCGGGTAGGCGCTTGGGCCGTGGATTCATTGGCAGCGTCAGAGGGTGGTTCGTCATCCTCTTGCAAAGTCCCAAAGGTATTCTGCCTCGAAGGTGGCTCGGTGGATAGGTCACCCATTACTTGCGATGTCGACTTTCGCTCGAGTGGCTGTATGGGAGGCTCATCAGAGGGGGCAGAGTTTCCGATCTGACCAAAGAAATCGTCGTCGTTGGGCTCGTCTTCGGCAAACAAGTCAGGTCCTTGCTTTTTTTGCGTGGTCGTCGACTCGGCGCGGTGGCTGTCAGAGCCTGCCAGGAGTGGCATGCCCTCTTCGAAGCGCGTCTCAGCGGCATCGTCTTCGTTTGGCTGCGCATCACCACCCATCGACCTGGTGGGACCATGTCGGCTCTCTGACGGCCCAGCACCCGACGGCAGACTTTGCTGATCTTGCTCGCCTTGCGATGGAGACAGATCCTCCCCGTCGTCTCCCAGTTCCCAGTCCTGATCCTCAGATTCGCCGAAGGCCTCCATGGCCTGGTTGGCGGGCAGCGGTTGCTCAACCGCGCCGTTGGGGACGATAGGCGCAGGAACTGGGAATGTGTTGGATCGATCTGAAGGCGCCATGAACTTGAAGGGGTCTGTGTCTGTTCTCTGTAGCGTCCAGTCGGCCTCGTCCTCGTCGCCGTCTGCGAAACTGACTTCATGGGAGACAGTACGCGCAAAGGACATGGAGCTAGCGTGTTTCGATGGAGCTCTCCCTACAGACTGTTCCATGGTTAGCCATGCGCCGCCTTCGTCACCAAGGTGGCCAGGTAGAGGATCGATGCGTACAGTGTTGCTATTATTGATACCGGTACTTTCAGATTGTTCGTCAAGATGGAAGGGCTCCGGATCTTGTTCGAGGGGCGTGCCGTTGTGCAGCGAATCGGGAGATGTACCAGCCGAGGGCTGTGGTTCGAGTTGAGGCGACAGTTTCGTCGGCGACTCGTGATCGGGCATCAGCGCCGGATGCCACGACGAGTTCGGAAGCGCCTCGGCCGCCATGCTGCGTGGGCGAGGAAGAACAGCTCAGCGTGACGATGCTGCTACGTGTCAGCGACCATGCGTGATGACGATGCGCGACAAGCTGCAGGGGCCGTCGAGGCTCGCGAACGGCGCGAGGGGTTGGACTCACAAAAAGAGAAATAATTAGATGAACCACTCTATGCGTCTTTATTCATGGTGTCAATGTATGAGGCTGGCAATGTTGTGCGGAATGCCAAAGATTCTTCGGACTGGGGCAGACGCGGCGCAAGGGGACCGTCTGGACAGGCAGGGCAGTCAGGAGCGTCCGGGCCAAAAGGAGTGAGTGCCTTGGCAATTACAGTGTCATCATTAGCACTGATGCACCCTGGAGGCCGCCCGGCGATTAGCCGGCTCATATGAGGCCGCACAACAACAGAGAACGCATCCAGAGGACGATGGTGCCGTAAAGGAGCAGCTGAGACGAAAATCTTTCGTCTAGGTATAACATGCTTAATTACTGTCTACTTGCGCCATAGTAAATGGAGCCTTTGTGCTTGGGCTGAGGCTGCGAAATAAGTGCAACAGCTTGCGGTAGTTAGGCCCGGTCCTTAGCATGGCCGGAGCTCTGGTGGGGCCCGTCAAACCGTATTAATCACGACAGACCTCGGCGAGTTTCTCAAATATCTCAATGCATGGGCTACGTACTAGAAGCTTCAGTTACGGAACAGCTCTTTCTAGCGCTAGTCATTGGGCATTCGCTTGAGTGCTACGCTCGACATCGAGGACTGTGCTCTGGCAAAAATCTGTCGCTGTCTCCTGTCAACAAGCTGATACATCAAGCATGGTGCAGCCATGTGATCGGGCCAAATGATCTTGTTAGTGACATGAACCAGCAAATGGCCATCCCACCGCCGGTCGCAGTGCAGTGCAATGGGGTAATCTGCTATAGAAGTCTAGAAATAATTACTAGTAATTAGTGCCCATACCTGTCACCAACAGTAAATATGTAGAGACGAAAAGTGACTGAGGCTAAGCCACGATCTTTGACAAGCCAGGCTGCAGCTGTCCAGTGTGCACCGCCACTTTTAGTCCCCTGGATTCCGGCGACGTACGCATTACCTTATTACATCTCCAGTATCCACATCCACATGATGATTGACGGCGCCCGCGACGAGCCGCTGCCAACCTCGCCGTTCGTGTACTTGGATAAATCCTAAATAGCATTTCATTCCTGGATATAAAGGTCACGCATCCCCCCTCGAATTCGATTTACTGCCCTACCCATCGCCGGCGCTGAGCCTCCTGGGCATGCGGCATCTTGAGACACGTCGCCAAGTTGGATCGACCGACATGACTGTAAAGTCATAAGCTCCCAGTCACCTCCATCCCAACGACGACCACAGACTTCTTTTATCGAGCACGCCCGAGGCCATGTCTTCCTCGCCACGCTCACAACAGCCGCAGCCGCCCGACTCACCGACACATGATTCCGACTCCGACCTGGATCTCGACATCCAGGAGCTCGACCCGATTTCCACGGAGCCGACGCGCGGCGCATCGCAACAACAACAACGACATTCGGGTGGCGGCGAGCAGGGAACATCACGGATAGCTTTGCGGAAGCTGCGCATGGGGGGCCTACGACGTAACAAGCGTGGCCGTGGCTATGGTGACCTTGGCCAAAACAGAGACGAATGGGGGGAGGACACCGAAGGCTTGCTAGGCGAAGGGTCGAGATCGCGCTACTCCGATGGTGAAGGCCATGGCGACGACGATAGCCCGCTCCTCGGGGAGCATGCCGGCCGACGATCACTGACGAGCGATCGCGGTTCTCGGAGAGGTTCACGGGTACGGCTACCGAGCTTCATGTCGGGATCCAAGAAGGGCGACGAAGAAGATGGCGACGATCAAGAGGAGGCCGATCCGTCTGCATCCCGTCTGGTTGCTGTCGGCTCGACCCAGGCCACGCGATTCCCGGCAAACATCATCTCGAACGCCAAGTATACCGCATTCACATTTCTGCCGATCACGCTGTGGAACGAATTCTCCTTCTTCTTCAACATGTACTTCTTGTTGGTAGCCCTGTCGCAGGCGATACCGGCTCTCAGGATTGGATATCTGTCGACGTACATCGCACCGCTTGCTTTCGTCCTATTGATTACCATGGGAAAAGAGGCCTTTGACGACATTGGCAGGCGGAAACGAGATACCGAGGCAAATTCGGAGGAATACAGGGTCTTGCACTTTGACGAGCCTTCATTTTCTGGAACTGCGAGGCCACGGAGGCAACTCAAGTCTGACTCGCAGAGGAAGAAATCGAGGGGGCAGAAGGCTCAGCGACATGACCTGACAGACATCCGAGAAGAGGAAGAGGGCGGAGACGCGCAGTCGTCTTCCCAGGTCTGTGAAATCAGTAAAAAGTCAAAGGATCTCAAGGTCGGCGACGTCCTGAAGCTCTCAAAGGGGCAGAGAGTCCCTGCCGATGTTGTAATACTACAATGCTCCAATGTGGTCGAGAGCGGTGAGGTCATTCCAGCAAAGGAGTACGCGGAGGAAGAGGCGTTGCTTGCATTGGATGAGTCGGGGAGTGCAAGTGCGAAAGGAAAGCAGACCGAGGTGGAATCACTCAAGAACGAGGAGCAGTCGGGCACTGTGGGAGAGACCTTTATCCGCACAGATCAACTCGATGGCGAGACAGACTGGAAGCTGAGACTTGCCTCGGCGATATCACAAAACCTTCCATTAGAGGAGTTTGTGCGCCTGCGCGTGACGGGGGGCAAACCGGACAAGAAGGTCAATGAATTCCTGGGCGCACTAGAGCTGCTTCCGTCGAGGCAAGATGCCATGGACCAGCAGTCCTCACTTCAAAGGGATGACGGCAAATCTGCACCGCTGTCCATCGACAACACAGCATGGGCAAACACGATCATTGCCTCGCAGGCTACCACGCTGGCAGTCATCATCTACACGGGGCCGCACACACGCTCAGCCCTGTCAACTTCGCCGTCTCGCTCCAAAACAGGCCTTCTCGAATACGAGATCAACTCGTTGACCAAGATTCTCTGCGCCCTGACGTTGGCATTGTCGGTGATCTTGGTGGCCCTAGAAGGCTTCGAAAATACCGAGGGCAACCGGTGGTACGTCAAGATTATGCGCTTCTTGGTTCTATTCTCGACCATTGTGCCCATCAGTTTGCGCGTCAATCTGGACATGGGCAAGAGCGCTTTTTCTTGGTTCATCCAGCGCGATCCGGGTATCCCTGGCGCTGTTGTTCGCACAAGTACAATCCCTGAGGATCTGGGTCGTATCGAGTACCTACTCAGTGACAAGACCGGTACGCTCACGCAAAATGAAATGGACATGAAGAAGATCCACGTCGGAACCGTCTCGTACGCGAACGAAGCGATGGAGGAAGTCACATCCTACGTTCGCCAAGGGTTTTACATTCAACCCACGACAGACCCTTCGTCACAGACCGCCCTGATTACACCTTCATCGACCTTTACTGCTGCCGCGAATCAAGGCGCCACACGTACAAGGAGGGAGATCGGGTCCCGTGTGCGTGATGTCGTTCTCGCGTTGGCGTTGTGTCACAATGTGACGCCTACCACAGATTTCGAAGACGGGCAAGAAGTCACATCGTATCAGGCATCATCCCCTGATGAAATCGCAATCGTCCGCTGGACCGAGTCTGTCGGCCTGCGCTTGGCCTCTCGCGACCGCACCAGCATGACACTCGAGTCCACTGAAAATGGTCGGCCTGTGGTTCGTGTACGGATTCTGGACGTGTTCCCCTTCACCTCCGACGGCAAGCGCATGGGCATCGTGGTTCACTTCCACACAGACACCAACATCAGGAATCCAGACCTGTCGACTGGCGAGATCTGGTTCTACCAAAAAGGCGCAGACACGGTCATGAGCAACATTGTGGTAGCAAATGACTGGCTCGACGAGGAAACGGCCAACATGGCCCGCGAGGGTCTACGTACACTTGTTGTCGGACGCAAGAAGCTCTCCCTGTCTCAGTATCAAGAGTTTGCGTCCAGACACCAAGAGGCCTCCTTGGCTATCACCGGCCGTGAGGCTGGTATGCAGAGGGTTGTCTCGCATTATCTGGAGTCCGACCTCGAGCTACTAGGGGTCACGGGTGTGGAAGACAAGCTGCAGCGCGATGTCAAACCCTCGTTGGAACTTCTTCGCAACGCCGGCATCAAGATTTGGATGTTGACGGGTGACAAGGTCGAGACTGCGCGCTGCGTTGCGGTCAGCTCCAAGCTCGTCGCGCGAGGGCAGTACATCTATACCGTCGCCAAGCTCAAGAGGAAAGACAATGCGCAGGATCATCTCGACTTTCTGCGGAGCAAGACGGACGCCTGTCTGCTCATTGACGGAGAGTCTCTCGCCCTGTTCTTGACGCACTTTCGCAAGGAGTTCATCTCCATCGCCGTCACACTGCCTACCGTCGTAGCCTCGCGCTGCTCGCCGACCCAGAAGGCCGAGGTCGCCCTGCTCATCAAAGAGTTTACCAAGAAACGAGTGTGCTGCATTGGCGATGGTGGCAACGACGTGTCGATGATCCAGGCAGCGGATGTTGGTGTTGGTATCGTTGGCAAGGAAGGTCGCCAGGCGAGTCTCGCAGCCGACTTTTCCATTGAGCAGTTCTGCCACCTGGTCAAGTTGCTCGTGTGGCACGGTCGCAACAGTTACAAGCGCAGTGCCAAGCTCGCGCAATTTGTCATCCATCGCGGTCTTATCATTGCCGTGTGCCAGACCATGTACAGTATTGCTTTGAAGTTTGAGCCGGAGGGTTTGTACAAGGTGAGCGAGCACACTTTTCCGTTGGGGAGATGGACCTCTTGCTAACGGCTTACTTAGGATTGGCTTCTTGTGGGTTATGCCACTGTCTACACGGCTTTCCCCGTCCTTTCGCTTGTCCTGGACAAGGATGTCGACGAAAATCTTGCCAACTTATACCCCGAGCTGTACAAAGAGCTCACCTCGGGTCGCTCACTGTCGTATCGCACCTTTTTCATCTGGGTGCTCGTGTCGATCTACCAAGGCGGCATGATTCAGGGACTGTCGCAGATCTTCACCGAGGTTGATGGCCCCAAGATGGTGGCTGTCAGCTACACGGTGCTGGTGCTGAACGAGTTGCTCATGGTGGCCATTGAAATTACAACGTGGCACCCCGTCATGATTGTCAGTATCCTCGGCACGTTTCTGTTCTATCTCGGATCCATGCCCTTCCTGGGTCGCTACTTTGATCTCGAGTTTATCATTACCTGGTACGTATTTCCTCAACATGTACTGCCGCATCTGCTTACAATCTTCCAGGGGCTTCTTATGGCGTGTCCTGGCCATCGCTTCGATTTCTCTCGTTCCTCCTTATCTCGGCAAAGTCATCAGTCGGACCATGAAGCCGCCTTCCTACCGCAAGGTGCAGAGCACATGAGTGTGTACGAAAATGGCGTCTAATTAGCCTTTGCCCATCATCATAGAAAGCAGCGCTCTTATTATTTGCAATTCCATCTATAGACTACAACTCGAATACTTTCTTCGACTTCTAACCTGCTCGCCTATTCGCACACAGAGTGATGTACATACAGCTTCTGGTTCTATCTTACAGTTTTAGCACAAGCCATTCTTTGGCCAGTTGGGGGTTCTTCTTCTGCAGCTGCGCAGCTACTCCCCCAACTGGCCCTTGCGTCTGCCGGCCTCCCTGCCAGACCTTGTCTCCAGCGTAATGCTTGACGAAGCCACCTGGTCCGGAGATGATGAACAGGTTTTTGCCGGGGAGCGTGCCCTCGACAGGCGAGCAGGCACAATTCGGCCCTGCATCTCCCTCGAATTCACTTGCCTGCTCGCTCAGCTTTTGATCATGCAACGCACATCCGGATCCCGGATTGGACACGAGCTTGTCATCCTTTCCAATGTCGAGCAGGGCCTTTTGCAAATGGACTGGCTGGAAGCTCGATCCCTCTTCGTCCACGACCACCTGGACACTCAGGCGCTTCCCGTACTGCGCTTTCATGTCAGCGAGCTGTCTCGCTATTGGCGACAAGCCTTCTGCTGCTTGTATCTCTGTAGGTCCGCTGCTCCCCCACCAGCCGTTGCTGACCTCTGATGGTGGCGTGCTCTGTATATCCTTGCGCGAGCGGACAGCCCAGAGGAGGGAGACGTTGGTGTCCTCGTAGCCGTCCAGCGCCACCCTCGCAGCCTGCATGCCCGGCACGAGACCAGTGCCGCCCGCGAGGAAGACAATGTTCTTGCAGGCGCCAAGCCGTTTCACCAGGTCAAAGCCAATGTGAGGCCCTCGTAGCTGCACCGTGTCATGTGGGCGAAGCCTCCGCAAGTAGTGCGACATTTCACCATCGGAATGGGCCCTGATGTAGAACCGCAGAGCGCCGTTGCGCTCGCTCTCGGCGCCGTCCAACATATCATCGCCGTCCTTGGATTGCGGCGGGAGAGGGGTGTAGTGCCTCGAGATCTGCACCTCGGGCTGCTTGAACTCGACGCTCCAGAGTGGGTGGCGCCAGCGATTGGTGCCAGGGAGCAAATACATGGGCTCCGGGTTGGGTGTTTGCGGGACCAGCGTCAGGATGAAGGACGCTGGTGATAGAGAAGCGCGTGAGGTGATGGTGTAGGGGACGAATGTCGTTTCATTGAGAGTGGGCGGTTTGGCCGGGGTCGCGAAGAGGAGGAATGTGGTGGTGCCGAGGAGGAGGAAGAGGATACGGCGGCGTGTGTGTGAGGATCTTGGCTGTGTAGGTGGATGTGAGGACGTTGATGATGGCCGGTAGAAAGTGGCATGTTTTGTAGGGAAGCGTGAAGCCCGGGGACGGCATAGCCTTCCAGTCCAAGATCTGGCGCAGAACATCGCCGCCATATTCACATTGACTTTGGGAAGCAATGTCCTAGTGTTCATGTATATGTATGATATAGCAGTCTCGTCGTTGTGGCTTGAGCATGTATTGATCAAGTCTTGGCGCAGCTTTTTCGTATTTGGGGGCGGTAACTACAGTGCAGCAAGAGCTGCAAAGCTACTCCATGTTTGTTTCAGTAGGAAGTGTAACTGGGCGCATGGAATGAAAAAAAGAAAATGTTGGCTATAGGACTCGAGTGAGGTGGTGATCAATGACACGAACTCGATTTAGCGTCGTAAGATTTTCGGACGCGAAATCACGTGTCACCCTGGCGATGACATGTCTGGCGACTGATGTCTGTAAACCTGGTTCCATTGACGCATTCTGCAATTTACCCTCACCCTACATGGCCTGAAACTCTGGTCCATCAATTTTCTGGCGGTATCATAAGTCAAAAGACTGTATCGATGATATTTGATTGCAGGTGTGAATTGATGTACGACATATGTTCAATGTTTAATGGCAAAACGGTTACCCCTATGCGATCGGCGACTTCCTGACCCTTCCCTCATCCTGCATCCTGCATCCCGAACAGAACTCAACCGTTCCGACGACCAATATTGAAAGATGCCACACTGTCGCTACGAGCTACCACTGCCCTCGGGGCAATCCATGAGCAGGCTGCCAACGTCAACAATTTGCTCGACCTCGTCACGAGCACCCAACAAGGCAATCTGGGATCTTTGCCCTCCCGCCGATGTTTGAGGCCAGCCTGCGGCTTTGAGACCGTTGGCCGGATCCTTCATAAACTGCAGCCACCGATCCTGCATCTTCTCACTCAGCAGCTTCTCAAACGGCGAGGAAGGTCCGTAGGTCTCGTGAGTGCCGAAGACCAAAGGCAACTCTGCTGTGTGGTATGCACCAAGCCAAGGTCGTGGGGATATGTTGGTAAAGTTTCCATCGTACAGGTACTGGTACGTCGGCGCGCCGGCCTGAGCGCGGAGCTGGACCTCCACAGAGGTGGAACAGTCTAGAGTGTTCTCAAAGAAATCAGCTATGGCTTCCAAGTCGGCTGGAAGTTGCGTTGCTGTCTCGCTGCCTGGGAAGTCGTACGGCACGACGGCTGCCCCCTCGTTGGTATTTGTGCCGATCAGAAGAGGGATATGCTTGGGGAAGTCTGAGCCGGCTTCCTTGATCCTCCGCTGGTAGTCGGTAAAGATCGTCACGTTATCAGCAAAGGCGTTGAACACCGCGCCGTCGTCGATGGCACCGCCTTGACCGGCATCGGCTTGTATATATCGCTTGATGGACGATGCAGGTACCTTGCGCATGCAGGCGAGCTCCTCGCCTGGGTCAAGGCCGCCACAGCCAAGCGCCTTTGCGGCCGTTGAGAAAGCACTGTGGTCCGATGGGCCAGTGACTACGCTGCCCATGGCGACCGCATTGCCAGAGTCAGAGACAACGGCCTGGACAATGGGATCGTGCGGGTAGGCAAACAGGAAACCATCGCTCGAGTATGCGCCGGCGCTCTCACCCCATAACGTTATACGCTCTGGATCTCCCCCAAAAACAGCAATGTTGTCCCGGACCCATTCGACGGCCAGTCTCTGATCCAGCACGAACAAGTTGAGATTGTTACCAGTCTCAGCCAGGCCAGCAGCATCGGGCATGCCGAGAAGATTCAGACGATACTGGATTTGCACCACAATGTGCTCCTGGCTTCGCTCCACCCAGTTTGGAGCAAGTTGAAAGGGGACATTGATACCCCCGAGTGCCCAGCCACCCCCATGAATCCAGACAACAACCGGGAGGGCTTTGTCTTGCTGGTGATTCCCTTGTCCACATTTGCGGGTCGCATCTTCCACTGCACGACTCGGCGCGAACACGGAGAGTCGCAGGCAATCCTCCGTTGTGTTGGAGAAGTCCCCGTGTTGAAGGAGCGTGGCGTTGAGATTTTCAGCTATGGTGCCTCGGAAGTTGGGGCCAATGTACTGGAAGCATCCAGCTGGAAGAGAGGTTGCCCTCACGACCTCGTCACCAGGATACGACTTTGCCACGGGCGGAGCAAACCGGAGGTCGCCCGCTGGGTTCTCGGCGTATGGGATGTCGAGGAATGAAGCGACGTTTGGTTGAGATACGTCAAGGTACGGTGCGTAGCGACCTGTCGTGGTGTTGACCACGGTTGGGTGCCTATCGTGGCCAGCAGGAGCTGCAGCCGCAAAGGCGGCGGCGAGAAGACACGCAACGGCGTGATGGGGAAGCATTGTGAAGGTAGACAGTGTGCTTGACTGGAGCTGAAGGAACTCCAATCATGTTGTCGCTCATGTCCGAACACTGCTCCTTTATAGCCCGCCATGGAACCCACAGACTGATGAGTTCACTCCAAGGTGAAGAGGCGCGAGGAGCTTCACTTTGGACATGATTGGTAATGTTAAAATCGGTCTCGTCGTGTTAGTAGCGTGTGTAGATAGTGTGGTCAGCATTGGACGATCCGGCATTTAGGACACGCTCGGACATAAGCCCTGAGCCTCATAGCTGCTCTTGACTGTCGAGCCCCAGGCTACAGATACTTTGCAAACAGTCTCGCAATAGCTAATCGTAGAGCTGAGTGTTGAATGCTTACCGACATGAAATGCATGTACCTCCAAGTGTCGAGCACGGGAATCGGAGATTACCTACACTTCGGACTCTGGACAATGCCATTTGTCCGGAGAGTTGGCTGTATGACCAATTGTCAATATGAACTGGATGACATCCGGATGGCAACATCGGAGATGAAATCTTTACTCCGTTGGGGATTGGGAAAAGCCCAGCCTGGTGCTCAATGTCGAGTTTCAGCAGGGGCCCCTTTTGCAAACAGAGACGGAGTATAGACCTGCCCAGCAATGCTAACCTGAACTAGCTTGGGATTAGCAGACCGGATCATACAGTATGAGTATAGGCATCGTATTTGCGGCAATGAAAGCTAAAAAACTTAGGTGACTTGGTCCTCAATCACTCACTCGACGATCCTACGGAAAGGCAATTCCCACTGTCGTCGAGGCAGCCCAAGACCCTGGAGAAGCCTAAAATGGTCTCTTATATTTATTCTCATAATCTGAGTATCCGTCTATCAGAGTCAATGCCGCCTCTAAATTTGTCTTTCACAACGGTCCCTTTGACCACCGTCTCGTTGACGATACCTTCTACGTGCTTCGGCTCCACACGCCCATACCATATCCCGCATCCCGCCAGCGGGTGGCCCTTCAACGTCGGCGGTATGTAGATGATGACATTGCCCGCAAATTTATGGCCGCCAATGTGACTTGTCAGGCCGACCCTCGCGCCAGTCGCCGTTCCGCTGGCGTCTTCCGCAGCCGACACGGCCTCCTTGTGCACCACGTAGCCACCAGAGCGTAATTTGTCTTCGAACTCAGTCCGCAGAATGGGTCCTAGAATTCCGCATCGCTCGTCACGACCTCCATGACCGCATATCAGGACCAGAATATCTTTCACGTCGCTAACCCCTTCCAGCTTGCTCTGGTACGAGTCATCCCGCAGTAAGGCCTCTCGTTGCTGCGCGGGCAGTCCGTCGTGCATGACGTTCAGCTTTCTCGGTAACACGAAGCCCTTCGCCATGGCTTTGATATCTCCGTCGTCCGTCCGTGACAGTTTTGGTATGTACTTGAAAGACGGCAGCAAGTATACCGAGTCCTCGTTCGCGCTCGTACTGTGAAACGAGGCATTCAGCGTGGACACGTTCCAGAATGGCTTTTCACGGCATCAGCATACGTTTCTTCTGGCCATAGAGGCTATCTGTCTGCCACTCACATCACTAAACGCGCCGCCTCGGCCAAAGACGCCTTTCAGTCGCGCCGCTAATCCATCCTCGTCCTCGATCTTGCTCTGCCAGTCATCTTTCCCCGTGCAAACAAGTATTTGCTCTGCATAGCCTGTGATCACGCCGTTCAGGTTGGCATCATGATCAATGTCGAGGTCGGGAGTCGGCGCGCACTGGCAGGTTGGCGAGGGGCACGTAGATATCGTAGGGAAAGGTGGCGGTTTGGATGGTATTCGGCTTGCTGTCTTGGTCGCGAAGTATCGTGGGGATTGAATAGGGGTGTTGACTCGATGCGCGAGACAACGCAGGCGGACGAGCATTGTTCGAGGACCGACCGATGTGTGCGACTGGAAAAGGTGGTCTGTGGTCTACGCGGATTGATTGATAATGACGGCGCCGGCATCGGCACGCGCCGGGGTATCGATGACCGAGGCTTGGCACGGAGATAATAGTTGGAGAACATGTACGGATACAGCTACAGCTACCCCGTACATAATCCACAAAAGACTGTTAGTCTGATAGTACGGAGCACACACGGAGTGCTATAAACGGCTATCAATTCGGTCTATCTGAAATACCGAGAGGCCCAATCTATGAGAACAATAGGCGTACGTTCTAGGTGACAAATGTACATATCCAAAAGGCGCGTGAGACTCAAATGAGGCCCATGCCCTTCTTGTCGCAATAGCCCGGGTTCTTTGGCTCAGAGTTGGCCCAGCTGAGGACCGTGAGGGATGTCGTGTAGGCCATGGCAACGAGACCAAAGGCACACAGCACCATGTCCGAATACTTCCACCATTTGGTGCGCGCGACGCCACGCAGATGAAGCAGGGGCTGTGACTCGTTAGTGTCTGCGCATAGGCAAGGACAGGTACACTTACTGGGTAGATGTAGACAAGCGGGATGCAGGCAAAGTTGCCAACGAGAGCAACAAACTTGTCCAGGTGATCCGCACCGCCCCAGGCGATTCCGGCGCACAGCATCACCATGAAGAAGCGGAAGACATTCTTCTGCCACTTGATATAGGGGTTGTACTTGCCGCTTCGCGTGAAGAGCTCCGTCTCGACGATGCGGATCGCGGGGAAGATCTGCAGCGGCGTCGACAGCAGGATGGCGCAAGAATACAGCAGCTGGACGGCGTTGACCATGCGGTTGTCCTGCGGCAAGTTGAGGAGAACGACCGTCTCCGTGTCTGAGCCGTATGCCGCGTATGAAACAGCTCCCATGCCGGTGAAAAGAACAGTGATGATCACCATGACCAGCAGCAACACCTTGGGGAACTTTTCTGGGTGGCGCATCGACTCTTGGATGGGGATGATCAGCCCGATGCCCTCAAAGGTGAAGATGGCGGTGCCGATGAACAATGTCCAATTATCTTCGTTAAAGAGGATGATATCGGCAACGCCCTCCGCATGGAGGGTGATGATGTCGTAGTACAGCAGATAGGCGAGGCCGACCAAGATGAACGCATCGGCAATGAGAGCCGTGAAGCCTAGCTTGCCAATGTCGCGAAGGAGCGAAAAAGGCAAAAATATGACCATTTGCATCAAGATCAGCCAGGGGATGCTGATCGACGTCTTGCAGTTGGAAACAGCCTTGATGAAGGCCTGCAGGTTCTCAGCCGTGAACACAGTGTACGCCGCAACGAACCCAATCTGGCTAATGACAATGGAAGTCAGGATGATGAATCGCATCCACTTGCCATATAGGATGCCGCCCATATCACCGAACGAGCCGTCGACCCGCAGCCTTGTGTTGACCAGCAACACGAAGCAGTAGTAGCTGAGCATGGCCACGCCAACCAGCACGGCGTTGCTGAAAATCATACCACCATTGAGGTAGGCACGCGGCAGGAAGAGCACGCCCGTGCCCACAAAGGACTTGAGCAGAAGCATCATGGCGTTTGTGGGGCTGTTGTTGCCTGTGGTGCGGACCTTTCTCCTCCGCCTCCTCTTGGAGGGCGGCAACAGCGCACTGTCCTCCATCGGCTCGTGGTCCTCCCCGCTGCCGTAGCCATCCGTGTCCTCGCCGGAAGAGAAGTACTCATTGGGACCCAGCGCCTCGTCATCTTCTTCCAGCTCCTCGCCAGCGAAATGGCCGTAGATGGTCAGGAACTCCAAGAAGCTCGACGTGAACAACGGAGGCTGTTGCGCCTCGACGTGTGGCTGGTGGAGACCTCTGCGCTCGGTGCCGGAAGGGCTACCAGCTAGTCGGCGTAGATGGTTCCTGCGGAAGCCACCAGGCACCTTGATCGAATTGATGTCGAGTGTATCGTGCTCGGGCTCCGGTCGGGGCTGGTGGAAACTCTTGCTGCGCTGCATCTTGCTCTGCCGTTCCGCCTGCTCCGTCCACTTGTAAATCGGTCGGGTCACGTCGCCGCCCTGCAGCTGCAGGCTTGAAAACTCGTCGTCCCCGAGGTTGTTGTCGGCTTGTTTACCTTTGGTGGGGCCGCTGATCAAAGAGGCTTCTTCCGAGTCGGCGAGATCTCCCGCGTCACTGGGCTGAACCAGGTGCCTCTTGACAACGTCCACGTCCTCATAAGGCGCGACGCTTCCGGGACCTACTTGGGAACGCGAGTTGAACGATCCGTAGTTTGTGGGCGTGAGCCGACCGGTGACGCTGGGCGACTGCGCTCGCGGAGGCGGTGTGCCAACACGATAGGAGGGTGTACCGTGACGCGGCGGATCTTGCCCGAGCGAGTCTCCCAATGCTGCAGCCAACGCTGAGATGCCAGGTCCGCGATAGCTCCCGCTCGCCCCATTTGCACCGGCCAACGGTGTACTATCCGCTCCAGGCGCGGGCGAACCTGATCGGGGGAGAGGGGGCGTGGTGCCCTGCGGAACCGAAGGTACTGGCGATGCTAGTCGAGCTGTTGCATCGGCTCGAGGGATCGAGCCGACTATTGACCTTGAAGTCAGCGACTCGGGTATTGGCGAGCCCGACATGGCTGGGGGCTCGGACGCGTCTCTCGTTCTCGACGACATGTTTTGGCTCTGGCAATGGCTCGGTGTTCAGTTCGCGTGCATAGCAGCGAGGGGGGACGACTCGAGGTTGGAGGCGGATAGGTGGCAGATATTTAGAGTTTGTCAGGCACCTTTGGGGTCAAGTCGGGACCTCGAGATGAAGAGATTGTGTTGCAACGGGAACTCTGTCCGAGGTGGGACAGATGACGATGACTCGACACTGGAAAATCTCAGATGACAGTAAGGATTGTAGCCAGTAGCACGAGACAGCGGGAATGGGCTGGACGAACGACGATGAACAAGCCAGGTACACACAGCCGTGGAAGCTGGAGATGAAGACGGCTGGAGGCGCCTGAGCCCTGAGGCCAAGCCCTGCCAGTGGACTGGATGGATGGATGGATGGGGCTGGATCGGCTGACTGCGTCACGGTGGGAAGGTCCCCAGTTTTCCGACAGCTGCCCCCACTGTCGGCTGCCTGGGCACCTACCGCAAGGCCTCAAGGGCACCCTGGGCCTGGGGTCACGGCACGGTCTAAATCATTTCAATTGAATGTCTGGACCATGGTTCCAAGGTAATAAGGTAAATACGACAAAAGGGAACATAGGGAGCCTTACTGGATATGAAGCTCTAAGCCGGAGAAATTGCCATTCATTTGACCACATGACCACGAGATATCCGACAAAAGCTCTTGCCGCTGTTGACCGAGCAAAGGTGAGCGGCGGGCAAGCTTTATCTCTTATCGCGTGCAGTCACTTGATGCGACTCATGCTCCACATGCTTCGAGTCGTGCTGTAGCCTGCAAATGCTCGCACCCGCATTAACATGTGAGATGCTGCGCGACTCCAGATTGTAACATTGTAGTCGTTGGGCGAATTTGAGGAGGGAAATCGGGGTCGGCGAAACAAAGATTTGAAGTGCATAATACTAGTACGCTGTCGAGCTGCACTGCATGAGGTATCATCAACCAGAGAACTTATTGGAACAGAACATTGGGATGCCAGAACCACCCACTGTGCTTACAAGCCATATGGTACGGTACATATTTGAAGAACTAATCAACAGCAGTCCTACATCTTTTTGTAATGCGAATACAAGGACCGTGTAGAAGCGCTGTGGAGGCTGAAGAAGACTGGACAGTACGTAGCGTAGCCCAACTTCCCAAGACCACCACTACGGATACGGCGTGACGGAGACGTCACCCCGCATGCCGCTCATGCTCAGAACTACCCGTGATAGGGGCGTACGGTCACTTGTGCAATGCGAGCGAACACCGCCAAGTTCTATATCATGGGGACAAGCGGCGAGTGGAAGAGAAAGTGAGGGGAACGGATCCAGATGGAGGTTCAGTCGGCATTGATGATGTCGCCCTGTGCACCGTGTGGACGCTGCCCAGACAAATGATATGCACTGTGGGCGTTCCTCACCTCTACTTCCCGCCTCGCCTCCCTTGGTCTCAAAAGACGAGGCGTACTTGGGTCGTCGCACATCCGCACGCGACTGCGCTGAGTGCGTTGTCCTTTCTCGACTTTGACGCGACGACCTGGGTGTATTTGAAGATTTCTCGCACATCGCCGAGCGAGCAACCTTCACCTGCTCCCTGCCTGAGCACTTGCACCACCGCAAGGAGAACTCGAAAGGTTGCATGAGATTTCTTACTTGCACCTGACTTGGTCTCCAGATCTCTCGAAAGCCATATTGCCCCAGCATGGCCTCATCCTCTGGCCCTGGCGGCGAGCATGGCGGCGAGAAGAAGGTCAGACCCAAGTTGGGCACCGTAGCTGGGGTCTACATACCAGTATGCCTGAGTATAATGAGCATCCTCATGTTCTTGAGGTTCGGACTCATACTGGGTCGAATTGGGCTCGTTGGCATCATAGGTAAGCATGCTAAGCGGTGAGGGCACTTTTTGGTCATCAACTAACGTCAAAGGTCTGCTCTTGGTGGCGTACTGCATCGACTTCCTCACGCTCTTCTCCTTGTCAGCCGTCGCTTCCAATGGCGAGGTCAAGGGAGGGGGTGCTTATTATCTCATCTCACGCTCGCTTGGTCCTGAATTTGGCGGATCAATAGGCATCATGCTCTACCTTGCCTCAGTTTTGAGCTCGGCCATGAATGTTGTTGGTCTCATAGACTGCATCAAGCTCAACATTGAACCAGACTTTCCCGAGGGATACTGGGTGAAATACGGCCTTCAGACAATAGTCCTGTTTGTTTGTACAGGCTCTTGTCTGTTGGGTTCATCGATATTCGCGACGGCTGGCAATGCGTTGCTGGCCATCCTATCGCTATCAGTACTGAGCATTCCGGGATCGGCTGTCTTCAAAGAACCATTCCAAGACCATGCTCAGGGTATTCACTTTACCGGCCTCAGCTTGGACACTCTGGCAGACAACTTCCTTCCCCCCGTTGACCGCATAGCTTTCAACGGCATGGAGACCTTTAGAGAATTATTCGGCATCCTCTTTCCGTAAGTTGGGCGTGGAGATGGTGAGTTTCCTGCTGACCAATCTCCCAGGGCTACCGCAGGCATCCTAGCAGGCGCTTCTCTATCGGCAGACCTTCAAGACCCCAATAAATCAATCCCCAAGGGGACGTTATGGGCCACCTTGACGACACTCATCGTCTACTGTATCGTTGCTTTGTCGATGGCATCCAGCATCACGCACGACTCCCTTCTAGCCAACTCCAACATTCTTTCACTCGTCAACGTGGCCCCTTGGGTCATCTTCGCTGGCGAGTGTGCCACGACAGCTTTTTCAGCCTTGATAGGTATCAAAACTTCGGCAGGGCTCCTGAGGGCTCTGGCTCGAGACCAGCTTTTGCCCGGCATGGCATTTCTAGACCGGGGCAGCCGACGACGGGATGATCCTATTGCCGCGCTCGCGCTCACCTATGCCATCGCACAACTGGCCCTTCTCGCAGACTTGAATCAGATTGCTACATTCATTTCCATGGGCTTCCAGATGACCTTCTTCGTTATGAATCTGGCATGCTTCTTCCTGAAGATTGCCACCGCGCCCAACTTCCGACCAAGCTTCAAGTTCTTCAGTTGGCAGACAGCTCTGCTTGGCAGCATCATGTCCGCCTTTGCCATGTTCTTCGTGGACGAGACCTACGCCGCCCTGGCTATATGTCTCCTTGTCGCTCTCTTCCTGTTGATACATTACCTTTGCCCTCCGAAGCGATGGGGTGACGTTTCTCAGAACCTGATCTATCACCAGGTCCGCAAGTACCTTCTTCGTCTGCGGCCAGAACACATCAAGCACTGGCGCCCACATATTATCCTCCTTGTCAACAATCCAAGGAAACAGACAAGACTGATCAAGTTCTGCAACTCTTTGAAGAAGGGATCTCTCTACATCTTGGGTCACGTCATTGTCACTGACGACTTTTCCAAAGGCGTGGACGAAGCTCGCTTACAACAGCAGGCCTGGACCAACTACATCTCCGAGTCGTCCAGAATCAAGGCATTTGTTCAGCTCACAATGTCACCATCCTTCAACTGGGGCGTCCGCAACCTGATTCTCAGTTCCGGTCTGGGTGGCATGAGACCAAATGTGGCTATCATTGGATTTTATAACATGCAAGACTTGCGTAGGTCTGGGCACCATACATACGTGCCGGACATACCGACTTTTGTTGCTTCCCAGATGAAGCAGACGTCGAAATCGGGTACCAGACGCCCTACTAGACGTAGAGGCGACACCTCGTCACGGATTCTGTCGGGCACGCTCCCAACCGATGTCATTCGAAACGAGGACATGATGTCGCCGACCCAGTACATGACCATGTTGGAGGACCTGGCTTTACGCTACCGACTCAATGTTGCTGTTGGGTTTGGTTTCGATACACTCGAGGCACCGGGGACTGGCGAGTCCCACAGCAAGAAATACGTCGATCTCTGGCCCATTCAGATGTCAGCCGAGGTCACGTCGGACGGTCAAAACATATTGACCACCAATTTCGATACATGTGAGTCAAATCCATCGTTTGCACAGGACAAGGCGGCTAACCTGACGAGACACGTTGATCTTGCAACTCGGACATATCCTGCAGAGTGTTCAAACATGGGGCTCGGCGTACCAGCTGCGAGTCATGGTATTTGTCGAATACGAGAACGAAGTCCCAGAAGAAACTGCGCGCGTCAAACAGCTACTCGAGAAACTGCGGATAGAAGCCAAGGTCATGGTGTTCTGGCTCGCGTCGGGGGAGCTCAATACCTACGAACTCATCATCAATGGTGTCAGCCAGGACATTGACTGGGACATTCTCGTCAACGATGCACTGAAGGACGCAGAGTGGTGGGATGATCTTCAGAACTTCAGAGGTCGCTTCGATCGTATGTCGGATAGCTGGGGAGAAACACACATTGCGCAGATCAAAGAATCAACGTCGGCTCGGCCTGGTGTCTACAACCCCCACGATGATTTGGATCCCATGGGCAGACACACTACCAGTGGCGACATTGGTATGGTGTCTAAACGCCCAACGATATCGATGCTTAAGAAATTGGGCGGGAGCGTCGGCATGCATACCCATCACCTCTTGGACAATCACTTACAGAGAGGAGAGTATCCTGACTCAGACGGTGAGTCATCTACGACGACCGACGCGTCTGACAGTGAGATGGCCACTGGCGCAGATCCTTACCCTCAGGAGTCCACGCCGGGGCATGATCCAGATCGCCAGCCACTCCTTCGAGCCTCGAGGAGGAGTAACGATTCGGCAACCTCTCAACAGCGCCAGGGGAGGTCTCGACGGCGGCAGTCAAAATCAAAGGACTCATCTGTTACAGGGCCTATGTACGGTACCATGTCAACGTCACAAACGCTGCACGAAATGGACGAGGAGCCGACTTCAGCAACGACAACCCCTCGTGTCGTGGCTTTCGCCGCCAGTCCTAACAACGAAAGTGATCATGCAATCAAGGCTGTGCGCTCCATGCTACCTCTGCCACGTCAAAGTGAAGATGAATCACGAGGACTTCTTCGATCAAAGTCAATGAGTCCAGTGAGATCCTCCGAAGACTCCAAGACAGCAATGCCCTCACGTCCGGCCATTTCTAGGCAATCATCAGGGGTGCGATTCTCCAGTCGCCCGGTGCCGGAGACTACTATGACGACCGACGGCGATGCAGTAAGACTTAGCTTTGCAGAATCTGGTTCCAGCACACCGAGGACTGAGCGACCCTCGGCATCACGCCAGTCATCGTACGGCGGCAGCAAGCTTCGAAAACAACAAGTTCCTGAGAACAAGCTCGCCGGCGCCGAAGGCCAAAAGACCATTGCATTTGCTGATCCCATCGAATCCACCCCCTTTGTGTCGCGTTCGGCAGCCAACTCGCCGGTGCACTCTCGTGGGGGATCCCTGGCACAGTCGCGCCGAAACTCGGAGACGGGCGACCTGAATTTGAACGTCTCGGACATCCTACAGTCGTACCGGATTGAAACTGGAGAGCAGGAGGGTGGCTCGAGATACTCAACGGCAAATCTTTCCCTCTCCTTCAACGATTTACCCAGCCGCGCTCAGCATCTTATACTAAACGAGCTCATGCGGCGCCACTCCGGAGAGACAGCACTGCTCATGAGCACGCTGCCTATCCCCGCGGACGGGACTGCTCTGGACGAGAAGAGTACCATAAGTTACCTGTCCGACGTGGAGCTGTTGTGCAATGAGTTGCCGCCGACGTTGATGGTACTGAGCAACAACATGACCGTCACAGTCAGTCTGTGAGCACGTCAATGAAACAAAGCACGAGCATGGGTTTCCAACGGCGTTTTCAGCGTGTCGTTTCACCATTATATATAGGTCTCTAGATCCCTCTCCGAGTCAACATCAATATCTACAAGAATGGTCCGGTCCCTGATCTACAGTACTTTCGTCACCACGAGGTCGCTTTTGCTTCCTCCATCTATCTCTATCACCCCGCCGGCTTCTATCAGCTTCTTCCACTTGTTGCTCTCGTATCGTCCCGTAATGATCGTCATCCGTAGCGGTGTCTCGCTACTCGACGCGTGTTCAGTGCCATCTGCGGCGACGGGCGTATATGTCCACCGCCCGAATGCCCAGTTGAGGATATAGCGGCCCTTGGGATGCTCCGCCGGCGGAGGCAATTCCGGGTCCGAGTTCTTTGGCAGCGACGAGAGGGTAGCCACAGCTTTAATGCGGTATACTTCGTCCTTGGGTGCCTTGCGGAGAAGGTTCGCCTCCAATTTGTCGGTGGAAATGGCGACGCCAGCGTCACCCTTGAGCTCGACGGACAGGACCTCCACCTCGCTCTGATGCCCATGCTTGTGGTCGTGTCCATTCTCTTGACCATGATTGTGCCCGTTCGCCGTTGTCTTGGCCGCCTCCTCTTCCGTCAAGTCTTGGGCGAGTCCGCCATCCACGCCAAACACAACGTCCATGGCTACCCAGCCATTGTCGCTCTTGACCTTGGCAACGTCCACCTCGAGATCGCCCAGACGATCGAGGCACTCGTCATATCGGTCCTCGCCCGCCGTCTCCCACTTGTTCAGGACCACGAGATCGGTGTACCGCGCCTGGATCCTGGCGGTGTAGCTCGTGTCCTCGTAGCCCTGCCAGTTCTCCACATCGATCACGCTGACAACGCCGTCCAGCACGTATTTCCCAGTGTCCCTCGCCAGACGATTGACCTCGAGCGCCAGCGTGGCGGGGAAGGCACTCCCGCTCGTCTCGATGATGATGCGGTCTGGCTTCACTGTGGTCTCGAGCTCGGCGAGCGCAGGGGATAGCGAACCGACGAGGTTGCAGCAGATACAACCACCTAGCATCTCCTGGACACCCGATATCGCGCTCGACGACGCTAGTTGTGAGTCGACTGCCACATCTCCAAACTCGTTTTTGAGGAGAGCGAGGCGGTAGTTTGGCGATTGGGCGCGGAGTTGGGGGATGAGGTTGAGAATGAGAGTCGTCTTGCCGGAGCCAAGGAAACCGGTGATGATTGTAATCGGTATTGGGGCCATGGCTAGGGGTTTTTGTGGGGGAAATGGCAACAAAAGAATGTGACTGGTATAATCTAAGTTTTGGTGAGGCTTGGTCGTTGAGGCATTCTTTTTTGGAGGGGTTGGTTAGTGACGTCGCGAGAAGGAGTTGGGTTCGATTTTAGCGCGGGGCTGTTGGTAAATGAATCCCGGTCTCCAGCTAGGATTGATACTAATAATATTGAACTAAATGCCACGTGAAATGTTATTGAGTTACTGCATTGAAGAAACCAGCAAATGTCTTGATCATAGCAGACGTTGTAGAGAGTCTTTCAAATTCCCAGGTACTTGCTAAACGAAACTAATGGACTGAGCAGGCGACCAATGTTGACGCGCTCGTCTGATGACAACCACACGAACGTTCCAGGGTAAGGAGGATGGAAACTTCGTATGTCAGCTGGCTTGCTGACACTGCACATGACCTTATTGTGATATCTGCGCTACGGGATAGCTGTAGAATGGGTTCCCGTGAGGTACTCCGGATAAAGATGTGGCTGGCCCGCTCGTGGCAGCATGGTGTTCACAATCCCGCCGCAGATGTTGAGCCTTCCAACGTACCTGTACTGGTAGGGGGTATATCCTGGTCACCTCCACCGCACGGTTATCGTGACGATGCAATAGAGTGTGCTCTTTTGAGCAACATCAAACTCTTTAAGCCCACAAATCAAGGAGGACATCAGGCTCAAAGTCTCAAACTGGGTACTTGCCAGAATCTGGCGCTGCTGTGACAATCGAAACCTGTGAGTGCCCCGCGACTAGACACTTTGACGTCATGCCCATTACGCGTATGGCGGCGTAGACCTTTATTAACCTTGGGTAGGTATCTAAATGTTGGTAGGACTTTTGCTTCTTGGAACATCACAGTACACCAATTGCTCACTCTTGAAGAAGCAAAACTACCAGCGCACAATGGCCGGACAACAGCCCACCCAAAAGCAGGAGGAAGAGCCGCATACCTACAAGGAGCAGCTTGACCGGGTTGCTGAAGAGAAGCGCAAGGCACAGCACCCGCAACAACCCAATCCGATTGTTGAGAAGAGCAAGTCATCCCTGTCCTTCCCTGCAAAATACGTATACAAGTGACTGATACCCTGTGCTTACAGTCACCGAATACGTCCCGGCAGCGTCAAAGATCCTTGGCAACTCGAAGCAAGAACCGGCGACCACAAAGTCGGAGGACATCCGTGGTCCACCAGAACGGCCTCATCATGACCATAAGATCGAAGACTTTGTGAGGGATCAACATAGGAGCAAGACCGACAGCGGAAAGATCAAGGCAGATGCGAATGCCTAAACGCGAAATTAAGACGTCGACATCAGACACTGCGAGCCGTGATCGGTGATGTCCGGGGTTGAAAGGTTGACCAGTCATGCTTGCACAATGCGGGTGCTAGGATTTGAAGACAAAGCCACGTTACGTGTTGAACTGAGTTGGCTAGTCACAGTGTGGTTCACTCAAGTCAAATACGAGGTGTGCGTGATGATATGTCCCCCCTTCTTGGCGTCTCAGGCCTACGGTCAATGTCCACGAGGAACAATGGCGAGAGATTTCCTATATCCAAGGGTTTCTACTTTTCCGAGCGTTTCCCCCGGGGGGGAAAGGCAACGCGACACCGTGGGACATCGCAAGCGATGCTAGGTGAAGGTCGTGGCAGCTCGGGTGCTTTTTGATAAAGAGAAAAGAAAAAGAAAAGAGCAAGATTTTGGCAGCTCCTGTGCGTTAATATTGGATTGCGTTAAAGACGCTAGTCCTAGATGGGCGATGAGTAAGCGTCTATTGAGGCCCGTGCACGGCCTCCACCTGGCAGTCCCGTCGTCGGCTTCATCGGTCCATCAACTAAAGTATACTTCCAATAGTCTCAGAGGGAATGCAGTTCAGCAAATAATAAAGCATGTTTGCGACTGCACAGTCGACTTCATTGGAATCCACGATGATACTATGTATTTGGTAGCACGCGGGAGGATCCGTAGTGACTGACTATCGAAACTTCGAAAGCCTGCTCCCCTATTCTGGTTGCAGACCTGTAGAGCGTGATTGGTCAGTTCTACTACCTTCGACCCTGGGCGCGGTATCCCCTATCCCAACCTGCACTTCGTCGACGCCTCCAGTCGCCTTGTCAGACAACCCACATTCTCTGCCTTGGCCCTTGATTCAACTGTCTTCTTCATTCCCTCTTTACGTTCCATTGTCATTCGCTTCTTGCTATCCGATGTGCGACTTTGTCCAGACATTCTAAAAGCAAGCCAGCTCAGTCACGGACTCGCGACCTCATGAGGAGATCTTCTGTTTCGCTACCCACGTCCAAGCAAGTCGCTCACGACCCCTACGAAAAGCCCGACCGTTACTACGCGTCTGCCCGAGACGGAGGCTATTTCGCCAAGATGAAGGAATCCTGGCTGGCGCAGTCGCAAAAGTCAAAGTGGCTCAAGATTGGCGGTGTCGCTTTTGCGGTCATCTGCCTGCTCTACTTCTTCACACCGTCCGGCTACGAAGTTTACAATGATGTTGCGGGCAACAGCGGTCAGTCACCCGCTGATGACAGCTATGGAACACCCAAGTGCACCAAGTCCTACTCAAAGGACAAGTCGATTGTGGAATACGTCCTGATGATCGACGCCGGCAGCACCGGTTCGCGTATTCACGTCTACAAGTTCAACAACTGTGGCCCTACACCAGAATTGGAGGGCGAGGAGTTTATGATGACGGAGAAGTCCGTGGGTGGACTGAGCAAATACAAGGATGATCCCGTGGCTGCTGCGAAAACACTGGATCCTTTGCTGCAGCGCGCCATGGACACCGTACCCGAGAAACTCAAGAGTTGCAGCCCGATTGCCGTCAAAGCGACCGCTGGTCTGCGCATGATTGGTGAAGAAGCGGCCGATGCCATTCTGAAGCAGGTCCGCACGCACTTGGAACAGGACTACCCCTTCCCTGTCGTGTCACAGGAGCATGACGGCGTTGCCATTATGCCCGGTTCGCAGGAGGGCGTGTACGCCTGGATCACGACCAACTACTTGCTCAAGAAGATTGGCGGCCCCGACAAGGGGGAGACGGCCGCTGTCTTTGACCTTGGTGGCGGGTCGACCCAGATTGTCTTCGAGCCCACCTTTAAGGGAGCTGCGGACGGAGGCATGCCTGGAGAGCTCGCAGAGGGCGATCAGAAGTACACTCTTGACTTTGGCGGCCGCCATTTCGATCTGTACCAGCACTCTCACCTGAACTTTGGCCTAATGGCCGCGCGAACCACCATTCACGAAACGCTGGTGAAGGACATTGCCCTCGACAAGGGCACAGACGATGCCTGGATGAGCAAGCCCATCACGCATCCTTGCTTCGCCGTGGGAATGTCCAAGGAAATTGAAGTCTCCTATGAGAACAAGGACCACAGCTTCAACTTCACCGGTCCCTCGGAACCTGCACCTGCGCAGTGCCGTGCCCTCGCCGAGAAGATCCTTAACAAGGGCGCTGCTTGCGATATCGCTCCTTGCTCTTTCAACGGCATCTACCAGCCTCCCCTGGCTAAGACATTTGCCAACGAGGATGTCTACATCTTCTCCTACTTTTACGACCGCACCAAACCCATTGGCATGCCTGACTCCTTTACACTCCGTGAGATGCACGACCTGGCCAACACCGTTTGCAAAGGCGCCGAGTCGTGGGACGTGTTCGAGAGCATCCCTGGCGCTATGGACGAGCTGAAGGACCGCCCGGAGCACTGCCTCGATCTGAACTTCATGATGGCCCTGCTGCATACTGGGTACGAAATGCCTATTGATCGCGAGGTGAAGATTGCCAAGAAGATTGATGGCAACGAATTGGGCTGGTGCCTTGGTGCCAGGTAAGTTAATCCTTCTTTCTTGCAGCGTGGTTCTGTTGCTAACCACTGTAGTCTTCCGCTCCTCGAGAGCAACTCTGGCTGGGAGTGCAAGTTGAAGAAGGTCCAATGAGTGACCTAGTTTCATGACGGGACTTATGAAAATTGCTATTGATTTGGTACATTGTCGACGTTGTTCCACATACAACGCAAGGCACCGGAGTATAGTTTTGCGGGCATGACGACGAATTATATATAGTAATAAACGACGGGGCATTCACAATGGCGCCGTCACCATTGTCAAAACATCTTCAATGAGCTCTTCAGGCCCTACCCCATCCAATATAGCCTCCACGGCGCCCAGCTTGCTGCCCCATTGCATGCTTCGCTCATTCTCAGGCTTGGCAATGCGAATGCGATGTATGTATACTTTACGTGCGGCCAGACCCACGAGCGCCGGCGTGACGAAGGCGACTTTGTGCAATGGCGCAAGGCATCGGCACAACAGCTCCAGATGCTTGGTAGCACTGGGGCTGATCCCATCAGCCACGGCGCGATGCATCCGCAGGAAGGAGATGATGTTCATCCGGTATCGGGTGACATTGATATCGACGTCGACTCGTCGGCTTAGAGTGGATAGTCTGGCAATGTCCTGGTCTGAGTCAGTCTCTGTACATTTCGTCTCGGCGTGGTGCTTACTGCTTCAGACACAAGTGCTTCCGGGAAAGGATAATCTTTTTGATCCTGGTGCGTCACTCTCACTTTGACCACACTGTCTGTCGACGCTGTTTCGACGTTGACATTGTCGTCGCCATCTTCGAGATTGACATAGCCGTCTTCTGGATCATGCCAGTGTCCAATAAACATGTAATCGTTCAAGTGCTTCGTGACCCTTGCTGCGCCGCCGCTTTCTGCTCCCAACACGGGGAGAAAAAGGAACTGTTTCGGTGCTGCGTGCACTGCCGTGTGCGTGAAGATCCGCCTGGTCCTCAGGAGCTCCAAAGCCTGTATTTGTACCGCATGCGGTGCCAAGTGGAGGTTGCGCGCGAGGATGACATTCCCAATGTGTAGTGAATCCTGGTCGCTAGATGTTGGTCTCTGGCGCGGTGCACTTGCTGCTAGGTGCGCGTTGGTGTTCGCGTACACAGGGCCAGTTGGTGTCTGCTGACTCTTCACAAGAAGAGACGCGGCGAACGTATCCAAGGTTGTCGTCGAGTCGCAATTGATCACCGCGCAGCTGAGGCCAAAGGTTCGACTGGCGACAAGCTGCAATTCTTCGAGCAAGTCATCGAGGGCATCGGACGGTGTGCTGATCAGGCAGTGCTCGCGAGCCACGAGACTGAGCAGGGCGGCGAGTTCGAGGTCGCTGAGATCGTGGATCTTCTCGAGCAGAATCTCATCAGCCATCGTCGAGGCCTGAAGACCGAGGATGGTCCATTTGGGTTGGAACAGCGATGCGTAGCTCTCTCAGGCGAGCTTGTCGCTGTACGCGTTGGAGGTATCGGGCTACGGATTCGGGGGATGCACTTGATGTTGTGCACTGACATCACTGGCTACTTACGGTGCTACTGGCCGACTTGTGCAGCCATTCGAACGCACTCTACCTACGCGGTGAACTGTGAATCAGCTTTTAGCTTATGAGCCCGAGATGTCGAGACCAATTGCAATTTTTTTGTTTGACTGGAATTCTACTTGTACGGAAACCAAGGACTGAATTAACGTGATATCATCACGTGCCAGTTTATGCAGCGATTGTGAGCAAAATCTAGCCCCTATGGTTTAGTGCTGTGGAAATGCGCCTGCGCGAAGGTGGGAATCTTTCAACGGACTGGTGTGGCCCTTATTATTTATTATTTAGATTAGTGAGAGGGGGCAATCCTCCTCTCGGTATTATCTCTGAATTAACACAGACTGGTCCCCATCATTTCTGGTGGGAGCTGCAGGGAGAAGGTGTTTCGTCCCTTGAAAGAGGGGAGTGCTGCTTAGGAGGAACGGGAAAGCTTCTCAATAGCAATGACCAGGTCGTCAACGCCAGCGCCATGAGGGCAGTCAGTCCATTTACCGCCATCGCGGATGCAGTAGATTTCGTTGTTTAGTCGAACCGTGCAGGACTTTGTTACACCAGCATCTGCTGTCCTGGTGATACTGTTGCGCAGAACTTCCAGCCCATAGGCACCGTCGTCGCGGGTCGCGCACTCGTTTAGAGCATTAAAGTCCAAAGCATGCTCTAGGGCGCAGTCCTCGATAAGAGCACGCTCGGGGATGCGCTTATAGTCCTCAGTAAGGCATAGAATAAAACCAAGACTAAGCTTAGGATCGGGGTATAGTTCTCGCGCGCAGAGTTCGATGATATTTCCTATGCATTCGGACGGACCATGCATACACTGGACGCCATCGTGGGGAGCCGGCTTTCCAATGTAGGAGAGTTTGAAGTCAACCTTGTCAGAGACACGTTGCATCACAGGAAGGATGAGTTCTCGGAGGGCGTCCCTCGTATCTGGACACTTGCTGACAATGTGCGCCTCCAGAGGGACCTTGTTGCCGAGGACGATTTCGCTGTTGCCCGCAGCAACTCGACCTGCGTACGAAGGCCCCGCTCGAACAATACCGAACAACGCCGTCAGAAAGGTTGCGGCGACAATGCGCGCGAGGCCACGGCGGCCAGTGCGAGTGTTGCTCATGTTGCTAGTAGGTGTGTAGCTCTTGTCGGCGGTGGCGGCGCGTTGAGATTCCGTTTGGTTCTTTTCGTCTATTGTGTGATAACTGACTGAGGATACTTGCGATAATTAGAGGACCTGCGTGGTTGATGCTGTTTTGGGGAGGTCGGGACTGTAACGGTGCCAGATTCTGAACACGGTCGGTGTCTGGTTGACAGCCAGCGGATGGGGGGTTATGTATGCCATTTTATATCGAGGGGCAGTGGGAACAGCAGTGTGCCGGGACGAGACGTGTCTTGTTGGGAGATCCCGTTGTGAAGGTTTCTATCGTCTTAGCTTTTAGTGCCTTGCTACCTGGTAGTGTAACAGTGTTGAGGAGCTTGAGGCTCTGTTATAATTGTTTTCTGCCGAAGGCGGTGTCGATCTCGTGGATAGGGTAGGCAAAGTCGCTAGCGCTCCGCTACAGTGTACCTTAGTCTTATGCATGGTGTCTTGCCTGATGCGGCTAACGCTGGATCACCTCCATCGGTCACCGAGCTGTTGACGTGCTGCAATCGCTATCGGCGTTCATCATCGTCGACCAAACAACCACTTGACGCTGCGACGATTGCTGGAACTCCACCGCACAACGACATTCAGTTTCGATCGCCTGGAGCATACGAAACCACCCGAAATACAGTCGCCAGACAGCCCGAAGCCCGTCGTCGAACAGTACCAACAACAGCAATAGCCCAGCATGTCTTCCAAGAAGAAGGTCCTCCTCAAGGTGCGGATATCCATACGGCATGCATCATTGCAAGTGTAGCGACTAAATATCCCAGATCATCATCCTTGGCGACAGTGGTGTTGGCAAGACCAGTCTGATGAACCAATATGTATGATTCCATCCCCGCAAACGGCCACCGCATTACCGATCATTGACACAGCTGCCTTAGGTCAACAAGAAATTCAGCGCGAGCTACAAGGCGACAATCGGTGCGGACTTCCTGACCCGCGAGGTGATCATCGACGATAAGCAGGTGACGATGCAGGTACGATCGGTCGCCCCGGACTCACATGCGGGCTGCAGAAGCTGATGGAGTGATAGCTATGGGACACAGCTGGTCAGGAGCGTTTCCAGTCGCTAGGCGTGGCCTTCTACCGTGGTGCAGACTGTTGCGTTTTGGTCTACGATGTGAACAACTCCAAGAGCTTCGAGGCTTTGGACAGCTGGAGAGACGAGTTTCTCATTCAAGCCTCGCCGAGGGATCCTCCCAACTTCCCATTTGTATGTTGCTCTCCGATAGCATGGCGACATTGCTGACTCTGTTGTAGGTGGTTCTGGGCAACAAGATTGATGTGGAGGAGAGCAAGCGAGTGGTGAGTTGGAACAACCCGAGGGAGCAGAGAGTTGGCAGCTTACGATTGGCAGATTTCAAACAAGCGTGCGATGACTTTCTGTCAGTCAAAGGGCGACATCCCATATTTTGAGACCAGTGCCAAGGAGGCCGTCAACATTGACCAAGCGTTTGAGGGTGAGTAGACTCCGTGCTAGACGGTATGTCGCGATACTGACCTGCCACAGTCATTGCCCGCAATGCCCTCGCTCAGGAGGAATCGGAGGAGTTCAGCGGCGATTTCGATGACCCGATCAACATCCGCATCGACAACCCCAACGAGGGCTGCTCCTGCTAAGTATCTGGACCTGATGGGCAGATGTTTGTCCTCTACATCACCTCTAACCACAACGACGAGAGCCCCAGCGGCCGAGACAGTCATTTGAGCCTCGATAATCTTCCATGACCGCCATGGTCTCCTTGCCACGCGTTGCATTTGGAAGGGTAACGGCCAGTCCAGACAGCATTATACCCTTTGCCGGCTGGAAGCATCCTGTATCATAATGGAATGGAGGCTTCAATGCGGATCGCCAGCGAGTAAAGTAAAGATATGGGGATGCTAGTGAGGCTGGGTGGGCGCGCAGATACATCAGGCGGCTAGATATTTGTCTATAGTTTGTTGGTTAGTACTACGTACATGCTTTTATTTCGCATTGTCTTGTACCGGTATGAGCGACAGTGAATCTTGTTTGTTGCCTGCACGTACTTTCGGTAAGGTATATAGCATATTGTCTGTGGTGAGGAGGCCTCGGCCGAAGCGGGACCCCAGCGCCCAAGACCTCACCGGCCGCGGCATGGATACTCAATAACAAGCCTCTTTGGTGCGGGCAATGCGATCAATCGCGGTCTAGAAGGGCGCGGAGCAGGCCTTGGCGGACATAGCATTACCCCAGGTGTCGTGTATTTCCCCACCATTGGGTGGTTTCATCTGGAGGTCCGCCGCCCGGAGTCGAACCCCGATTGCGTAGCTTGCCGCTCCCCATCGAACCTCGGCTCCATCCTCGGATCCTCCTCATCCCCGGATAGACTGGCTTGATCTGCGGAGGATTTTGGAGACTAAAACTCACAACTTCCCTCCGTATTACCTCCTCTCTCACTCGCAAAGCAATACAAAGTTGTCGCGAGCTTCATCATGTCGGCTAGAATCCCCATTATTGTGAGTGAGGGTGGTGACGTGCTTCCTCCTCTTACCGACAGTCGCTGACATGGTTTGTAATTAGGTCTCCGATCGCGTAAGCGACAAGGCCAAGGCCGCCTTGGACGTGGTTGCCAAGTTTGTGGAGGAGGAGTGCATTCCGTAAGCTAATGAGACCGATGATCTCGTCTGGGAGCTGTCGCTGACTATGGCAGTGCGGATCCAGTTCTCGAGGCCCAGGTCGGTGAGGGCGACGCGCGATGGAACGCCCACCCTGCGATCATTGAGGATCTCAAGGCCAAGGCCCAGAAACTCGGCCTATGGAACATGTTCCTACCCAAGGGTCACTACAAGGAGTCCCCGGGATGGACCAACCTCGAGTACGGCTTGATGGCTGAGTGGCTTGGCCGATCTCGCTCCGCCAGCGAGGCGTGCAACTGCGCTGCCCCCGATACGGGCAACATGGAGGTTCTCGCCAAGTATGGCAACGAGCAGCAAAAACAGCAGTGGCTCAAGCCGCTGATGGAGGGCAAGATTCGCTCTGCGTTCCTCATGACCGAGCCAGATGTCGCGAGTTCCGATGCGACCAACATTGAGCTCAGCATCCGCAAGGAAGGGAACGAATACGTCTTGAACGGCAGCAAATGGTGGTCGAGCGGTGCTGGCGACCCGAGATGCAGCATTTACATTGTCATGGGCAAGAGTGATCCCAACAACAAGGATCCCTACCAGCAGCAGTCCGTCATCCTCGTGCCGGCTGATACACCTGGCATGAAGATCCACCGCATGCTTAAGGTCTACGGTTACGACGATGCCCCTCATGGACATGGACACATCACTTTCACCAACGTCCGCGTGCCTGCCAGCAACATGGTCCTCGGCGAAGGACGAGGCTTCGAGATTATCCAGGGTCGTCTGGGACCCGGCCGCATCCACCACGCCATGCGCAGTATTGGTGCTGTAAGTATCACTGTGACTCAGTATGGGTCAAAGCTGACAGAAGCAGTCTGAGCGCGCTCTCGACTGGATGCTGATGCGCGTCAACGACGACCGCAAGAAGCCGTTCGGCAAGCAACTTCGCGAGCACGGCGTGATCCTCGAATGGATCGCCAAGTCACGCATGGAGATCGACGCCGCACGCCTGATTGTCCTCAACGCTGCCATACAGATGGATGTGCACGGCCCGAAGAAGGCCCTCAAGGAAATTGCGGAGGCCAAGGTTCTCATCCCCCAGACTGCTCTGGCGGTCATTGACCGCGCCGTGCAGTCGTTTGGTGGTGCTGGTGTCTGCCAGGATACCCCCCTCGCCAGCATGTGGGCTGGCATCCGCACACTCAGGCTGGCTGACGGCCCTGACGAGGTGCATCTGCAGCAGATGGGACGCAACGAGAACAAGAGGGGCAAGGAGGTCACGGAGCACATCAAGTGGCAAGCGACCAAGACGGAGGAGCTGATGAAGATCTGGAAAGCTTCCAGCGCACAGCCGGGTACGAATATCACCAGGGCCAAGATCTGAGGTGGATGTTCAGTGTATAACGACTGTTGCTAGCAGCACTTGAGCGCACAAAGTCACATTTTGGTTAGCTCAGTAGCATTAGTACGTACAGAGGCCCTGCTGCCCTGGACTTGCAAACACCCCATTCGGAGGAAAACCTGCGACTCGAGGTGCATGTCGCTCCATCACCTGGTCGACTAGGCGATGCGCTGTCGCTGTTTATCGTGAATCATGTCGATGTAGGCTTGGTCGCATTCCAACTTTGATCCTCACGCTCCTCGGTGCCCAACGTGGCGACGTGGTGCATTCCTCGTCATGCGTTGCCCCGACAACGACAGACACCACAACCCGTTTACAAAGTGCCACCCCTGCAACCACTCAAACTCAACCCTGCTGTGGAGGAACGTCATCTGCACACTGCCGTTAAAAGTTGTGAACCCGCCATTGATTTTGACATACCACACTCGCATCTGTCACTCGCAAGCAATACGCGTCCAAACCTCTCACGTCCACTCTACTGCGCTTAGCTTTCAGCATCCAGCATTCAACCGACTTCAGTTACTCGAGCATAAACCACACAGAAGAAGAAAATGTCTTCCACAATTCTCGGCGAGAGGGACATTAATGCGCCCATTGAGCAGCAGCCCGTTGTTGCTGGCGAAAACGTGAAGAACATGGAGTATCACCGTCAAATGTTCCAGTCAAAGATGGCAGAGCCGTACGTTTCCCCTTCCCCAAGCCATGGGCAAAACACAGGCTCGTCATGCTAACTATGTCTCCAGCTCGCAGCAATATGTATCTCCTTCGGACAACATCATGAGCCCTTGCTCTTCCAAGATCAACGCACTGCGCAACAAGCACATCGCCAAGTTAGTCGACCCTCGAAGGTCCCTCTACCGTATCGATACATGTACTAATCGTGTCACAGAGCCAAGCCCCGTTCACTCTTCGCACAAGCAAGCAAGAAGAGGCTACAAAGCGAAGGCAGCGCCCTCGGTGCACCTCCGTCTAAGCCATGATCGGCCATATCCAGCAGGCTCTGGCTTTCAACAATTGTATTACTGCGTCGTGTCTCGGCTTCCTTCCTCACAATATGTATTTGGGCATTTGGCGTCGGCGCACCAGATGAATGAGTTTTCCAACTGGGCGTATAGGGTTGTTTGCACAGGTTTAACACCCCACAACATGACATGATGTGGTGGGACTTGGGGGTTTTACATTCAGTCATTCGTGTAGAATTGATTCCTTTTGTGTTTTCCTACCATCTATGCTCTCCAAGCGCTGACTATGTGAATGACATCCTCGTCTGCCACGGGATGGCTTAATCCCACTCTTTGAGGAATGTGTCGCGCGCTGGCTCCCCATACAAGCGCATACTTGAACGTATCCTTCAGCGTCCGGTGAATACGGTCGCAGACATCCTCCACGGTGCTGTCTCGCCGGACAATCAGCGCTTCTGAGAAGTCGGGTTCTGCCCCCTTCCTTTTGGTGTAGATCCGGATGAGGGCCAGCTCCTTCCAGCATCTCTCCACCACGTCTTGGAGACCCAGATCCATCTCGCAACTCATTACCACAGTCTGTGGCTCGCGGGCGAGAGAGTCCAGGAAGTCGAGCGACACACCGTCGATCTTGTTGTAGACATATAGGCACTTGATGTACTTGCGGTGATCTTTCATAATGACATCGATGAAATCGTCAATGGTCGCATTCTCGTCGCGCACAAGCACTTCGCAGTTGAGCATCTTGTAGTCTCGTAGGACGCCGGACACTGCACGCTCGTCGAGGTTCTTCGGGGGCGTCTGGAAGGTGATCTTCATACCACCAGCCTTCTTTTGCTTTAGATAGATGTTCCTGCTTCGTGTCAGCCGGTTTCTCAATGATACAGCTCATGCAAAGAGACGCACGGGGGCTCGCAGTTCAAGCGAATGCCAACGGCTTCCAACTCAGCTTCTAGTAACGCTCTTTGCTCGGCACGCTTGGTCGCGTCTAAAATCATGAGAATCATGTCGCTTGTCTTCGCCGCCGAAATGACCTGGCGACCTCGTCCCTTTCCCTCGGCAGCGCCCTCGATGATACCTGGTAGATCGAGCAGTTGAATCTCCGCACCGCCATACTCAAGGACACCCGGAATGGCTGTCAGGGTTGTGAAAGCGTACGAGGCAACTTCTGACCTTGTCTTTGTGACTTTGGACAGGAATGTCGACTTTCCCACGGATGGGAAGCCGACGAGAGATATACGTGCATCGCCACTTTTGCTCACATCAAAGCCCGCGCCGCCACCGCTGCCTGCACCAGCCGCTGGCTCAAGAAGTTGGGCTCTCAGCCGAGCGAGTTTTCTGGTCACCGTTAGAGCGGCGCTTCCATTGCGACAAAAGACACAACGACATACCCTTTCAGCAGACCAAGATGGTATTCTTCATATCGTTAGCAGAGCCAAGCAGATATCGGAACAATCGAATTTACCAGTCGCCTTATTCTCTGTCAAAAGTTAGCTTCCGTATACTGTACGACTCACCACGTGCCATTTCCAAGGGTGAACATCCCGAAAACAGCACAGACAGTGATCACACCTACTCTGGGTCCTTCGCATCTCCTCCTCAATCCTGATGAACATCGTCAGTGCTTTGCTCCTCGGTCGGGATGCTTGAGTGCCGCATACTCCTTGATCTTCTCCGTAATGTTGACCATCTTGCCAGCTCGAGTGCCCTAGCACTATGCGGATACCTAAAGAAGCGACTTGACAGCACAAACTGGACGTTCCACAGCGTGATGACCGATGCCTGCTCTCAATGAATTTACGTGGGGTCAATTGCTGAAGCGATGCGATTTCATGGTGGCGGCAGAATTCCGCGGTGGGGGCGAATGACATCGCTTGTGGCTGCTGACCGCCTACCGCTTTTGGTTCGTCGCGACCAACATTTCTGGGACCCGTCGTCTCGACGGTGGCCAAAGTTCATTAGCATCAAACATCCACCCACAACGATTCACCACCCACAATGACAGACGTGATAGACCAGGCCACGGCGGCCCAGGTCCCCGTGGAGCAAGAGGAAGAACAGAATATGGCGCTCACCACGACAAATACCGAGGTCGCCGCGCCAACAGAGAAGAAGGTCAAGAAGATCATCCGCAAAAAGAAGCGACCCGCGCGCGTGCAAATGGATCCCGACGAGCTCACGTCCGAGCCGCCGCCACAGACTGGCACAATTTTCAACATTTGGTATAACAAGTGGGCGGGAGGCGATCGCGAGGACAAATACCTATCGCAAACCAAAGCCAAGGGCCGGTGCAACATCGCAAAGGACAGTGGCTACACCAAGGCGGACGCTGTCAACGGGAGCTACTTCTGCCTGCACTTTGCGCGGGGTATTTGTACAAAGGGCCAGGACTGCTCGTACCTACATCGCTTGCCAGGCCCCTTTGACATGTTCAACCCCAACGTCGACTGCTTTGGGCGCGACAAGCACTCCGACTACCGCGATGACATGGGTGGTGTGGGAAGTTTCATGCGCCAGAATCGCACGGTGTACGTGGGGAGGATACACGTCACGGACGACATTGAGGAGATTGTGGCCAGGCATTTCGCCGAATGGGGGCCTATCGAGCGCAGTAAGTGTTTCTCCAGCCTAATGTTGACCAACAACATGCTAACATTTCGGTAGCTCGCGTCCTGAACAGCCGCGGTGTGGCTTTCATCACATATACCAACGAAGCGAACGCACAATTCGCCAAAGAGGCCATGGCGCATCAATCACTCGACTCGGACGAAGTCCTCAACGTACGCTGGGCAACCGCCGACCCGAACCCCATGGCCCAAGCCCGCGAGGCGCGACGAATCGAAGAACAAGCGGCCGATGCGATCCGACGCGCACTACCTGCGGAATTCGTGGCAGAGATTGAGGGCAAAGATCCCGAGGCGAGAAAGAGGAGGAAAATCGAAAGCAGCTACGGACTTGAAGGTTACGAAGCACCGGACGAAGTGCACTTTGCTCGAGGCGCCAACGCAGTCAACCCCATGGGACGAGAAGGGTTCGCCATGGAATACCAAGAACCTCCCATGTTGGAGAATGGCCAGGCAGACGACACTCCAACTGCGGAAGAAACCGAACAACCGCCACAAGAGCAGCAACAGCAGCAACAACAACCAGGAGGGATCTTCTCGAGCAGTACCCTGGCGGCGCTCAACAAGGCCAAGGTGGCAGTGGCTGCGAAACCGCAAGCAGCCGCAGGGCCATTGGTAGCCTATGACAGCGACAGTGATTGAGGTTTAGAACATGTACATATTTAATGATACCATCATCAAGAGCAACTAGCTGTTGAATATTCTTGAGTACAAGACCTCGTGCCTCCCAATCCACAGGTCCATCATCGGCGTAGCCTGCCCAGCATCCTCCACTGCCGTGTTCCACTCCCTGTCAATGACCACGTCAATCAGCCGCTGGACCTGCGCACTCGCTAGTACTTTCTGCGCCTGGTAGGGGCCGAACATGCTCGCCCGCACCGCCGCCGACACCAATGCCTTGACGTGACTCAGCATGAAGACGTACGCCGTCTGTCGCAGGCTCATGCCCACAAGGGCGCAGATGACACCAAAAAGCGGCGCTAGATGGGCAGAGACGAGCGGCACATCCTGGCCCTGGCTTTCCCGCAGCAGAGTCGAGAAGTCCTTCAGCACCTGCCCGTCACCGGTCACTGTACCGCGAAAAGACCGCTCCCAAATGCCCAGCAGTGCCCGACCCTGGGCGACGCTCGCCCTCCTGCCCACGGTGCACACAATTGCCGCGTCGAGCTGATCGTCTAACTCCGCCAGCTCTTGTGGTGATCGGTGTGCGGCCAGAACGAATGGCAGTGTTGTAGATGCCATGGACGAGATGGACGAGGGTAGAAAGCTGGATGAGAAGGATGCTGTGCGCGGTGGCGTGTGGGCGAGGTAGGACTCCAAGCCACTGCTAAAGGCGAACGACCCCAGGGGCAATTGAGAGTCGGAGAGAAGCAGGAGAAAGTGTGTATGTGAGCCGAGTCCTGGGGCAATGTTGGGCGAGCTCGCTGCTGCGTTGTTTGTAGTGGCCGAGTCTCTGTCGACTGCGCCTTGCGTATCGGTCAATTGGACATTTTCAAGGCGTTTCCTGGCATCTCGAAGACGCGCTTCGAGGATGCCAATCTCGTCCTGGATTTCTGCCACATTGTGCGCGGCCATGAGGTGTACAAGTGATGGTTTGGGGGGCCTTGACTTGATAAGGCTGGATTCAAAAATGTGGATTGGCCGCCATCAGTGCGATACGCACGCTGCTACCACTACTACCGAGTACTGAATATTCGCACGACAATCGATATTTTCTGGAATCAACGGAACGCCTCGCTTAGAAAAAGAACACATATCAATCTCCCCAGCTGATTCATGATGGTACAACGTTTTCCTTGTCATTGCCTCCCATGCGTGCTCGCGCCCTCAGCTTCTCTGCTCGCCTCTGCTCAATCTTGGCCATGGCCGCTGCGCGACGATCAGGGGGGAGCTTGCTCTTGCCTGTATCCTCTGTTGTCCTTGCGTCAAGCTTCGTGCTCTTGTGCCTCTTCAGCTCGGGATGGTCAAGCTGCACCATACGGTTCTTCAGGTCCATAGTCTCCGTGACCTCGTCCTGACGCGTGTCTCGACCTGCTCTAGAGGTCACCTTGGCTAGAGCTGAGAGATCTGCGTCCATGTTACTTGAGGACCTGACAGCCACCGGCGTGACGCCACCATGTTCTAGGCGCTTTGCAACATCTTCGCCAAGATAGTCACGGTTGCGCGGCGACCTGGGTACGAAGGGCTGCCACTTAGGCCTTTCCAGGTCTGGTCGTTCACCCAGAGCGCCTGACATCTTGGGTTCGGCCACGTCGTCGTCATCTTCGTGGAACTGGTCCCGTAAAGTGCGTTGGCCCCCTGCCGATGCTTTCCTCGGTGATCCTGATGTTTTCCCTTTGTCCAAAGTACGATGGTTGAGGCGGCCTGTAGCCGTGGTGTGCAGCGTGTCGGTGGTAGACACCACGGCATGGTTGGGCGCGCTGTGCTTTTCAGTCAGTGCTTTTGTCTGTGGCTTGCCGTGGTCGCTGTTCGCAGATTTCGCCGCACGAAGTTCTTTCCTCAGCTCTGCAATTTTGGCGTGGGCGCGCTCCAAAACGGCTTTGGAGTCGTCATCGTGGTGTTGCGTGTCCTGGCGATACTGCTCAAATTCTGATTTGAGCTTTGCCAATTCCCTGTCCTTCTCCCTGTTCTCAGCCTTGGCCTCACGGAGCTGATCTCTCAGGTCCTTGGTCTTTGTCGATTCACTCTCTTTGTCGCGATGTTCTGTCTCGGTCTTCGAAGCGCGTTTCTCCGCAGCCTTGAGCTGTTCCTTCAAGGACAACACCTGCTCTCGTAGACTCTTGGTCTCTTTGGCCTGCAATCTAGCCTTTTGCAGCTCGCGTTGGGTTTCCAGCAGCGTTTTTTGAGCTCGTGGCGACAGACCCACCTGCTTTCGCCGCCGAGCCTTTTCATCATTGTCATCCTCCTTGTCCTGCAAGAAGTCCTCCAGCTGATCTTCCAGCTCCTGGACGCGCTCCCTGTACTGGTCGGCAAGGGCTGTCTCCTTGGAGAGCTTTTGGACCATCTCAGCCGAAGCTTCCTCTGCATTCGTATGTTTCGAGACAATTTCCGATGCATTCTCCGCGATCAACTGTTCCATGCTGATGACCTTCGCCTGCTCATCCCGAAGCTTTTCTGCGAGCTCGACGGCCTCCGCATCTTTTTGCTGGGCGTACGACTTGGCCAATTGCTTGTACTTAAGAAGCTTGGCCAGTTCCGCCTTGGCTTCTTGGTGGTATTTCTCAAACTCCTCCTTCCAGTATCTGCCCGATGAAGAGTGCGGCTCGTTTAGGTCCAACGTGATGTCATGTTGGCAAAGGTTCTCCTCGTCGGCAGACGAGTTCACTTCCTCTTCCCAATCATCGTCATCGGGTACATTGGTTTGCGAACTCGGAGCGGCGGGGACAGGCGCCGCTACCGTTGTCGTTCTCTTATTGGTAGCAGCGACCTTCTTCTGGCGTGCTTTTTCCAGGGCTTCGTTCAACCTCGTGCGCTTTGTTTCGTGTGCTTTGGGTCCCGTGGAGCCCTGCGTGTTCTTGACGTCTCGTCCAAATGATACGCGCTTTGGTCGGTTCGCCCCGGTGCCAGGAGTGAGCAATATCCCTTGCGGCTTCGCGGGTGGTGTCTGCGAGCCTTCGGGTGCTGCAGCGGTCCTGGGCTGTCGCGATCGGGGCGCCTCGCGAGGTTGCGCGCCGAAGATAGCACTCTTGAAGGCGCGTGCTGCGAAGACAGGTGCAGGAGTATCTGGGATATCTGCCAATGTATTATCTGGGGACACGTCGTCAGCATCGCACAGTTTCCGGAGTGCACCACAGCGCGCGCGCACCTTCGTCTGGCGCGTTTGCAGCAGTCTCGCCGCGCTTGAGCATCCAGCCCAACATGGCGCTGGTTCGTATGATTTACGACCAAACTTGCAGCCTTGTCGCTTTATCGGTATGGTAAAATTCTCATGGGTCTGAACAATGGCGGTTTATTATGCTTTGGTCTTGTGGTGTGAGGGGCGTTGGTGCGCGGCTTCAATGTTTGTGTTTACTTCCCTTTTCGAACAGGCACGTTCAAGACGGTGAAGTGGATACGTTCCTTGAGCCTACCCCTGCTCTCATGGTCAACAGGACATTGGAACCCGGTCCCGAAGCCCGTGTACGTAGATTTCATCACCCTCGTTATGATGCGGAGCTTCCACCAGATGAACTCAGTACATGAGGTCCATATTATCAGTATTAACATAGCTTCTACTAAAGTATTTTTGAAGACACGCTGGAAAGACAACATCAAAAGTATCTAGTGTAAAGTAAAATCAATTTTGACACCAAGACTTTGTGTCATACTGCTGTGTTGTGAATGCCAAATTAGAGACGCTGACAATGTGGGAAAACGAAGCAAATAATATTAAGCAACAAAAGCACCGGGATATTGCTTCTGCATTGGCCCCGCAGTGAGTAACCGTACACGCAACTATGCCAGGCTGGCAGGCTCATGCTCTTTGTAAGCTACGCATAGTGCGATTGCGGCGTGGAGTTGTGGATCCGTCACCGCCTTCGAGTCGGCCCCGCCAAAGGCCAGGCAGGTAAGGCAGCTAGCGTATGCTTGCCCAGCGTGGCAGCGTCACTAGAGCCGCCTTTTTATCCTTGTCACCATCCTCAATCTCCAACAACTCTCATAAAATCAACCACGGTCAAGTCGTGACCATGAGTTCCTCCCAGTAAGTTCACGGCTGCGGCTGTGATACTTTGTGGGACCTCACGCAAACATGGCGTGGAATGCAAATGCATCTAGCGCTTGGACGACTTCGCCCAACAAGACCCCAACCGAACATGACAACACAAGCTTTCCGGGGCTCAAGCCCACCAAGTCCACCGACACGGCCAGGATAGACCTGTCCGAGATTCAGAAAGATGAACTTCTGGCTCTCGAAGCAATCTACGCTGATGACTTTGTGGATCATACCGGCGAACAGAGTGCGTGGAAGGTATGCATACCCATCTATCCATGTCCCTGTCGGTAACACGCGGACTAACCGATGTGTTAGAAAACGGAGCCTACCTTTGATATCCATATCAGGTCAACGATTGATGAAGACTTCTCACTGACACTGAGATTTGTTATGAATGCGTCCTATCCCAAGTCGCCACCTATCATCAGCCCACGGAATCATGGACACCTCCGCGAGGTCATCAGGTTCAAGCTTCAAAAGTTCCTCGAAACCCAGCCCAAGATCCTTGCTGGAGATGGCGAAGCCATGATTATGCAGATTGTGGATGGCATTCGTGAGATTCTCGATGATGCCGCCCAGAAGAAGGCTGATGGTAAGGACCTGCCGTCTCTGGAGGTGGAGCGTGAACGTCACGAGGCCCAACTGGCCACTGCGGCAAAGGAGAAGAAGGAGCAGGAACAGCGCGAAAAGGACGAGCAGAACAAAGAAGAGGAGCGCGTAATGGCTGCAATGCTGCAAAAGGAGATTGACCGGAAAGCGCAAACTGCAAAGGAGTTCAGGCTGGGACGACAGTCTAATGGACACTCCCAAGGGCCATCCGACAACAGCCCCTCGGCCTCAGAGACTCTCGAATTCGACCAGTACTGCCATACCACGGACAAGAAGGGCGATCCCATATCGTTCCTCGCCGTCACTGACAAGGATGACCCTATACCGGGCCCAGTCTCTACCGTATACAGCGTGCGACCGGTATTTACGCAAGGGCCAGGACGACACGTGATGGCCTTGAAACAGGCTATCCTCCGCCCGAATGTGAGCAAGGAGTCGAAAGACTTCAAAAAGCAACTCCAGACGCTCGAGTCTCGATTGCAGGATCTGAAGCAGTCCAAGGTGAAGCATGCGCACCTCGTTGAGGTTTTGGATTTCAAGGTCGAGAGCAGCACCACCGTGGACTCTCTACCCTCTCTTTCGTGGAGGATCAGCGTCTTGACGCCTCTGGCTGACAGAGGTTCCTTGGAAGAATACCTGGCCGATTCACCCGGCATTGAGCTTGGCAAGGTGCGATCCTGGACCAGGGACTTGCTAGATGCCTTGAATTTCCTGCACAACAAGAACATCGTCCACGGTGATATTCACTCGGGTAACGTCTTGCTCTTCCGTGGCCCTACAGGCACGATTCCGAAACTCTCAGATGCAGGATATCAGAGAGAGATACACAACATGGCAGCCAAGCGCGGCATGCCCACCCTGGAATCTTCCAAGTCCGCGTATTGGCTGGCCCCTGAGATAGCCGGAGTGTCGAAACCGCCGTACACATACAAGACAGACGTATGGGACTTTGGCATCGTATTTGTGGAGCTCATCTTCGGATCGAATATCCTGCGGCAATACTCCTCGCCGAGGAATCTCATGGATTCTCTGCCACTTTCGCGATCTTTGCAAGAGCTGGTTGGACGCTTTTTCAAAGAAGAAAAGCAGAAAAGGCCACGCCCATTCGAGTTGGGATCCAGTGAGTTCCTGGCAACAGACGCGCCTGTTATGGTAGAGGATCATACCAACTCCTTGCCGCGGACGCCCATGCTTTCGACGTCAAGCACGCCTCACACACCCGGCAATCGACGAGATTCCATGTCGCGACCCGCTGGATTTTCCCGTTATGCAGAAGACTTCATCGAGGAGGGCCGGCTAGGCAAAGGCGGGTTTGGAGAAGTCGTCAAGGCTCGGCAGAAGCTTGACGGCCATATCTACGCAATCAAGAAGATCACCCAGCGATCACAGCACAGCCTCACAGAGGTTTTGAAAGAGGTCAGACTTCTTTCGAGGCTTAGTCACCCGGCTGTTGTCCGTTACTACAGCACATGGGTTGAGGAAGTTGCTGTAGATGCCGGAAGTAGCGATACCGCTACCCTCACATCAACAGAAGGTGTCACGGGAGACACGGGAATCTCAGGCTCTCAAGCTGCCGAGTCTGGCGATATTGATATACAATTTCATACCAGCACCGGCGGCTTGGATTTCATCTCGTCTAACGCAGGGGTACAGTTCGGCTACGATGATGATGAGTCGGAAGAAGAAGAGGGCGACGACTACTTCAACTCAGATGACGATGACGAAGAGGATGACGGCGAGAGCACCGAGGAGGAAAACGACTCAGACGAGCGCGCTGTCTCGCCGTTGCGGGAGCGGGGAACCAGGCGCCCCTCGCGTTTCCAGCGCCCTTTCAAGACTGTCCTCTACATCTCGATGGAGTACTGCGAGAAGCGGGTAGGTCAAGTTCCTGTATAAAATCCACGAGAAGCTGACCATGACTTCACAGACACTGCGCGACTTGATCAACCGTAATCTGTACAAGGACAACCAAGAAGTCTGGCGGCTGTTCAGGCAAACTTTGGAAGGACTGGCGCACATCCACAGCTTGAGCATTGTCCATCGGGACCTGAAGCCGGAGAATATCTTCATCAGCAATTCTGACGGGTCAGATAATGTCAAGATCGGCGATTTTGGACTGGCGACCAGTGGGCAGTTTTCCGTGGATAGGGTCCTCGCGAACGGGTTCGAAACGGACGACATGACGAAGAGCATCGGCACGGCTTCGTATTCAGCGCCCGAGGTCAGGTCAGCTGTCAACGGTGTGTATAGCACCAAAGTCGATGTATGGACCATCAAAACACCCAATCCGCTCATAAGCTAACGATAGTAGATGTACTCTCTTGGCATCATCTTATTCGAGATGTGCTATCTTCCCATGGTAGGGATGCACAAGGCCGATGTCATTGGGCGGCTGCGCCGTGCTGAGCCTGCTCTGCCATCCGACTTCCAACCGCCCGATAAGAACCAAGTTGATATTGTCCTATCCCTCCTCTGTCATAATCCGAAGGACCGACCATCCAGCTCTGCCCTGTTGAAAAGCGGCAAACTGCCGGAGCCAATGCAGAGCGAGACGATATCACGGGCCATGGCCAGCCTGGCTGATCCCAACTCTCCCTACGACGGCCAGATCCGGTCGGCGCTCTTCGCCCGTCCACTTGAGAAGACAAAAAACTATGCTTGGGACTTGAACTCGGTGGAGTTGACTCCCCAAGAGCTGCTAAACCAGCATATAGTGGAGCAGAGACTGACGTCCATCTTCCGTCGTCACGGTGCTTTGCCTTCTCGACGAAGTTCCATCTTCCCACGCTCGACGCACTATGGCGATAATGCCGTTCAGCTGCTTGATCGACATGGGACAGTGCTACAGCTCCCGTTCGACCTTACCATGAGCCATGCCCGGATGATGGCCAAGTCGACAAGCACCTTACCGGTGCAGAAGACATTTTGTTTTGGCACGGTGTATCGTGACAGGCAGGACAGTGGCCAGCCTCTGGAGTTCAACGCCGTTGACTTTGACATTGTGACGTCGAATACCTTGCACCTTGCATCGCATGAGGCGGAGGTGCTAAAAGTCCTCGACGAGATCATTCACATATTTCCGGCCCTGAACCCAGCGCAGATGTGCTTCCAGGTTGGCCATTCCGATCTGCTGAGGCTCATCTTTGAGCACTGTGGCGTGGAGCCCCTTTGCTACAAAGCGGCGGCTGAACAGTTGTCCAAACTTAACGTTCACGGGGTGACTTGGCAGAAGATTAGCGCCGAGCTGCGGTCGCCAGCTGTTGGGGTTTCGGCAATGAGTGTGGACGAGCTGCAGCGCTTCGACTTCAGGGACACGCCCAAGCAGACCTTTGCGAAGCTCAAGACACTATTCGAGGGCACTGACATGTTTCAGCGTGCATCGTCTGTCATTGCTCACCTCAAAGAAGTCGTCGAATACACAAGGCGTCTCAACATTGGCGTCCGACTGTACATCAGCCCTCTGAGCAGTTTCAAGGAGGACTTTTACACAGGCGGCATACTGTTCAGCTGCATCTACGACCGCAAGAAGAAGGATGTCTTTGCTGCTGGAGGGCGCTACGACAACTTAATCCGGGAGCAGCGCCCCAAGATTGGGGGCCAGCTGCAGGAGAAACACGCAGTTGGCTTCAGTCTGTCTTGGGACAGACTTTGCAAAGTCCCCAAGGCAGGCAAGGCGTTCCTCAAGAAGGGCGAGGAAGAAGCTTTGGGCATGTTTGACGCCAACCGATGCGACGCGCTCGTTGCAAGCTTCAATGCAACAGTCCGCAACTCCATGGGTTACGACATTTTGCAGATGCTGTGGCAGAACGATATCAGTGCTGAGCTGGCACAGGATGCTCGGTCACCAGAGGACCTAATGGCGAAACACCGTGATGATTCATATTCGTGGATCATCATCGTCAAGCAAGATTCTATGCTCAAGATCAAGAGCCTGCGTCGAAAGGACGTGCCTGATGCCGACGTGCCCGCACCGCAACTGCTATCTTGGCTGAGGGCTGACATGAGAGAGCGGGATCCCAGAGGCGCCAGTAAGATCAAGGCACACACTCCGCACTCGGCAGCAGACATGGGTTTCGGCGAAGGCAAGCGCGAAAGCGAAGTGCTTGTGCTGGCGGCCCAGACCAAGAGCAAGAAGTTCAATCGACGCACCGTCGTTGAGCAGGCGCAATCCGAGGTGGTAACGCTCATGGGCTCCTATACGGATGGGCCGATCCTGGCCGTCGAGGGCATCTCAGATGCTGTCTTGGACGCCATCCGCGCCGCACCGCTCTCAAGCCCGGATAAGTGGCGGCGATTGAGTGAATCGGTAGGCGGCGTGGAGAGGCATTACGTGGGCAACATTCGGGAGCAGTTGACCAACTGGAGAGCGAGGTTCGAGACGGGCGGCTCGCAGCTGTGCTTCCTGTACAATTTCCGGACGAGCCACTGCGTGTTCTACGATTTGGGAGCGTGATGGGCGATAGAGGTGGTGAACAAGAATAGTATCGACGTTCTATAGAACGCAGCGTCCTGTTGTACTTCGTGCAAAGGAAACTATGCACTATCCTCGCAGCGTGTCTCCTTCCAGAGTAGACGAAAGCTCAAAGTTCCATGAAGACACTCTAGCCTTGACAATAGTCAATCCTAGTATCATCGATATGCAACCAAGACACAGACGAAGGCTTCCATTCAGGACTTGCTCACGATCACGCGTATATATATAAAAGTCTTCAAACTATGTCTAAGGTATGCCTTCTCACCTGATCTTCCTTCGCCACTGGCGTATCTCCGCGACAAAGTCTTCGGGCACCTCCCACGCCGCAAAGTGACCGCCTCTTTCCGTCTCCTTCCAATACACGATATTGCTGTAATACCGCTCACACCATTCCTTAGGAGCATAACTATTATCGCCGCCAAACCAACTCACGCCAACCGGTATGTTGATCGGCCAGGCAGTCGAGTCGAACTCGCACTCCCAATAGTAACGAGCAGAGGATGTGCCCGAATTGGAGAGCCAGTACAGCATGATCGTGTCGAGCATCTCGTCTTTGCTAAACACGGTCTCGACATTGCCATCGTTATGAGACCAGTCTCTGAATTTTTCATACATCCAGGCCGCCTGGGCGACCGGTGAGTCGGCAAGCCCGTAGCCAATGGTCTGCGGTCTCGTTGACTGCTGCAAAGAGTAGCCGCGGTGACCAGCATCTCGACGGCCTTCCAGGTACATGGCTCGCTCCCCCCCCTTTGTGTCGGAGATCGGGACCTGGACTTCTTTCTGCCAAGAGGATTAGCATGTCTCTTCAGAGGCTGGTTCGAGCGAAAATTGCCTTGGGTTCAAAGAAGATGGAGTTGAAATGAACGCTCTTCAATCCTCTCGGTGCTTGGTGACCAAGACTTGCGACCACATGAGCTCCCCAATCGCCGCCTTGGGCGACCCATCCGTCGTCTGCATAGCCCAGATATTGCATCAGCGTTGCCCATGCACGCGCCGTGCGACGGTAATCCCATCCAGTCTCTGTCGGCTTCCCAGAAAAGGCATAGCCCGGCAGTGCTGGAACGACGAGGTGAAACGCATCTTCAGGAGAGCCGCCGTCCGACTCGGGGCCCACGAGCTTGTCGATTATGTGCCTGAATTCCAGGACGGAACCAGGCCAGCCATGCGTAAGCACAAGAGGGAGAGCATTCTCATGCTTGGACCGAATGTGCAGGAAGTAAATGTCCACCCCGTCAATGGCCGCCGTGAACTGAGGATACGAATTGAGCAGCGCTTCGCATCGTCGCCAGTCGTATTTTGTCTGCCAGTGCTCGCAGAGGTCTTGGATAGCCGCGAGCGGGACACCTTGAGACCAATCGGTGACTGTCTCCTTGTCCGGCCAGCGGGTTAAGCGAAGACGTGTTTGCAAGTCGTCGAGAGTGGATTGAGCGATGGAGACCTGGAAAGGGTGGACAAGACTGGATGTTGGCGAAGCCATTGTCTGGATGGATGTTCGAGGCGGGTGGTAGGAACATGAATATGGAATTGCTCTGATTTTCGTCCTCGATAAGAGTCGATACACCGGAATGCTGCTGAAGATGATAACGTTCTGATGAATACGGAGCAAAGCTGTATAGAGAGAATAAACGGCTGTACCCGAACTATTGATTACCGATTTGCCTGAATCTATCTTGACTCCTTCGACGTCATTTTCGGGAAGGATTTCTCATTCTCTCTTGGCGGCGGGTGGATCTTACAAAGAGTCCAAGACCCGGATGAGGATCATGTGATACATGCATAACAAGGCACTACTAAAAGGGCTCAGAAGTATTGACGGGCTACCTACGAACCTGAGTCACTCCTCTATTATAGACTGGGTGGCTTAATTAGCTAGGGTATTAATCTACACGCGGATATAGACTCACTAGTCTCCGTCCTTGGCCACACTCTAGAGCAACTCATTGTGCCATCGTGTCACGATATATCGTAGTTAATTAAGCTAACTACTATCAAATAAGAACGAGGCGGAATTCTTTTCGAGTTTTAAAGGCTACGAGGCGAGTGCAGGTGCAGCCTTCGTCAATCCCGCCCTAACCTTCATGTTGCTTGGGAATGTTTAATCCCGCATGAGCGCTCTCTTCTCCTCCATACTTTTATCGCTTTGAAGATACCTTGATCCTTAGGTGCTTCGTTGACTGTCGTATAGTGCACGGTTAGGTTAGTCAAGGATAAATCCGCTGCGCCTAGCTGTAACAGCGACCGAGGTAAAGAACCGGAATCCAGCATTCCGTCTTAGCTGCATCGAAGATTGGATCGGGGTCAACAAGGGCCCATTCCCTATGAAAAGTTATCTAGTTAGGAGGGCTCGTTATTTCTTAGTGGATAAAGAAGGAGTTACATACCCGTTGATCTGGTCGTTGTGTCGAACTTTCTCGCCGGCCGCATAACGCCAGACATCAACATAATTCGATTGCTGAAGTTTGTAGCAGGGTGTATTGCCAGTGTGTGCCGTTGGCTGACAATCAACCCGTGCGTTAACCCTGGCCCTGCAGGAAGCGTGAGCACCAGGAGATTGCTTGTGCTTGCATCCGGCTTGTCTCTCCACGACGCCAGCTAGAGCTCCAGTGATTGCTAGGGTAATAAGAAGGAGGATAGTGCGAAGAGAAGTTGAGTGTCCACTGGATTGAGACGTCGACATAGTATATGTATTTATCCTCGGGGCAGGTAGCTTCAAGAACAATAATATTAAAAGAAAAAGATAAATAGTAACGTGTACGAAGACTACTTATTTACTATTCTAAAGAGCTGTAATTTATAGCCTTTTAATTATCGTATGTCCTCTATCCTCTTAGTAAACCTCTTTTAGTATCACATGAATAATTATATAATAAACTTTCTATTATTTACTTAGTATAGCCTTAAGGTCTTACTCTATCCTAATAGTTAGTTAATAGAATACGCGAATAATCATAAGATAATTAAATAGCTATTACGTTAAATATAACGATTCAGTATTTAAGATTCGTTAGAGGTAGCTATCTAGTATAAGATAAAGATAGATCTATTCGCGCGCGAGTATAAAGGCAATAATAGTCAAATGTTTATAGGAAATAGTAAAATTCAATTTTAGGCGAGACTAGTCTAGTCGAACCTAGTTTCTTAAATACTTTAACTAAGCGAAATAAGATTAGGCAAGCTCAATAGATAATTCAGCGTCTCCGAAGTTTGATTCTATTACGGGCTGTCGTTGCCCTTCGTGAGTAGGCTCATGTCCCACATCTTCTTCGTATAGTTGCCCTTGGATCCGTTCTATGGTTCGCGATGATTCATGCCGGCTCTGTCACTCCTACTATTAGACATGGCGTCCATGTCCATGAAATCGCAATCTTTCGGGTCGCGTGTGGATCGTAAAGTTGGATCTAGCGGAAAGATGCTGTGAGGTAGTGCTGATTGAACTGGTGGCCCATTCTCGGATCGATTAACAGCTTGCCCATGAAGCGGTTCTGAAGTTGGTCCACAGGTGTGTCCTTGGTGTAATTCAGGACGACCCATTGGGGTTGCTGAAGTGATTTGCGAGACAGCCAAAGGTGTACATCTCTAGGTATTGCAGCAGGTCTTGTGGTACATTATCTAAGAGCCAATCCACAATCATGCATCCTTCTATGCCTCCTTGAGAATGAAGAACAAGTCCGACCTGCTTGACGCCTGGTTCGCAGAGTGCCCTCTTCACTAGCACATGGCGGTCTCGGATATCGGACGTGGCATATAGGAGAGAGCGTTGTATCAAACACGGAACTAGGTCAAAGATGACCCCTGAACTATGGACTGTTGATTAATATTGAACAAGACGACAGATGATATGCATACGTTTTGTTATAAACACCGGCGATCGGTCAATGAAATGCCCGTGATAGCCCGTTAATTATACTTTGCAGCCAGTTGCTCCTGAAGACGGCGAGTAAGCTTTGAAAAAAAGAGGGTCGTATCTGATCAGATAACATACCTAACGCAGATGCCATTGAGAAATATCCATCGCTCCTCGGGATGCGGTGTCCATTGCCTCGAGTACTCGTCTTCAGTGGACTTGAGGCCGTCCTCGGGGATGCCATAGTTGAAGTGAAGACATCTAAGCCTGTTGACCCCAAGAAAGAGGCCAATGTAAGTCAAATAGACTAATACAGGAGGTATATCAGGAGAAATAGTGATATCAGAAACAAAAGCTACGTAATAAAGAGAACCGTGTGGAAAAGAATATCAATGATGTTAGCCTTTAATGGATAGAGCTCATCCATGGCCCCTGACCACCATGGGTAAGCAGGCAAGAAGATAAAAGGGATGTGAGTAAAATTTCGGAAGAAAAGTATGACGTCGGAGAAGAATAGCTGCCATGGCGATCCTGTGTAAGTGAGAGGACGTGTTGTGTCCCCTCCCACCTGAGGGGAACAAAAGCGGACAGCTGGAGCATATAGCATAATTGCTTGGTATAGGTAAAGCTCACCTTGCAGCTGTTGGCATTGAATGCGTCTAGCTCCCAGGATTTGCAAGGAACTAGTGTACTGATGCTTTGTACCTGCTGCAGATTTAAGCCAGCACGCTAACTTCCCAGGACTGCCACTCGACTCTCCCCCACGCTTCACTTCCACTAAGCATCAGCCTGTCAGTGTCGAGACCACTAAGGTATAATCACATGTCAATTGACTCCGACAAGAAGCGCCAAAGTTTCATGTTCTCTTCCCAAGAACTGTCGAGTTGCTCCGGGCGCGGAACTAATCCTTCACTAGCCTCAAGCTACGGAGTAATTTTAACCACATGTCATTAAGACATGCGGTAGCGCGTGCAGAGCAAGATGGCGACTCTATCCCATGTATTTGGTGTTGTTATGCCAGACTTGCTTCCCACGCGGCTTGAGAATAGCTGCTCTCGTTGTTACAACAATAACAGGCCACATATCATTCAATTTCTGTGGCGGCCATTTAGTCGAGTGAACGTATTCCAGCTGTGGTCACGGCGCCGTGGCTAGAATGCATAACATCAGCTCCCTCCACGGGCACCAACGATAGCGATCGATTTGAACGTCAGCATGAGGCAAACCTGCTTATTCACGTCCACGATCGGATCTCGCGGAATCGGTCCCTGGAGGGCTAGAATCAGCCGTGACGTTTGGCATAACAGCCGCAGACCTGACTTTCAAACATTTGATTTCGCCGCTCTCATGTGACCCGGCATATGATCAATGAACCCATAGCTGTCATCAATATCGTTTCCAGCCTGGACAATGTCGAAGTGATGCGAGACTCGTACGATGTGGTGGTGATTGGCAGCGGATACGGCGGAGGCGTGGCCGCCAGCCGTATGGCTAGGGAAAGCAGAGTGTTTGCCTGCTCGAGCGTGTCAAAGAGAGATGGCCTGGCGAATTCCGGGAGCAGCTGCTGGGCACGTCGGAAGAGGTTCGAGTGAGCGGCGAGTTTGCGCCAGGGGACCGAAGCATTCCGGGCAAGGCTGTCGATGACGGAAACCCCACGGGGCTATACCATTTCGTCGTAGGGGAGGGTCAGAATGCCTACATGGGCAATGGACTGGGTGGTACAAGCTTATTAAACGCAAATGTGTTCTTGGAGGCACATCCAGATGTCCTGGACATGGAAGTTTGGCCCAAGGAGCTCAGAGGAAAGGATGCTTGGACGAAATGTGAGCATTGCTAGACTGCCCGTCACACCAGACCACTACTCTTCGGCACACAAAGCTAACCCAGCAGACTACAAAGGGGCCAGCTCGGTTCTGGAACCGGTCGAGTATCCTGCGACGTTCCCAGAACTGCAAAAGGCCAATCTGCTCCAGAAGCAGGCGGAACTCATGGGCATGGGCGACAAGTTCTACCGCGTTAAGCAGACGACCCGATTCAAAGATGAGCCAAACAGCACTGGTCCGGTGTCTGCATGCCGGCCTCGACGCTGACCGGCATGGACGCTACTGGCATCAACGACGGAAGCAAGTCGACAACTCCGGTCAACTACCTCAGCGACGCGTGAAACTGGGGTGCCGAGATGTTTTTCTAGTGTGAGGCGCGATACGTAACCAAGGCGCCCGGGCGCGATGGATACATCATCTACTTTGCCTGGCACGGCGGCAAGCGTGGACGCTTCACAACTCTGTACGACAACTTGATGTGGGTGCATGCCAAGAAGTGCGTCTTCTTCGGAGCTGTTAGCATCGGCACCACGAAGATTCTTCTTCGAAGCAAACATGAACAGTTTGGGCTAAAGATGAGTGAGGACGTCGGTACGGAGATGAGCGGCAATGGAGACATGCTCGGATTCGGGTGCGTTTCTTTGTGCGTCGTAACAAGACGAATGGGAGCTAATGAAATCGCTGCACATTTACAACACGGACTACGAAGCCAATTGCATCGCACATCCCGATCCGACCTGGGACCGCCCTGTTGGTCCTTGTAGCACGTCAGTTCTAGATCTTTGCGAGCAAAAGAACGTGCTGGAGGGTACCGTTGTTGAGGATTGCGCCATTCATGTTCCTTCTGCCCTCGCTCCCTTGATGTCCCCGATGCTGGAATCTCTTCTCGACCCAGTCAAGCCACTTGACGCTACGGTCCTTCTCAAACCCTCACCAAGGCTGTCTCTCGGGTGGCAGGCAAATTTCTGGGGCCCTACTTCGCCCAGGGTAGCGTCGCGAGAACAGCGACATATCTCATCATGTCGCATGACAGTGAGCGGCTTCCGCAAGAGTCGAGGAGATGCAATCAGTATACTGATGCCTCGTAGGTAGCTAGGGTAGCCTGGCACTGAAGCAGAACAAGCCCGTTCTTATCTACTCAGGCGTTGGTCGGTCTAAGTCTGTTTTTCGGATTCACGAGTTCTTGGAGAAGATGACAGCGCAATGTTAGGGGAAACTTTGTGGCTAATCTAGCGTGGACTCTACTTGGTGCGCAACAAATCACCGTTCATCTAATGTACGTGCCTCTAGCCCACACTTGAGCTATCAAATTCTAGAGACTGACGTTTTCACAGCGGCGGAGCTTGGATGAGTACCGACGGCCATGATGAAAGCTAGTGACAATGGAAACTCTGATATTGTCTTCTCCGAAGTCATGACCGGTTTTATTCATGCAGGGCCGGATGTGGGTGACTTCAAGGTCGCTACCGATCTAGGCCGAAGCCGGTGTGAATTCACTCGCTTTTTCCTCGGTGTCAAGTCTTGGGACATTGCAGAACGTGAGTTGCGAATCATAGGCCCCCTTTCCTATACTATGCACCAACAACTATGGGGAAACACTTCTCCATTGCGCTGCGGCTGGAGGCAAGTTTGACACTGTCAAACACGTGCTATCCCGAGCATGTTTCGACGAAACGCCTCGAGCCGCACTGGCTGGAATCCTTTTCTTTGCGCCCTGATTTACAATGACCGCGCCGTCAAGGTAGAGACGACGGCAGTCCGATCCGCACGGCTTCTACTCGAGGCTGGGGCGGATCCCGTGGCTAAGACGATGCATGGCTGGACAGTCTTACACCTAATAGGAAGTTTTGGAACAACGGAGCCGAGGGGCAGGAGCACTGTGCGGATTTATGGGATGAGGACGGTAACGACAATCATAACAACCCGTCTGGTACAGACCCACGACAGCGGCGGCCGATCTTGCACGAGAGCTTCTGTCCGAATCTAGGCCAAGGCTGCCCCCCATCCAAAGTTCGGCCTGTATTGTGTATACGGGGCCTCGACTAGAGCGGGTTTCTAGATCCAAGCCAGAAGCTCCAACCTATACCCGCCTCGATGGCTGGGGAGGGCAGCTCGACAGCACGATTGCGAACCTAGAAGCGTGCTCCGTTGACGAGCCTCCGAGACGTATCGAGGGAATAACGCCGCTACACTGGGCAGCGGAGTTTGGAGCAGTGGGCGTAGCGGCGGTACTGAAGGAGGTGGGCGGGGCTGATCTCAAGGCGAAAGATAGCAAAGGAGAAACTCCGTACGATGTTGCCTGTCAATCGCGCTGGTTTCTAGGAGATAGCTTAGAACAAAAGGCAAGCGCTATGAAGGCTGTGCTTACACTTTGAATTATTCCGCCATACTATATGTATGGAATTAATCAGAGGTTCGAGCACATGCACGGTGACGCTATAGTTTTAGTAAATAAGCCTGAAATTCTTGCTCGTATAAAGGGGTCTTGAACGGATTCAAGTCATACGTCCACATATCCACGCCCAAGGACTACATTTGAGCGGTCGTATCTTGTCTGCCTGTCGCCACTGGCACATCCTTTTCGATCCATTCCATCTGCCCCTGGGGATCGTACGCCAACTTCCACACCGCAAGCATTTCATCCCGATTTCATTCCGAATAGCCGTTCGAAGAAAAAGTCCAGCTAGCAATTCGAGGCGTACCAAAACCACAAAATGTACCGAGAGAAGTGATGTAGCATGCTCCCAATTAAAATAGCCAGTCCAACAGAGAGGACAAAGTAGTAGTTGCGAGGGTGGATCATCCCCCTCACCTTATTTTAAGCTTGAATATAGGTGGAGAGAAGTGGATTCATACATGTATGTACTGTACCGCAACTTGCAAAACTCCATGTGTTCGTGTCCTCAGCCGGAAGTCTTTTCCGATCCTAACTACAGATCAAGCTCAGGAACCCAAAGTAACCACCTCCTGGGACGCCAGAGACGGCGGAAGTCAATGCAGAAACAACATCCGCGCAAGAGATACCGGCGACATCGGTAAGCTTGACCGCAACACCCAGAGAGCCATGAAGAGCCAGCTGCCCAGCGCCGTTCCGCACAAAACGGGCGACCTGGAAATACTTGGAGGCTTCCAACGTCTTGAGGCTGTAAGGGTCACAGGTACCGGTAACGGGGTTGGCAATGCAAAGGTAGTGGTTCTTGATCTTGGTCTTGGAACGAATGGCCTTGCCAATTAGGTCGATGAGCTTGGGCTTCTGGCCGATGCTGTAGATACCCGATGGCGTAACCAGGAGCTTGGCGGGGGTAGAGACGGTGCGCCAAACTTGGGTGTTAAGCTTGAAAGGGCTAGCGTTGCAGCCAGTGTTGATGCAGTGGTTCTTGAGACTGTTGGGATACGCCGAGAATATTGTCAACCTCTTAACTTGAAACTGGCACGAGGAATATACAGGAACATGTGGGCAGCATCCCCACACCAGACAGAGTGCTCCTCAGTTCCTGGCTTTGGGTGTATGTAGATTTGCCTAGTAGAAAATGACTTACGCGGGAATAAGGTCCTTGGGCGGACGGCTTCCATAGTTTGTGCGAGCATGGCGCATGGAAATCTCGGTGCAGATCTTGTGACCGTGGCAGTGGTGCGCGCGTGACTCGAGACTGTCGCCCGCCACGATGTTGTCGTCGTCTAGGTCCAGGTCCTCGGACAGGGTCGGCGCGAAAGTAGAGTTCCACCATTCCGAATCGATTTCCATGTCTTGCATAAAGTGAATCACCTTGTTGCCGTCCTCATCCACGCGAACCTCGCAGTTTATGGCCCTAAAAGTGAATTGTCAGGGATGGGGCTGCTCTAGAGACCAGTGTCCAAGATAAAGGCAGGGTTGGGCATGGTAAAAGAGGATGGTGAACAAGAAAAAACATACTCCTCGCAAAGAGTGTAATAGACATCATTCGGTTCGCCGGCGCTCTCCAGGTCAAACTTGGTGAGCTGGCCCGTGGAGTCAGCGTCGGAGTCTTCTTCTTTGTAGTATTCGTTCTCAAAGCCGGGATCAGGTTGAATGGTCTCACCCGAGACCCAGGGAACATAGTCACCACCGGGGACCTCGAGGTATTTCCATTCGACTCCGTCGATGTTCTTGGTTCCCCAAGTGCCGTCGGTGAAAGGGTCGAAAGACTCATCAATAAGTGGCTCGTTGGCTTCTTGCAAAGCCGCGTCGACGACGCTAAGCGCCGCCGAAAGGATGGCAACCGATTGCGGAGTGAGTCTCATGGTGAAAAGGGACGAAACACTCACGACTTGAAAGGATGAAGGAGATGGAGATGTACAGACAATCAGGGAGCTTCTGCACAGAAAGGAATCTGGTGGTCTCTAGGCGGTCACTCATCTTGCCTTTTATATCTTTTGGATCATGGTTCATCTTCCGAGCTCTCTATACCTCATCGGCGATCCATCCAAGGGAACGACTGTGAAATCCTAACACATGCGGCGACCTCAAACGAGCAGACCTCGTGATCAAGATGTCTATCCGGCGGAATGCAGAGATCGGCCCAAACCCCATGCTACCAGAAGAAGAGGCTTGCAAATCTGAATGGCGCCGCTTTCTTGGCATAGGGAGAGCGGCAAAAGGTTGTTTGTATCTCTCGAAGACATCTCGTAGTTAGTCCACCCAATATTTTTGTTGTATGAGTGCATGCATAACAAAGTCGCATCTTACAGAATACTAAACCGAGTTTGGGTGATCTGACGACGAATCCTGACCAGTCGGGGACAGATGGACGCGTTCGGGCCCGAGCCTGGGGACAACGGGACGCTTGGTCTGCGGATGAACGACACTATGTCAGATTCCAGTGCCAAGTCGGCAACTAAACCGACACGCGATGCAACGCTGCCGTGTATTCTTTAGACTAGGGGTGATGAATTCGGCGGTGATGGCCAAAGTCCCAAGCTAATGGTTTAACTTGTGCACGTGCATCCCACCAGACGATTCTGGATTGTAAGTATGCATTTATATATGCGTAAGACCGTACATGTATCATGATTGCGTCGGGAATATCAGAACGAGCCAGAGTACAGTATTGGGAACTTTGAGCACTCCGGGCTAGATTTCATATAGGTGCTGCTAGAGCTGTCTATCCCTGCCTCTCTGCGACCTTGCACTTGTATCATAGCGAGAGCCATAACTACATTCTAGACCCGACAATGGATGGTTGGAACTAGGGACATATGACCAATACACCACCGCGATTATTATTATTTTGATTTTGATTTTCCATCAGACCCTGTTACACCAAGACCAAATCTGCCGTGCTTGCCGTTTGATTTCGAAGTCATTGCATGGAGCGGCCGACAGTGACCCTCCAAAATGGTGGTAGGTAAGTACTTACGCGGTCGCTCCATGCTGCTCTCGATACTAGCCTTACCGCGGCTCCTGCAACGCGGAGATCCGGTTCGGCTGATGCTTAGCCTAACTAAAGTAGGTATGCAGATAAGTATAGAGCACCACCGTCGGGACCGAGAGGGAGAAAAGCAAACCACACCAAAATAAGCCCGGGTAAACTACGAGCCATGGGAGGCCTCCTAGCAACTTTACCACATTGTATATGGGGGACATGGCGTAGGGAGCCTCAAAACTCTAAGGTGAGAAGCGGGCATACCAAATTTCAAGCAAAACCTAATTACAGTAAGGACTAAAACGAGTGTCCGCTATTCTATGATATAGGGAAGTATGAGGAAGACTATTTCCGGACGCAAAGACATAGTCCGCCCGGGGATAGACTATGCGACTGGATCCCGTGGTAGCGAGATCTAAGCAGTGCCCCACTGTATCCGCTTGCTAGTACATCCACCCCTGCCGTCACCTGTGTGCCTGTCCCTGACCCTATTACCCCTCGAAAACTTACATCTTGACAATAATCATTACCGGTACCTTCTAACACTCATGGCTGACTTCCCCCCGATCGACGCGGCCTTCACTGAGCCTAACGATTACCGCGTGCCACGAGAGTACCTGAAAGAGCTTGCCAAATTTCACGGCAATCATACGTATCCTTACACTTGGGGCTTTGTTATCTTCCGCACCGTCTATACCTACGGGTCAGACGAGGCCTTCGCCAAGGCACTCGAGCGTCTCGATGCATACGCTAGATATGAGGCATACCAGGATCTTCGCTCGAAATTTTACCACGAAGCGCCTCGGGATCCCGCCGTGAACCAGGAGCTCTTTCGTCGTTATTATAATGTTATTCTCGAGGATAAAGATAAGCTCGCTAATGCTAGCGTTGATGAGGTGGGGAAGCGGTTTGACGCCTGGATCGAATCGAATCTCACGGCCGAAGCTACGAAGCAGAGAGACCCACGCCTGAACTGCCGCTTTCGGTACTGCGTCATGATGGACCAGCAGAGTATAGACAACATTCTCGCCTTGCCAGAGGATCCCGATACTAGTCCTTATGATGATCCGCAGAAGCTGGACCGCTGGATCAAGCTCGTCTCTAGCGAACAGCGACCTGATGGCAGATTCTGGCTGCGCGTGGGTGTCGACGGCTTACTATGGGCCTTCTGGTTCGGCTCCGAAGATCCAGATAATCTGATAGAGGAGGTGGCGTGGGAGGACGAGGTCGACGGGGTGCTCAACTACTGGGGGAACGCGCTTCAGGGGTTTCATGTGTAGGGTGACTACCCTATGTCGGTGTTGACGAGGAATTTTGATCAAATCTATCAAGCTACAAGTCATCCCCCTCACCATCCCAATACGTTGGCCCTGTACAGAGTATTAAGCACTACCCTCCTTCAACTTGCTGGCACAACTAGCGTACTCTTTGCCAAGGGACGGATGGGCAGCAAGAAGGAGCGAAATATCGATACCCGCCGACATGTAGATTGTGGCACAGCTATGTCCCTCTTGAGATACGTGAGTGGTGCCGTCAACAACCACAGCATTGTCCGAGGGATCTACCGGGCGCGGCGTGTACGTAGTAGCTCCTACCTGGATGAGGCGTGGTGGTGTCTCCGTCATGTGCTTGCCGTTCTGTGGTGCGCTGCATTTTGGTCGGATCCGCGAAATCGTTTAAACCCCTGCACTCCACATTTACCGCCCGGTACGTACCTCGACCTGGCGCTTCACTCAAGCCACAACAAGTCCGCCGCCCTCCTTCATCTCTTGCGCGCTTCCGTCATCCGCCAACATTCCCATCCCGATCTTACGACCCCGAATAACACCGCTTTCTTTGTCCTTAGACTCCAAAACCGCCAAGCCCGTTCGAGTCCATCCTGAGTACCGAGAATCCTCGTCACTCGCCCGAAGCCATCACCCATCGTCCGCCACTTCGGGACCCGAGCGGCCACTCCCCACACCGATCGTCAAGATGGCGATGAAACGACTGACACAAGAGTTGGGGCCGCTGCAGAAAGAGAAATGGGTGCTCATCTATGTAAGTCATCAGCCTGGTCATTATATAGCCCTGCTCACCAGACACAGCCCGACGAGAGGGACATGCTGCGTTGGAGGCTGGGCCTCTGGGTGGTCAACCCCGACAGCGTCTGGCATGGCGCTTACCTCAAGGTGAGGCGAAACCGCAACTTCTCGCACGAGGCATAGCTGACTTTTTTGTGCGTTGCAGGCCGAAATGAAGTTCCCCAACGACTACCCCTACGCACCGCCGACCTTCCGCTTCCTGACGAAGAACATCACCCACCCAAACGTCTACGCCGACGGCGACCTCTGCATCTCGATTCTTCACAAACCTGGCGACGACATTACATCCGGCGAGCTGGCCAGCGAACGCTGGAACGTTCTCCACGGCGTTGAGTCGGTCCTTCGCTCTGTGCTCCTGCTCCTCGACGACCCCGAGATCAACTCACCTGCCAACGTCGATGCAGGCGTCCTCTACCGCGATCGACGCGAAGAGTATGACGCGAGAGCGAAGCGAATTGTCGCCGAGTCTCAACAGCTCGTCCCTCCGGGTGAGCGGATGCCTACCGCAGAGGAGCTGTCGCCAAAGCCAGCCGCACCCGTCGACGATGATGCTGACTTTTGGAATATGACGGACGAAGAGGATGACTTTGGCGGCAGCGACAGCGATGCGGACGATTTTGAGGATGACGATGACGACGACGACGATAAAAGTCGTTGACGACGCATGGGCACATGCGCAGACTACCTACCACATTACGATTTGGGAGTACCGGCCACGGGATGCATAGCGAACAATTGCGTTTTGGGCTGTCTTGCATGCTTTATCTTATTTATCAACTTTGCGGGCTCTTTCACCTGTCCTGCGAGTCATCGCGCAAGGTTGGAGGCGTCATGGGTGGAGGAGCTACTGGATTTGCAACAGTCAGGGTGCGCAAGCGGGAGCGGTCAACAAGGAGATGCCTAGAGCACTTGATCCCATTACAATAGAGGACTCACTTATTTAGAGGTCTGTCTTGGTGCTTGGAGGATAGGCTAGCCTAGACAGGGTCACTGAATGTTAGCGTACGCGAGGGACACCTGTTGCTCTTATCCTTGGCTGCCGTGAAGGTGAAGTAGGATAACAATACTGTCCTAGACCTGGTAGTGACTGACTGAATGGTGGTATTAAAGTGGCTTGACATGTAGACCGATATCTGAGATACCTTGGTAGACATCTCGCTCTCGCAACGTTCGGTCAGTCGGGGTTCGGGTTTGGTAGGACGGCTTTCCATGTCACGCGCGCCTGCCCAGTGAATCCGTCATCACTGTGGAGTAGTGAGGAAGGCACGTCCCTTTGGTAGGAGTGCCACCTCCATTGGAGCTCCAGGTGGATGCCGCGCATCATCTCCAAGACCAACCTCTAATCAATCGTCGCTTCTTCCACACAAAAGAGGTGGCCTGCGACCTTCAACTGTAGCTAATATCATCGCATCTAGGTCCCGGAAATTGCAGCATCCTTTGGACTATTGCCCTTGACCAACATTCGCATTCTGCCCACAGGCAGCTTCAGGTACTCGACCGGACAAATTACGCTGCTCTAAATATGGAGGGGCCCGACAATGAAGATAACATTATCATGGTGTGCGGAATCACAGCTCTTGATCCGATTAACGACAGGACGCTCGTATCCAATGCCTTGAGAGTACGGCATATCACTCGAGTTTTCAAAGCGCCAGTCTGCTAACGACCTTTAGAGCCAAGGTAGTGTCGAGAGGGTGGTGGACGACTACTTCACGAGCGAAGCCTCCGTGAGCTGGCCTCTGGCGTTGATGCACCACGCGACAATGACTGACACGATGCGCAGTTTCGGAGCAAATATGCAACGGCATGGAATGATTCGGCATTCTCTGGCGATCGAGACGATTCGCAGAACGGGCAAGCATTTGGTGAGAATCCAACCTTGAAGTGCAACCCGACGACATCTGCTAAGAGTCTGCAGCATATAACATTCAAGGCCCCGATCAGGTTCCCACGTCTCGCCGAAATTCAGAAGAAGGCGCTCAGCCATTTCCTCGACCGCCCTCGCGCACGAACAACACGACCCCGTTGAACGGCCTGACAGATTACGCTGCCCAGAACGCAGGCATCCAGCCATCGCTCGCACAGCAAGAAGAGGACAACCTACAGCGGGCGATAGAGGCGTCACGCCGGGACGTTGCTGGGCTGCCCGAGCTCGACTACCAGGGCCAACAAGAGGCCGGTGTCCTAGGCGCAGACGGAACAGTACAACCCCAATTTGGACCAGCTACCCGGCGTCACTACGATGCAGAGTCCTGGAGCTTGGTTCCATTGTCGGATCACGCGGTCCCGGCCTCGCAACGAAAGCGCCAGCCAGAAGTACCCGCATTCATTCGAGGTGGTGTGCTTGGGGGATACTTGACGATTCTTCACTCAATACCCACGGCGCGCAACTTGCTTTTGAAGAAAGGCGAGGAGCCACAAACTTGCGCGCACAACCCTCAATGGTGGAACGGTCAATGGGAGAAGTCGAGTCCTCCTGCTGAAGATCTCAAAGAGTGTGATGTGGAGAGTCCATCTTTCATCGAGATAGAACTCGAAATAAAGCGCTTGATGGCCTTCCTGGACGACACGGAACGGAGCTATGCCAGCTGTGAGAAGATTTCCGAGCATCTGGGATCTGCAGTGTTCGGGGACTTTAACTCAGTTACCGAGAGCTTCAATTCCTACCTCAACTGGGGCGATGAAGACAATGATATCAAGGAGAAGTTTTGCTCGACGATTGAGTCGAGATTGCCTGACGGAGAGGTTCTGGAGAAGTCTAAGTGGTCATCACTGGTAGCCAGGAACGTTAGAGACGAGAGTCTCAGCCAGTCTACCTTGTATGAGCTCATCGATATGATGCTCTGGGAGGATCTGTATGGGAACGACCGGCGTGGGGTCACGTCTGTTTTGGCCGACACGGCCGACGTCTTCACTATTTCGGTCAACTCTGATGCAAATGCAGGGATTGTCCAGATTCCAGAGGAGTTTTACCCCGAGAGGTGGCTTGACAGCCGCTTTGAAGAGGCTCTAAAAATCCAGAAAGGCTTACGAGACACACGAAAGAGCTATCTGGAAGCATCGAAAAAGAGAATGAACCTTCCGACATTCCATGACCCCGTGGCGGGGACCCGAGTACGAAAGAGAGAATACCTCGAGAAAACGGAGGGGCGGCTTCGGGTATACAAGGATTATGTTGAGGGACGGGCGCGATTTCGGACTGTCGCCAACTCGGACTACGAAGTTGATCGATATCCCGACTATCGCCTAGCCGAGTTCGAGTTTACAGCTGAGGAGACAACCTTACATGATAGAGTGGCAAGGGCGGCTGAGTATTGCACATCTGCCCTGGAGCATCATGAGAGCCAAACGACCGGTGCGTTAGCTGGAGTGGAAAAAGATCTCGAGACATCACTAACAGTGTGGCAGCGGCCAATTTGGAACTCGAGAGGATCCGGGCCAAGCAGAAGTTCCTCGGGCGTCTCTTGACTGAACCGAACAAACCAGGCCGACCGAAACCGATGATCTGCAAGAAGTACACCTTACGAGGTATCGCCACGGATGATGCTGTGTACCTGCGCAAAGAGGCAGATGGCGACCTGATCGAGCTGGATGATGTTCAGCAAACGACGGAGAGTCAGTGGTGGCGGCTAGCGCATGACGCTAGGAGCAACCCCTATCCCGTCACGACTGAGGTACGACGTCCTTCTCAACTTGTTGATCATTGCTCACACCAATCCAGTTACTGTCGTTTGAAGAAATGCACAGTCGAGTTTGGACAGATTCCAAGCAACCGATGATCGTATATTCGACGGACGAAACCACGAAGGAGCAGAGAGAGGCGTTGCCAGCGGCTCTTGGGCGCTTCGTTAAAGTCGACAACAAGGCCTTTCGCCAAGAATTGCAGCAGGAGGAAACGATGGAGCAGCCAGGGGATATGATTACGATGTTTGACTCCACGTCACCGAGCAAGCGCAAGCACAGGGATAGTATTGATTCGATGGCTAGCAACCGACCTTCAGTAGGTGGTAGCGAGCGCGATCCATTCACCAGCGACTGGGCGCCGGACTCGGAAGCGGACGAGCCAAGTCAGAAGCGTCGCTCGCCGCAGGACGATGAGGTGTCACCGCCGCTTCCCCAGAGACCCGGGTCAGCACAGCCGATGGAGCTTACAATGCCAGTGATTGATGGCGTTGAACCACCGGAGGAAGAACCTGTCACGGAGATCCACGTCGATGAAAAGGCTGTACAGTCGACCGACTCCAAGGCGCCCGAGATGCAAGAGAGGCAGCAACCCGGGAACGTCACACAATTCCTCAGCACTGACGGGGACAAGTCGCCGGCTGGAGAGCAGCAAGATCAGGCGCGGATGGACCTACTTTGATTGTCCTGGGATGATTCGGTCACTGCATGGAGTAATAGAGGATTGTCCGTCGGGCTGACTAGCAAACAGCATTTTCCGGTAGTTCTAGCATTTGCGAGGACGACTCGAGCGTTGATTTGATTATGATACGTACGGGTAGCCTAACAAAGCCATGATGCCTCGTCACTCATTCGCGGTGCACCAGTAATGGCACTGTGCATACTGTGCCAGGTACCGCGACCGTCTCTCGACTCCTCGAGGCTCAATGCGGCTCCGTTATCTCCAAGTGGCGGGCAGGGGTGCTCACGCCGGCTTGATTAACAATAAGTTTCACTAAGTAGCTTGGGGTCCTTCTACAAGTCAAGCTATTTGTACGAGAACGACGAATCGTATAAATCATTCTGCCTCCAGCTCCAGTCGCCCACAACAAGTGTCAATCGCCTGCCATGCCCGGCCAAAGTCAGAGCAACGTCAAGGCAAAGCGGAAATCCAAACCCCGGCCTAGGCCTTTGCCACCAAATGTCACGGCCCGAAACCTGGCCCTCGAAAAGAAGAAGCGGGGGGAGATGAACGAGCAGTTCCTGGTGCGTGTACTCCAAATCCAACCGTGCCTTCAGCCCTGAACTGTCTGCTGCCTTGCCATCTCGTGCTAATGCCTGTACCGCTCAGGCCATGGCGCGCTTGGTGCCCGCCCTCGCCCACGCCCACAAGCTGAACAAGGTGCTCATTGTCAACGAGACAGTGCAGCATCTTCGCGATCAGCGTGCCATGTGCATCACAGCGGCGCGCGACGTGCAGAGCACCCTCAGTGAGAACCGCCTGCTGAGAGCGGAGCTGGATGCCTTGTGTCGCGAGACGGGTCGCCAGCCTCCAGCAGCCTGCCTGCAGGATCCGCCCACATCAGATGCTCTGAGCGAGCTTTTGAGCGTGGAGATGCAACCTCTGGGAACATTCTCTGCAGGCTTCGGTGAGAGTACACAGGTTGTGGATGACAGTGTGCCACAGTCGCAAGTTCCAGCTGTCGCAGATTTCTCGGCCTTGCAAGGCTCACAGGGGCTTTCAATGTCTTCGCCCCATGACATGGCGATTCCTTCCTGGAACGGTGCGGAGTTTGACTCAATGTTGCCAACGTTGACGTTGGAGGCTGGGTTGCCTCTAGCACTGCCTACGAGTGGCATGCCCGAATTGCCCTTCTTCATCGATCCCGACGACCAAGTTCTGCCGATGGATGGTTTCGACTTGACACCTTTCATGTAGGATACTCACCAAAGCATACCGGGACTCGGCCAAGACTCCTCGGTGGACATGCCACTCTACGGCCAAGACCTTAATTTGCAACAAGAGCCTACATTCATGGATCTACACGGAGCGTTCAATGGCTGAGATCGGCAGATCTTTACTAAACGCCAGATCGCTTGAGCCGTGTTCACGAAGCAAGCGACACCGGAGCTGGATGGGTTTGCAGGGTATCCGCCACCTCCTTGCCCCCAAGACACGCAAGGCACCGACTCACTTTTTGTCACAGTGATGGTGGCTGTCTTTGGATACGATCATAAATTTCTGACTGAGTATCGACTTCTTGCCTGGCTACCATTGACATCTTCGCCGGCGTTTGGCTACAGACGCTCCTTCAAACATCAGAAGTCTCAGCGCATAGTTGTCTGATCGCTTCCTCGATTGCGGCGCGACTCTGACTCTCGTTCTCGAGGAAGGCCTCCAATGCCAAGTGCAAACCCTCCCTGGTCACTGTATCGGCCTCAATCACCTTGGTCAGATTGGCGCCATTGTTGGCTAGATAGTCCACGCCCGTGGAGGGCAGTCTGCCATCCCAGAGGTCCCCGGACAAGACATCCATTTTCAGCAGATGTGCCAGACGATAAGATGGCAATCTATTGTCGGCGAACCAGGCGGAACCCGGAGGAGGCGCTGACTTGGTGTCGAGCTCCGAGAGTTGCAAAAGAATGTCCTCTGGAATGGTGGCGTGCTCACAGCCCAGCTCGGCCATGGCCATGGCTTCTTTGGCGGAAATGAAACTAGCCATGCATTTTTAGCACCTTGTCCAAGGCCATCTTTAGTTGTCTATAAGACCATACCTTGCAGGTTTCATCAGGGGCTGTTCCAGACCGATTTCCTCCCGAAGGCGATCATAGACCTGTCGGATCTGCAGAAGACGTGGAGACATTGGATGTTGCAGAGCCGGATCTTGTACATCAGGCCATTGCGTCCGGTCCATGTGGAACCAGGGAACTGCCCATCAGGTCAGTAAGGGGGTGGCGAACTCGTCTGCAAGCCATCCACTGACAGTTATAGTATGGGCTAATGGACAAGCACTTGGCTTGGCTGGCCGCAATCGCTTGCGCCACGCAGAAAATCGACGTGGCCAGCGTCCGAATACCCTCCTCGAGCAAGATGGGGCTTGCATTCAGCGCGGGGCCCGTGGCTGGGATCTTGATGCAGATGCGATCCTTGGACACTCCGAGCTTCTCCAACTCTTGAACGTATGCGCGAGCGTGGGCGACGATCTTGTCCGTGTCGTAAGCATATGCGGCGGAAGACTGCAGAAGTACACGACCCTCAATGTTGTCAATGTTCTTCGCGCACAGGAGCGCGCTCTGAACACACAAAAGTCAGGGGTCTGATCTGCGGCTGGGGGAGCTTGTAAAGAAGAACGCTACCATTCGGTTGAGGATGACTTCCCATCCTTCCTCTCCACCCTCTTTGACAGTTTTCAAGAGGAGCTTGCGGTTCTGGGGAGCTGTGATCTGCTCAAAGATCAGGCGCTGATTGCTTGTTTGGTCGTGCGGTTTGAAGGGAAGAAACCGCCTTGCTTCGGCGGGATCCACGCAATCAATATCGATTCTCACTGCGTACGATTAGCAGTAGCAAATGACTTGGGAGCAGATCAATCACGTCGCTTTTGCAGCATGTCGAGCCAAGTCATGGTAGTCATCGTTGAGGGGCTGGGACGTCGGGACCAGGATGTGTACTTTTCGATGTGCTCAAAGTATCGAAGCCTGGAGAAGAACCTCGAGACAAGTAATGCAAGCAACCTTTATTTATACATAATGGCTGGCCTAGTCAAGGTGGAACCTGGCCTTACTGAGCGGGACTGGGCGAGAGGCGTCCATCGGCTCGAGGGCTTTGGGGATCCATGGAGTTTGGGAAGCTAATGCACGTACTGTACAGTACTATGTGTCACGGGCAGGGTGCGTGCCAGCCTTCCTCGTACGATTTTGGTCCGTAGGGTCAAGATTGCCACCCCAAACAGCAGCTGCTTCCCGTCAAGACGGCCGTTCATGATCAACTGCGCAGGTTTGTAACCCCTGACGGCCAACGAGAAGCAGTGGGGATCAGCCCCAGCATGCAAGCCAAGTTCTACGTCACTGCTAACAATACTCTTACTAGAATCATATTCACGGGAGCTTTCTGGGATCCTTCAAGTGAGGGAGGCCACTTCCTGTTGTTGAATTTTCCCATTGAACTTGAGTCAAACATACATGTACATGTAGACTTTCTCAGAAAACACTAATTCCGCCATCGACCAAGATATCTGCGCCCGTCATGTAGCTCCCTGCCTGACTCGCAAGCAAGACAATTGCACCAGTAAGCTCTTCAGGCTTCCCCAAACGACCGTACGGATTCCTCTCTGCCCAGATCCTCCTATGCTCAGCAAGACCTTCGCCTTCGTTTAGGATGGTGTCCATGTAGCCAGGGCTGATGCTATTGACGCGGATGCCGTAACGAGCCCACTCCGCAGCAAGAGAGCTCTTGATCGACAAGACTGCCGCCTTGGCCGCGTTGTAGTGAACTTGAGGCTGGGGAAAGTTGACAATGTGCGCCGAGATGCTGGCCATGAGCACGATGCTGCCGCCAGTCCCGCGGGCCACCATTGCCTTGGCTGCGGCCTGCGCAACGAGGAAGGCACCAGTAGCGTTCACCCCAAGCATCTTGTTCCATTGATCAGGCGATATGTCCAGAGCGTGTGTTGCGAATGCAATTCCTGCGAAGCAGAGACACGTCTGGACAGGGCCAACCTTTTCCTCGGCCAGAGAAACTGCAGCATTGACTGCGTCTGCGTCTGTGACGTCCACAGTGAAGAAAGCGATGACAGCGCCTGGATACTCTGCCATCAACTCACGCACCAACAATTGCCCAGAATCCTCGGAGAGGTCAAAGATGGCCAGCCCACAGAGTCCATGGTCCAACAATGCCCTGCACGCAGCTGAGCCGATGTCTCCGGCACCACCCGTGATGACGACGTTCCCTGCGACTGCGAAACGATTCTTCGCTCTTTCAGTTGATGGACTAAATGAAAGAGGTGTTGGTGGTGCTGTCTTCGAGTCTGCAGAGCCGTCACTCAGTTGCATCGAGGGCGGTGCTCGAAACTTGAGCTCCGATCGTGGTACAGACATGGTAGACTTGGTGACTAGGTATATGGAGTAGGCACAACGGGCCAATGGCTGGTAAATTCAAGTTGGGAACTGGGACTTTAAAGATTGGAAATTCTTCAAGGTGCCGAGAGAACGTATCCAGGGTGAGCCATCGTGCTCCAGATCCGACTTGACTCACGCGATATACATACTGAATCTCCCCATGTCGTTCATAGTCGTACTGTGCAGTACTTACACCAAATGTGGAGTTAAAGGAGCCGCCACTATGTAATTACTGTACAGTACGTGCATTAGCGCAAATGCGGGTATCGGCAGGCAAACAGGTCGGGACTCGGTACCACAGGTCTATCTCATGTACAGTGTGTGCAGAAGGCTAAGAAACATCTTACAAGCGGATTGTATCAATCTACGGAGTATAATGACCTATAGTTGTGTTTGAGCTCGGGTTTGCCTGTCGGACTCGAGTCGTCTACCAACTTGCTTCTGGTCATGACAATGGGCTACCCTGCAGGCTAGGTCACCGCCCGTATCTTTGGCCGCTTGAGATGAGTTGCAGTCCGTATCGCAATCAGGCAGAAGACGGCCATGAAATCCATGGAATCGTGTATGTTCGCTATGGTCCTATTACCGAGTTCGTGATACGCTGCTGCTGGTGTCGGTGTGGCACCAGAGATCTGCAGTCGCTCAGGCTCTCGAGTTCATAGATGTGATGCGCTGTGGAGAAGGTTGTTCAAGTGCCTTGTATTATTACAAAAGAGATAGCCGTTGAGGCTCTATTTATGCGTTCTTGATCGCATGA